>NC_086194.1:32266156-32613239 GCF_035770615.1 Melospiza melodia melodia | reverse complement strand
CCCTCAGTCGTGGTGTCACTCTTCCTTGTGACCAAGCTGTTTTCAGCAGAACACTTCTGAGTCTTCAGAACTAAGCTAATGGTGCAGCAGAAGGAATAGCCACATCTTGAAACTGGAAACTTAAAGAAAGTGGCAAGTAGAAGTTCTGAGAGCTAATTGCAGCCAGCATTCTTTATAGGCCATGCAAAAAGGTGGTGTGCTTTTTGACCAGAAATTGGAATTGTACACAGTATTCTTCTTGAAATAGGAAGAATCCCTGACAGAATTCTTCTAAAATTTATATCTTTGTGATAAGAACTTAAGTGCATCTCTTCTGTTCTAGGTTGCTAATGCAATAAAAGCTTCATTGCCTCAGGGTGCCATGAAATCTAGTAAAGAAGGTACAAGATGCATTCAAGTTGAGATAACACCTACTTCATCCAGAATATCAAGGAATGCTGTGACTAGCATGTCTATAAGAGGGCATAGATGGAAAAGGCGTGGTAAGAAACACATTTTGCAATGAATTCTTAGCTTTTTCCATGTTTTAAAAATAATATTGAAAATTTTATTATTTCATATATTTATTGCTTATAGGCAAGCAGCAATTTGGAGGTTATTATTTTCTTGAGTGATGAATGAGAATCTCAACGCAGTTCAGATGAAGTATATTATTTATTTCCTTAACCATGTTTTTAAAAAAACGCACCACACACAAACCCTTTTTTTTAAAGGGAGGTGTACACAGTTAGTGCTTCCTCTGAAAATTATGTTCCTGCTTTCTTCTGAAAACTAATTTCTACTACCTGAAGCAAAAGAAATATTTAAGGACTTTACCACAGAACCTCATCTGTCCTAAAGTACTTAAATAAAAATTGGATTTAAGGATAGAGGGGTAAACTGCTATGTTTTGGTGTTCTGGTTTAAGCCCACACAATAAGTAAGCCCCATACAGCTGCTTACACACTCCCTACAGTGGGATGGAGGAGAGAACTGGAAGAGTAAAAATGAGAAATCTTGTTGAAATAAAGCCAGTTAATGAGATACAGCAAAAGCTGTGCCTGCAAGCAAAGCAAAGCAGGGAATTCATTCAGCACTTCCCATGGGCAGGCAGGAGTTCAGCCATGCCCAGGAAAGCAGAGCTCCGTCATATGTAACAGTTATTTGGGAGGGCAAACAGCAAATAACTCCCCCTGTTCCTTCTTCTTGTCCCGGCTGTGTGTACTGAGTGTGGTGTTACATGGTCTGGGATAGCCCCTGTCCCAGCTGTGTCCCCTCCCAGCTCTTTGTGCACCCCCAGCCTGCTCGCTGGTGGGGTGGGCTGAGGAGCAGAAAAGGCCTTGGCTCTGTGCAAGCAGTGCTCAGCAGTAACAAAAATACCCCTGTATCTACAAAATACCAACATCATTTCCACCCCAAATCCAAAACATAGCCCCATGCCAGCTGCTGTGAAGAAAATTGTCTCTGTTCCAGCCAAAGCCTGTAGATTTGGGCAGACTAGTTTAAGGGTTTCCACAAAGCAGAACACAAGTCTGGGATGAAAAGTAGGAAAAATTGATGCCAAATGTACTGCAGAAGTAGCAGTACCAGCAAGAGATTCTGTGAGTCTAAATGTTATATTCCTTCACCTTTGCCATGTTCAGATGAGGGAAGAGCCACTGGACCAGCAATCAGAATTGGCAATTTTTCTGTTGGGATTGTAATCTTGGCTGTAAACAGGCTAAGAGCAGGAGTGTAGGGTAGAGTGCTTTTCTAATAGGTTCACTGAAGATTTTGTAGTACCATTAAAATTTCTGTAGGATGTTACTAAGTGAGTTTTTGTAGTACATGGACAGTTAGAAAAATTTTGCTAAGTTACTTGTCATAAATTGGCCAAGAGGTAATTCAGGTAAGTGTTGAGAAACACTTGATGGTAGAACACATTTGTGGTTCTAGTACCAATAGTGAGCTGCCAGAGAGGGTGAAGGACAGAGAAGAAAGGTGAAACAACCAAATTTCATTTCAGTTGATTAAAAACTACTTAAAACCATCAGACAAACCCGAGGAGCAAAACATTAGTGTCTTTAGTGAAATGGAGTAGCAAGTCATTACTGACATCTTAAGGCTGCTTTCTTTCTTCAGCCTTAAAGTTATTAAGCATGGATTATTGACCAGATGCAAGAAAACTGTATTATATCTTAGCTTTTAAGTGTACAAAAACCCTCTGAAGCCTGGCAATGTTGTTAGCTATTATTTTTGAGTGGTTTTGATGCTTGTTCAAATGAGATGGTGGAGAGTAATACAGATCAAGGATACTTAGTGCTAGGTCATCTAGAGAAATTGAAAGTGTGTTAAAATAAACATTCCCTTTGTGTTTACAGGACACTACAAGCGTCCAAAATGAGTATTGGATATATCCGTATAAGAATGCAAAGTTTTCAGCAAATACAGAAATAGAGAAGTTTCTACAGTTATTGCCTTCTTGCAGGGAGTCTGGCTTGGTGAAGTTCAAGGAAAAAAGTGTGTGACAGGTGTGCCCTGCAGCAGATAACAGTAAGGTGAAAGGGAAATGAAAATACCAGTTGAACTCAGAAGTGGAGTGGAATGCTATGTTTTATGAGGGTTTTATAAAGTAGGACAAATTGAGAGAAACAGCAATAATCTAGTGAGTGCAATCCAAGCAAGGAGTGAGTAGTCAGTATTCAGAGATAAAGACTGAAAAATTAAGGACTTTTTCAAAACAGCTCATGCCAACATTTTGTTTGGGTTTCTGTGAAAATGTTGGATTTGTCTCAACAGTACAGGATTTAATGAAGAGGAAGAAAATCACACAGTGTAAGGTGGGTTGGAGTGGAATACATGGCAGGTTGTGGGAGTAATTGTAAATTTGAAGGCTATGCAAAGACTAGGCTGATTAAGAGTCCAAAGCTGAACCTGTGGTATCTAGCTAAGTGACTGCCAGTTGTGTTATTTTAAATGGCAAATATTCCGTACATAAATCACTTTGGCTAATCTCCTCAAAATTCTCATTATAAAACCCTAACAAACCTTTTGTATGTGACTTGGACAGCCTTTTTAAAGCAGGAGTGGATGGTCTCCCATTTTCAAAATTCTTACTAAACTAATTCAGTGTCACACAGTTCCTGAGGACAGAAAGATATGAAATACCTCTTCACAATTGGCATGCAGAAAGAATAACAAGTTTTGTGCTTAGACATGCTTGTTCAAATTAAAATGAATATTGGAATTGGTAGAAATTAGATGATAAACCTCATACGTCTTGACCATTATTCTCTCTCTCTCTCTCTCACATAGTGTAAGAGGAAAAATAGTATTTGGGGGGTTATTTTTATTTTCATTATAATAAAAATTAGTGTAAATGGATATGGAAGTCAGAGGAGACAGCTGAGAGGTATTTGATGTTATACATTACATAGACTGATGAAGCAAATTATCTCTTGGGGAAGTAAGGGCAGCAATTTTCAGTCACTACTTATGCGTGTAAAATAAAATAGAAGAACCCCAGTGAATCACATATCCAGCTGAGAAGCATGGGCTTTATTTTCTTTATGTTTGAAACAATTCATTTTACTATAGAAGTTTTCAGACATTAGATCTTGCTAGCCTTTGCTCGAACTCTAGATTTAAGTCAGTTTTGAATAAAGGTTGACTTAACATTGAATCTTCTTCTAATTTGTTCATTAGGAGCAGTTACTTAGAAGGACTTTTAAAATTCAATTAGTAATTCAGTTAGTAAATTAAATTAGTAATCTGTGAATTTGGACTTCACAGATAGGTACTTTAGAGGTTCTAAATATGAGGTTGGTTTGCAAAACAGATCCATCTAATCACAAATTGGTATTGTTTATTGAGTGAGCTGATACTAGCTACTACTTAGCAATAAATTATTTAGTGCTGTTGGATTAGATTGCCTGCATATTATCACACCTGGAGGGGAGCATTAGCTCATGTATGTAGAGGTGTGTGTAATCAGAAATACTCTGATGTAACAGACTGAGAAGAGCTGACCAGATGTTGGTAAGACACGTAACACAAGAAAAAAGACATCAACTAGCAAGGAGGGACAGAAAGTTACTTTTTTCTTTGCTGCAAAAATTGCCTTTTATGTAGTACACAAGGTTTAGAAGTACTAGTCTTTGCATTTTCTTACTCTTTTAACAGTATTAATTCCTGAAATAATTGTAACTTACAAGAATCTGAAGTTAATGCTAATCTTAGAGTATAAGCCTGGTCCTTTTATGACAAATTAAATATGCTAACACAGTTGTGCAGGACATGCAGCTTGAGCTTGTGGGAGTTAAAATTGAATTGCATTTTGAATGGTCAGTTTGCCTGTGCAGTCTGAGGTAAATTATCTAGGCAACTGTAATAAGGTAGATTATAATTTTGAATTAAGTTTTAGCAATTAGTAAACATGAAATGCATTTATCAGAGTTGGTTGTGCTACTCAAAGCATTCAGAAATGTGACACCAAATACATTTTCCTTCAGCTGCTGTGGGTATGTCTATGTTAACAATCAAACTGATGTAATTATTCATTTTCATCAGTTCTACACTGCTCAGCAGTGTCCTTGGTTTTCTCTTTTGTTACATTACCTGGTGCACTGGGCGTTAATAGCTCTCTCTCAAAGGCTAGATCCCCAGAGCTGTCCAGCTTGAAAGCAGTATTATCTTCACCACCAAGCACCATGAAGCTGAAGGTTTGGGGGTCCTTAAAAGCTGTAAAATAAGGAGGGTGTGCTGCTATGGAGGGTGTGGATTGTGTACTCTTATCCCTGCCCCAAGCCTGTAGCTGCTATGGTAGGCAGTGCTAATGGGAGTTGAGAGACTCCATATCCCATTTTTTCCATTAGTTTCCTCCTGTAGTCAGTTAAATTCAGAGATAGGTATGTTTCCTTTAGACATAATTATAATGAGTAAAGCTCTTAACTTTTTGGGGGTTTTTTTCCACTGTTCATTGTAGTAATGGTTACTTAGCTGTGGGAATACAGCAGTATTGGGTGAAGTGCTGATATCACAGCTGGGTGTTACATTTAGAAGTGCACACCACCAAATAACCACAACTGGGTAATGCTTTTATACAGAACCTTTTACCCCCCCCAAAAAAAATCTTCCCCTGTTTTTCTGATTCCTGCTCTGTACTTTGAGTCTTCTTTCTTTGCAGTTGGATATTTAGGGCTTTCTGGCAGTTAAGCTCTGTTCTGTCCTTTTCTCTCTCTGGGGCAGCAGGAGGGACTTTCAGATTGCCATTGGAGAGGCCCAAGTTCCTCAGTCCAGTGAAATTAGAGCACTGAGGCCAGTCAGAGCATTGGTCTTCTTTCTGTTTCTGTGTTTTTAGGAAAAAAAAGGGCTATACTTGGTGGTGCTTTCATTATCACAATTGTTTATTTATTGTTATTACTATTGCAGCTCTTGGAGCTTTTTGCCACTTTTGCTGCTGGAAGTAGAAGAATTTTGCAGAAAGTGCTGTTATAAGTCAATGGTTCTAGTTTTGTCCAAATATCAGGAATTCAGTGAGGAATAGCATCAGTTATTAATGCCATTTCCTTTGTGTGGTGCAGCTTGTTAAATAGATACTTTGTTTGATCATTGATTAGTTAGAAAGACTTAGGATGATTAGATAGAATTTTCAGGTAAAATAAGGGATAGCTCTTACACCAGGAGACACTGATGTCCATCCCTGCCAGAATAACCATCTGGATCAGCTGTGATCAGTGCAGACAGCACAAATGGTAGTGAAAAGCTCAGTGCTGGAGCCACCTGACCTAGAAGTGCACAGTGCCTGCATGAGAGCCTTCATGGAGGGGACAGGAGAAAAAGGGGATCCTCTTGAATTAAAGAGCATTAGAGCTGCCACTGTGAGAAATCATCTCATTGTAAATTCCTCTGGTTTTGGACTTCATACTGTCAGTTCAGAGTGCTGCCAGCTCTGTCATGTGCAGCAGCAGACTGGCAGTATGGTCTGAGTGGTCCTTACTTAATCCTCTGGTCTGGAAGAGCTGCAATACAAATAAAATAGGGACTCACTTGAGATTCATTCTGAGCTGTGCTTTTAGTGCATTTTTAGTCTTGTCAAGTTTCTGTGCCACAGTGCTCTTCTCCACTAGTTTTTCTGGGGTATCCAGAAATACCTTTCCAGTTGAAAACAGTTTTTTGAAATGAAGGAAGAGAATGGATATCAAAGTGTGCTTGAGTTGACTTTGTTGTTTCACTCTTAGCTTTCAGGCTGACCAAGGTGCAGCATCATGACATTGTATGTGAAGATTTCCTAGTCTTGAATGATAATATATGAAGTTGATATGCCATTTCATTGTAAAAGGAACTTCCACTGTAGCATGGTGATATAGAGAATACAGTTGTAAAAAGGAATTATGAACTGTTCTTTTGTTTCTGATAATGTGTTTCATGATCCTCAGAAATTTCAGTTTTGAAAGATCAAGCATGGGCCTTTCCAGTATGTGACTCAGGCCAATAACTGGAAGATTGAAGATTGCCATTTTAGCATTAAAGCAAAATTCCATACCTGCTAATGTTGCTAATTAACAAGAGGTTAATATGTGTACATCTGCTTTAATTTATAATGCTTAAGTCATCTGTATCTATTGGCTTTTGTTTCATGTTTTGTTTCAGACATTTTTTGTTTTTGTTTTTGTTTTTTTTTTTTCTTATCCATCTTTAATTCTAGAACAACCAGAGAATGGTAGTGATGCTACTGAATTGGGCAACTTTATCATACCTGAGATTAGTGTCACAAGTGTGGCTGGAGAGAGGACCGGGAATGGGGAAAAGAGCAGAGCTCTAGCAGAGAATGATGTTCAGCATTTACAGGGTGTACAGGAAACAGCTACAGAACCTAAAACTGACAGCAAAGGCCTGCCAGAAATCAGGAGGCAAAAATCTGTAAGAAAAATGATGGAGGATGGAATAAACTCATCTGGCAGAGTGCAGTTTTAGCAGAGCACTTGTAGCTGCACTGTAAGGTACCGCTGATGATTGAAAGGGTCACTGCTGCATGTTTCAAGAATTAAAGTATGCAGTTAATATATTTGCATGTGTAATAACACAGTTGCATGTATTGCACACAGCTTTGTCTGTGCCCACATACAATGATGACATACTTACAAGTAGATCTGGAGATCTGCTAGTTAATCTGGAGAAAATACACCGAGACTCAACATACCTTTGAGTTCATTAAGCATATTTATGAGAGCTTACAAAATCCAGTGATCAATGGTATGAAAAATCCATCAAAATGGATGTTAAAAGTATCTTGCTCTGGAACTCAGACTTCCCAAATTCTGCCTTTCATGGTATATCGCATATCTCATGTTGTGCTTGAGTTTCCAACTCTTACCACCAGACCTGTGATGCAGAACGTGACCTTTCAGTCCTAAAGCATTCTTGGGTTGCTAAACATGCAGGTGCCATAGGGTGTCCTGGGGCATTGATCACATACCTCTGTAATTGACAAGCTTTGCCAAATCCTGTAGTAGATCACTTGCTCAAAATAAGATTTACACTTCTGTTTTGTTCTGTATGGTACTTTCTAATCTCTAAGTTTCTAATTTCTTGCATGAATTAACAAGACTGCATTTTTTTTCCTTCAAAATCACAACAAAATGAGATTGGGGGCATGCCTTTTGATGTAATGTGACATTACTTGCTGTAACTCTATGTCCTAATGAACCTTAATTCCAAAATGTCATGGAATAGGTAAGCATTGTCTTCTCTGTTCTACGGCTTTGTGGCTTCATGCTTATAAATATCAAAATTAAACAGTATGTAGAATCAATGAATGTGAGACAGTCAATTGCTAATTTTTTATTTCTGTTTCTATCATGCAGATAATTCTGACTTAGCAATTGAAGAAGAACTGATAGAAGTATCTGAAACCGATGAAGGGTTTTACTCTAGGGCTACTTCTGGAACAAGTCAGTCTGCCCTGTCTAACAGCAGCACCATGAGCAGCAAGAGCCTCTTAGGGAAGAGCCTACGAAGGTCTGGAGGAAGCAAATCTGGAGGAAAAGAAAAAGAAGGAGAAACCTGCAGAGAGCATTTGTCACGGAAACAAACTCAGAGAGCCATGAGTGAGAATCTAGAGCTTGTCTCTCTGAAGAGACTGACACTGACAACCAGTCAGTCCCTGCCTAAGCCTGGCAGCCATAGCCTGGCCAGAACGACCACCACTGTGTTTAGTAAATCCTTTGAACAGGTCAGTGGTGTCCCAGTTCCAAATAATCGTGGTGGTGTCTCTGGTACAGAGGCAAACAGGTATTCAGCTTGCAGTCTTCAGGAGGAAAAATTGATATATGGAACAGAAAGAACAGATCTTCCTATTTTAAGCAAACAACCTAATCAGCAGCGACCTCCCAGTATTAGCATAACTTTGTCAACAGATTGACATTAAATTGGCCAGTATAAAAATTAAATTACTGAGACTATATCCTGATATTGGTACATTAAGCTCTTAATATGCCATACATTACTTCCTTAAGTCTCAAATCCAAGTAAATTCTTACTTGGCTCATGTTTGACAGTAATAGTGAATAGAAAACAGTTATAATTATTTTGAGTCAGCCTCTGATATCTTTACAGCTTCGTGGAAAGTTTATACCTTCGCCAGCTGAACAAGTGTTAATTGGTTGGGTGTCACTTGCCAAGGTGTGTGGATTCTTACAGATGTACAATGTGGGAACAAATAGAGTGTCTCTCCCAGATTCTGCTTTTTGTCTTCCACTTGGCATAGGCAAAACTACAAGTACTTAGGGTTTTTTTAGAAGGAGTCTTGCAGTATTGTCATGCAATTTTGGAAGAGCATTGTAAGAACAGACATTGTCTTACATGTGAGCTGTGCTTACATGTAAATATAAACTAGAAGCATCACTTCATTGTTTGGTGTTGTGGTGGCTTTTGTATTGGTAGTTAGTACATGTAGCAATGTTCATACTTCTTTATGCCTGTATAAGTCCAATTTTAGATGCGTTTTGGTTTATCTGTATGTCTTGAAACTGGGCCTAAAGTAATACAGTAGCAGAGCTTGTGGCTGGGAATTATTATCAATTGCTGTAGTAGTCACTCCTAAAAATTATGTGACAGACTCTTTCTTTAGGATTCTTAAATATCAGTTCCAAAACTACTCACTGAAAAGCCAGTCATCAGTATTTTTATTGTCTGTGGGGAAGAGATGTGCTTGTGTACCAATGTTATGTAGAAATATGAGCCCTTTGCACTGATGCAAGCAAATCAGGAGTGTGAATGTGCTTAACAGGAATCTCGTGCTTGAGAATAAGAGAATACTACCAAAGGATGTGTACTTCCAGTAACTTGCAAGCACAAATGGGAACTATAATGTAAATATTAGTAGCACTGTAATTCCTAAGGTTTTTTATGGCTATTATTTTTCTAGTTCGAAATTCTAAACCAGCAACCTATTCAAGGTTTTACCTAACCTTTAGCCTTCAGTGAGTTTGACAACAACTTTTATAATGTTAAGATTTTAATTAAAAATGGATATTAAAACTTCTTTTGCAGAAATCTGAAGTAGCAGTTGCTGACAAAGCCACTCCAGTAGCAGTTATTAGCTGATGAACAGACAATTTATTATTATGAGTGGAGAATTAGGATGAAGATCTAAGGCATAGTTGCTCCCAACTGTCCAGATTTCTGCAGCTCTTAATCCATTATTGTCAAGAACATTGTAAAACAACAAACACTAAAATTCTGGTAGACTTACCCATTTGCTTGGAGATAAGTATAGTTCTTGACTTAAACTGAAGCACAAGTAACTTTTAAACAGCTGATGTTATTCAGGTTTATAGCAATTAATAAGTTTATTAATTAATGAAAAGAGTAAGTTTTATAATTGTACTAATAAGATAACAGACTGGATTTGTACATTCCTGAGAATGCACCAAAGTATGCAGAATAGCCCCATCAGTCTGTAGGTGTTCATATGTACCCAAGAGCCTGAATTTAAAGGAGTATGCCACAATTTCTCATTCTGCATTTTGTTTTGTGACACCATTCTATTCTAGTAATGCAGTTCTTCACCTTTTTACAGTGAAGTGTTTTCCTAATTTTACATGAAAACTTATATTCCTAATGGATCAACTACAAATTTGCCCTGTTTATTTTTTAATACTGACCAATGAGAAAAACTGGTTCTTTGAGGTTGTTTTTGTAAATACTTTCTACAGCAGAAAATTTAGCCTCTTTTTTATAGGCTTTTCTGCAATACATATTCGGACATTTGTTACACACTGACTAATGCATGTGGCTGCTGGACCTAATGCATAACCACCTGCAGCAGCAGGGTGTTAGCAGCTGATAGTTGGCATTGGTTGTCTCTACACAAAGTGAATGCAGAGCTCTTCCTTCCCTTCAGATTTGATCTAGATATTGCAAAGAAATAACCTGCAAAACTTACAGCAGTTTCCTAATCCACTTTTGCAGTGTAGGATCTAAAGAACACAGTAGTGCAGTAATTTAAATTGACATAAAACTAGAATAGATAAAATTGCAGTGGACAAATATTTGCTGTTACGGTATTAGTTGCGAGGTAATGTTGAGGGGCTAGAATTTTTGAGAATTCTGCTGGTTTTGCTTTGTTTCATTTAATTAAAAATTGTTTGTTACCTCCATGGTAGACACTCTTTCAAGCTGGGTGTTGGTATAAAAGGTATTTATTATACTGGGAAGATTTAGCTCTAAATAATTGGGATTTCAAATTAGGATCTAAAATGCCATAAAGTGTAGATATGTAACCAAATGTTTCCTGTACTCTTGGCTACAAACCAAATGATGTTGAAATAAAGTTTGTTTTTCCTTTTATTTTATCCAGCTGGTCTGGCTTGAACCCAAGACCTAGGCTCTTATTGGTACAACTGAAATAACATGAATCTTCATACTTTTTTGAGACAATGATAAAAGGAAAGGTTCTGGTACTAAAGACTGTTCTGTCCATAGATATGTAGCTTCTTACAAACACGTTTGTATTGGTCTCTGGAGTCACCCACCCAGTGAGGAGTGTGTTTTTGTGAGCTGACATCTCACCTTCATACTGATTGAGTCTAAAGAATTTCTTTCCTGAGTACCAAAACTTTGAGTTGTGCTTATTTATTTTCTTAAAAATTGAAAGGTTAAAAAAAAAAAAGCACAAGGGAGAGTGAGGCAGAATTATTTGTTGACCAAATATCCATGGTGCAGGATTAGGAGAGGGGTGGGAAGAGTGATGAGGGAAGTAGGGCAGGAAGCAGATATTTCTAAAATTGTCAAACTCTGGGGGTTTGAGCATTATCCAGTCACTTCAGACTGTCAGATGGAAAATCTTTGTTAAAGTAGATGTCTTTAGCAGTGTAAAGGAAACCCATTAAGACACCACATATTACAATCTGCCCAGGAGTGGGTAGTTCTGATGAATACCTTCCAAACATGCACAGCTGCACCATTCTGCAGGGAAAATGTTATGTAGGAGTGAATCATCTCACATTGTAAAAGAGAAGTTGTTTCACTGCTGACGTTTATAACTGACCTTACTGTTCCAAATCAGAGGCCACTGTTTCCAAGGATGGCTTTGAACAGCAACACTTGCAGAACTCATTGAAGCTGAGAAGAATTATTTTTGTTGTGAGAATATGTACCATTTGTGCAAGAAGTGTATAGCCTCTAACCACTTGCTGTAGAGCTGCAGTGACTTTTTTGAATGGATTTCAATGTCTTGAATTGCCTTGATTACCTAACAAATTTGAAAGGTACAGAAATAGAGCTATTTTAGCCACACTTCTCTCTAAGGAGGTTTCCTATGAGAAATTCTATAAATTTCTAATGTAATTGTCCAGTACCTTTTGTTGGTCTTTGAGACTTACTGTGCTGTATATAGATGTATAATATATTGCCTTTTGTATTTGTATAATTCTACTTCTAAGACTAGATGTGCACATTTGATATTCCCTGAAGTCTGTGGAACGTCTGCATCAGTCTATGGATGTATGTCTTTCACATGAGAACCTGAATTTAAGCAACTGCCACACTTTCATTCACTTTCTTCAGCTCATTATGTGACACTGTTTTAGAAACAGTTTTTCACCTTTTTTGCAGTGAAGTGTTCTCTTGATTGTACATGAAGACTTACATTCCTAATGTATAGGCTACAAGATTGTCTTTTTAGTGTTTAATAATTTTGGCAGTAAAATAAATTTGGGTTTTTTTGAAGTTGTATGTTTTTGTATTTGTACAGTAGAAAATTTTGCCTCTTTACAGACTTTGTTGAAATACACATTACATAGCTACATATTTGATCAGTTTTCATTCTGCACATCCAGAAGTCATAGTAAGGTTGACTGCATTACTTTAAATATGCTGAATACCTATTTTATACAACATAGGGTCTGCAAATGCAGCCCTGTCAGGAGGGACACCATGGCTGAGAAACGCTGATGGGTGAAGGGCGAGTCCAGGCAGAGTTGCAAATTGGCAGAAGCAGATGGTGATCCTGTCAGTGAAGCAGCATTACCTGGGCAGATTGGTGCTTTTGGTAGTGTGAATATTAACAGTGCTTTGATACACAGCCATTATCTGCACTGTGCCCGGGGTAGCTCTGGGGGCTGTTGTTGCTGGTAACAGCAGAAGCAAAGGTGGCAGTCAGTACCTTGGCATTTTTTGTCAGCAGCTCCTCTGCCCCACTCAGCTGCAGTGCCTTTTTTTCCCCTAGTCTTTCTGTTGCTGATGATCTCTCTGCTAAATCTTTTTTTTCCCTTGCCTTCCACCTTCCATATTCCACTTCATTTGGGCTTTGTCTTTCCTGACCCCACCTGTGCATGCTTGGATGGTGCATCTCCCCAGGTTGCCTGCTCTTGCTTCCATCTCTTGTATGCTGCTTTTTCATGTCCAGTCAGGAGCTCCTGCTTCATGCTTCCATGCCACCTCTGCTTGCTTTCTGTGTGTAGCCATAGACCATTCATTAACCTGGAAGAGATGGTTCTTGAAAATCCTTCAGCTCTCCTGGGCCTGCCTCTCCAGGATGGTCTCCCATGGCCATCTGCAGAGAAATTCCTGTGCAAGGCAAGCTCCTTTCTGTAGCTCCAGGGTTGTGATCCTACATTTAGTTCAGGCTTTTTTCCTTTGCCCCTACAAATGCAATCTCTAGTGCAATGCTGTAGAGAAATGTGGATGAAGGAAAGAGCTGTAGTGGAGGGCAGCAGTGGGAGATCTCACCGCATGGTTTCCTATTTTTTGGATGTCAGTGTTTAACCGTGTCTTTTGAAAGGACAACACTCGATTTCCCATCCTTTAAATGGGTGAGAAGGGAAATCTGATTCCAAGCATTGGAGTAGGTGAAAGTTTTCCTTTGCAAAAGGTAGAAATTAGACTTGGTGCTGTGATTGTCCTGTAAGTGTGTAGGATTTGCAATTTCAGTTACAGTGAGTGAAAGGCAGTGCTTAAAATGGGCTCTTATGTCGTTTCAGGGTCGAATAGCTATTGATTAGTGAAAAACAATATGAATTTCAACACCTTTTCTCTTCCCAAAATGTGATACTCCAAAATACTGCCTGAATTTGCATGATGAGAACATAGCTGAGAGCCTGCTGGACAATTCACAGGGAAAGGGGTTTATGAAGGTATTACAGGCAATTAGTAACAAGTTACAGAAGTTATATTTGTTCCTACAGACTTCACAGCTGGTTGCCTGCACTGAGCTTGTAATAGTTGTTTTTCATGTTTTATGTTAATCAGGCTCTGTATGAAAGATGACTTCGGTATGGGGGTTTTCTCCCAGCCCACAGCTGCCAGGTAATAAATACACCTGCTAATTCCAGGTAGTGGGAAGAATGTCACTGTGAAACTCCAGCAGCCTTTGTGAAACAAGCCCTCACATCACAGAGTGCTCGCTTGCTTAGCTCGATTCCCAAAATAAGGTGGTGTTGAGTCATCTGTTACTCTGCATGTGCAGGGACAATGCAGAAATGTAGCGGTGCGGAAGGACTCTGGAAGTCGCTCTGAGTCACACAGCGCTTCTGACAAGCTGCCTGCTTGTTGTTCTCATCACTAGTGCTGACTAATGCTGGCAGTCCCCCACACAGACTTGCTTGGTCTGGAGTCTGAGGGTAGGCTTTGTGCTGTGAGAGGGCACGTTTCAGAGGGGATAAGAAATGTCAGCTTCTGCCTCCACAGCACACAACAAAGCAAATGAAGGTGTGTCACGTATTGGTGTAAGGAGTCCTTGGTGTGGATAGCACTTCTGCAATACAAATTGTCAACCAGAATAATGAATGTTCAGTGCTTTCTCTGCAAAGACACTTTATTCGTGCATGAAATAATGGAATCACAAATTGGTTTGGGTTGGAAAGAACCTTAAAGATCATCTGGTTTCAGTTCCCTTGCCATGGCCAGGGATGCCACTCATGAGACCAGGTTGCTCAGAGCTCCATCTAACCTGGCCTTGAACACTTCCAGGGATGAGGCATCCACAGCTTCTTGGGGCAACTTGTTCCAGTTCCTCACCACTCTCACAGTAAAGAATTTTTTCCTAATGTAAACTTACTCTCAGTTTGAATCCATTACCCCTTGTCATGTCACTACAGTCTCTTGTACATCATCTTTGATTCCAGTGAATCACTAATTTAAAAATTACATATAAAACGTGTGTGTGTGTGTGTGTGTGTCTGTATTTTACACATATTGTTTTCCTCTTCAGCTATCAAGGTGTGGCGATTGTAGTACTGCCATGGAGACTGCTGGAGGTGGCAAAACCTTGGACCAGCACTGATGTCAGTGATGTAGGATACCACCTAAAGCAGATGTAGCTGGGTAGTGAAAGGTTGTATTGTCACTCAGTTATTTTCCTTGTGGTTTTATCTGCCAGCGGTAAATTGATTTGAGTATAAATTGTAAAGGCTCTTGAAGTTACTCCTTAAAGATGCTTTCTTTTTTTAAGAATCACAATACTCCTATTTTTTTCCTTTTGCTTTTTTAGTTGGTAAAATGCATTGTGTTTTCATTATTGTTAACAACCTGCATTTCAGACTTCATTAATAATTGGGAGAGAATCAGGATAGTATTATATATGGTAACATTTTGTGAACCAACTGTCATACCAAATGTCATATTTCAGCAGACTGTCTTGCCCCTCTAATGCTGGTGTGTAAGAAATGTGTTACAATAAATCAGTAGAACTGCTTTCACAAAGTAACATTGATATTTAGTTTACTCATTTACTTGTCAGTTCGTTGGGATTTATATTCCTCATTTCAGCCATTAGAAAATACCAATCCAACAGCTCTTTAGCAAAACTACTGATTTCATCTCTCCCTGTATTGACTTGAGAAAGATACAGGCACTGTCAAACCAATTCAGGACATCCTGAGCTAGGAAAATCCTTTCTGACACCCACAAGGTGTTTATCCCATATCTTCCTCCCTTTTCACCCTGAACAACTGGCTTAGCATTGCTGCTTTCCTTCTGATTCTGACTGAATTGAATCCCTACATTCCCTTTCTTGCTGAATTAAGCCTAAAGAAGCTTTAGCACTGGATCAGTGGCTTCAGCAGAGCTCTGAATGTCAGCAGCTGTCCCCTTAGCTAAAGGCCTCACAAGCAGGCAGATGTCTAGGAAGAATAGATCTGCTTTGGTTGTTCTCTGGCCACACTGTAAAGATCAGCTTGAAATAATGTGGACAGGTGCTGGGATTTAAGATTCAAACTGCATCTGTTCAGATTATATGACTAATCACGAAGCAGTTGCATTTTCTACCATTTTCAAATGTCTAAAGTAGCGAAGGAGGAAAGAAATAGAGCACAAATCTCTATCATTCTCATTTCTTTATTTCATTCTCATTTCTCATAAAGCTATTGCTTTATGATCTCACTTAGAAGTATGCAATACCTTTACCAGTTTTGAATTTTAAGGTGGAATAGCAGCAAGGCTGTTAAAGCTTCCTTGTAAGTGGATGATACATGTTCAGCTCTAGCTGAGTCCTCTGACAAATCTTCATTCTAAACTCTTTCAGTTGGGAAAGAGTTCCTTGACTGTCTTGCACAGTGTATCAAATTCATATCTTTAAGCTTCCTTGGTTATCTGTGAGAAGTTGCTTTTTCCTGCTGCCAGCATAGGAGATCATGCTACAAAAACACTGAACAATTCCTGCTAGTTCCCTGCTTTGGCATCATTGCACAAAATAAGAAGTGCTTATGGACGAATAAGGAATTGCTGAGCAATGGATTTCTCCAAGATCCAGGCTGTATGAGCTACCTTTTTTATAAAGCCTGGCATGTGTGATACAGACTGCAGCACAACATGTGTGCCCCATTCCCCGTGAGTGACAGGGTGTTAGTGTACCTGAGGAATCATACTAGATGAGAAATGGTGATGCTGGGGAGCACAAAGGGTTTTGATGCACTCTGGTAATGGTGAGATGAGTAACTTCTTAAATACACCAACAAAATTAGTTACTAGGTAGATCTACTTATAAGGTACTCGATGCTGTAATTCAATTTCAGGCAGAAAAGCAGCCCCTTGGACGAATCTTGATTTGCTCTTGAGATACTGAACAGTTTTAACATGCCTTGACATTCAGTACCACGTTCATAATCCCTGTAATTATTCCTTCCTACTCCAACAAGAGTAGGCAGTGTACAGCACAGGGGCTGAGGGACAGTTCTGTTTCATGCTCGAAAGGAGGAACGTGTCATACAAAGCACACTTTGTACTGAGCTGTGGGAAAAGAGGTGAATGGGAGGCGAAACCAGAAGCTTTAAGAGCAGCTCAAAATGTCACTTCCTCTCTGTCTGTTTCTGGGGCCACTTTTGTATGAATGAAGAAACTGCACAAAATGAGACACACATAAATCTGAGAGCTCTTGGAAGAAATCTCCCCTGGCTCCCAGCTGACTGCAAGGGCAGGCATCTTCCCATGAGGCAGAACTTGTGCCATGGCATTCTGCCCCTTCCCTGCCTCTGCTTCCTTCTTGGAGAGGGAACAAAGTGCTGGAACTACCACAGCAACAAATACAGGGAATTTACTCCTGAAACAACCTACCACGGGACCAGAACACGTGTGGGCAGCAGTGGTGGCTGCACTCTTCTACATAAGTTTAAGTGCTGCTGATTTTCTTGCCATACTTTGCTGTCGAGAAATGCTGGTACCTTTTGAAAAGTACAAAATGAAATGCTCAAAGAAGGTTTAGCCAAAGGATAGAGTCTCTGGCATTTGCCACCTTAAGAATGAGAGGGAAATTATGTGGAAAGTTGGCATTTAACATAAAATTAACTTAAGAAATATACTTGAGCACCTGCAAGGAACTGAATGAAGAAGGAGCAGAAGAGAATGTTCAGCCTAGTGGGATCAGAAAGTCTTTGTGGTGAACTATTGCTAGAAGAAAAAGCAGAATTCAGCTTCTGCAAGGAAATGAAAATTTAAGTAGAGCTTCCTTCACTATTAAAAGAGAACAAGGGAAAAAACAAAGGGGGAGAAGCAGGAAGCAAGTGCAAGAAAGTATTTTCCAGAAGATTGACATTGCCACCCCATGGCCAGTCAGTACAAGGACAGAGTGATGCACATCTAGAGGCAAAGGTGTTCTGTGGTTTGTGTCGCTCACACTGCTCCTCCTGCTGGGGATGCCAGGGGGAGGTTGGGCACCCAGGGCAGCACCCAGCCTGAGCTGGGCATCATTCCCTGGTCAGACCATTGGGCACCCTGTGCAGGCACAGCCTGAGCTGAGCATCATTCCCTGGTGAGACCATTGGGCACCCTGTGCAGGCACAGCCTGAGCTGAGCACCATTCCCTGGTGACCCCACAGCTGCCCTTGTGTGGCACCCTCTGAACAGAGGGGACTTGTAATGCCAGCAGGAACAACCCGGTGACTCACAAGGTCAGTGCCTGATCTGCTCTCAGTTATCACAGCAGATCACATTTCCTTGAGGACCGTGGGACTGTGCTATACAAAGTACTGGCATTAAGCTTTTTCTTTGTGCCTTTCTTTGCCTGAATGGATGACATGAAGCTCAGCAGGGTAGCAGTCCTGAAGGCACTTTGTGGGTCCTTTTGTCAGAAGTGTGATCTGGCCTGACAACTTTTGCTTGAATTTCTCAATATCTGCTCAGTGGGCAGGTTATTAGCCAGCATAAACTCCTCTCAGTCTTGCCAGTCATTTCTTCTAACCTCTACACTATTCTGACAGGCAAATCAAAATGTCAAGTCAAATAAAACATCAAGATCCTATTAGGGAATACGAGCAGGCCACCATATGGAAAACAGAAGAATGTAAAAAAGGAGGTTTGGGGTGCCTTGGCAGCTTTTCCCTATGGACTAATATATAGTCCAAAGGAAAGGAAACAGCATGAAAGAAAATACCAACTCATTTAACAGCAAATGTGAGACACCTGGATCATTTTTCACACAGATACACAGATGTACCTCTTTGTAGATGTGCATGTGACTGTCATCAACTGATGACAACAATCATATCTCTTGGGAAAATTTTCTGTAGAGTTATCTAGAAGTTGACTGAATTATCTGAAAAACTACATGGAATTCTATGAGAGTTTGTGGTAGAAGAGATACTGGTTAGTTAATTAATAAAACAGATAAAACCTAACTTTTTCTAAGCTACTGCATTGTATAGATGAAATGAGAGTTTTGCTGTCATACGTGATCTGTGCTAATTACTGCAATTATAATACTTGCAGAGAAGGAAATTTGCAAAAAGTATATTAAATGTTCAGCACTCAGCTGCTTGTCAGCTGAAAGGAAGGCAAGTTAATTGAATGTAACAGTCAATCCTCTTTCTGTTGTTAATCAGTGGTTAATTATAATGTGCAGCTACATGGCCATATGTCACTTGCTGTGGCATAAGAGTAATGTGTCACTGCTATTGATCGCTGCACTGGAGGAGCTGGAGCTGCTATACCCCTGTGCTAAATGCCTTACAGAGAGCTGACTGCTTTCAGTGTTGCATAAAATTAATCTTCATTCAAATTGTAGGAATTAAAATTAGGCTACATATCCAACCAGACTCTAACACATGTATGGTACATCGTATTAGTCTGATTTTTGATTGGTGAATAGATGTAAAAAAGTCAAAGAATCATTGAGGTTAGAAAGAATCTTTCAGATCATTGAATCCAAACTCTAACCTAACACTGCCAAGCCCACCACCAAACCACATTCCCAGGTGCCACATCTATATATCTTTTAAGTAATTCCAGGGATAGTGACTCCACCACTTCCCTGTGCAGCCTGTTCCAATGCTTGACAGCCCTTTCAGGGAAGAATTTTTTTTCTAATACCCTATCCACACCTCCCCTGACACAGCCTGAGGCCATTTCCTCTTGTCCTGTCACTTGTCACCTGGGAGAAGGGACTGGCCCCCACCTTCACTCTGGAGAGCTATAAGGTCCCCTCTGAGTTTCATTTTCTCCAGGGTAAAAAAACCCCATCTCCCTCAGCTGCTCCTTGTGAGATTTGTGTCCTAGAACTCTTACCAGCTTCACTGCCCTTCTCTGGACCGAAAACCAAAATAAAATAGATGAAGTGGCAGAAGGATCTCCTAGGACCAGGCACAGAATTACTGAGAAGGGTGCTATTGCCAAGAGCAATTTTTCTGTAGACTCCTTGAAACTAAACAAAGCTGCCCAAAACTGATTTAAGGTTCCTGGGTATCTGGAAATTGACTACTTTTAATCTATAACAGCTTTGGTTGTCCACTAAAAACCAGAGAGTTGTCTAAAGGACTGTTTTTCTCAAAAGTTTATTGTCCATTTGATAGTTTACTTGTGCCTGCTCTAAAACACTGCTTAGAAACCAAGCATGGTTTTCAAATTAGTGTCCCATAGAAATTGATCCTCTGTCTCTCCTGTCCTGATGGATTTTCAGGCTTGAGGATTGGCCTGTGTAGATACAGGTACTAAAAATGACCGTGGGAATGAAGACAAAGCCTTAAACCTCAGAGGCTGAGTGTTGGGTACAGCAGAGCCCAAACCTGTAACCTGCAGCCCCTGGAACTGGAGATGATGATACAATTATCACAATTTTTAAAAGGTAATAAGCAATATGCACTACAATGCATCACCAAATATTCCTCAAATTCCCCCTGAGTAAACACTTTTCATCTGTGAGGATCAGGCAGAATCTAACAATGTGTGTGAGGTAAGAAGACAATTCAGAATGGTAGAGAAGGTGGCTTAATGAAGCTGGTCTGGCTAACAGTGAAAAGGAGGCACTTTCCAACACAGATCAATTATCTCTTCCATTCTGCTTCAGGATAGAAAATGGATGGAAAAATATCATCTTCTCTGATGGCAGGAAAATCATTATTAGTCCAGTTTATTAGACTGTGCATTAGCCAGTGTGTTTAATCATTTTTCTTCCCTAATAACATTAAAAAAAAAAGGTGAGAAACGTGTTGGAAAAGGGAGTTGAGTCTTTATAATATTTAGCTGTTTGAAGGTGAGAAAGTATCCAGTACCCTCACCTATGGGAGAAAGCATGCTACTTAAACCTTCATTTATTCACCTGTGTCTGGAAAACAGGGAATTGGGTAACTGTCTGAATATCTGCATGCACCTACACTGGGGACTCCAAAGCATGGATAAATAATTAAAGGAAGATTAGAGGGTAATGAATGCTTTGCCCACTTAGACTAGAGCCTTTGATGTCACCTCCTCCTCGTGACAGCTGCAGCCAAAAAGGCTTGCTCCAAAAGCAGAGCACAGCATTGATCTGATTTCAGTAGATCAGCTACAGTACTGCTTTTTTCTGTCACTATTCACAGCACCTCATGGGAGGCTCCAGCATCCTTTCAAAATATTTCCACTTGCCTGGAATGAGGGTGGATGTTCTGTATTCTAGCAGCAAACGTGTTGACTTCTGAATTCAGTAAGAATGGCAGTGTTGATGCCTGTGGGAGAAGAATGCCCTCCTTCATCTTAGACTGTGCTTTTATTGCACCTACCTTAAACCTCCTTTTTTAGGTCCACAGCTTCCTAGAAGAACCCATAACACATCACTTGTATGCAGATTATTACTTGAAAGTCAATGGCTTTCAAATTTGTTTTTCCAGGCCAACACTGAGATTCCTCATGGAACCAGAGCTTTCAACACACAAGCTCTGAGCTTCTGTGGTGGCTTGCTCTGCTTGGTCTCAGGTCTTTAGTGCTGTGGTGCTGGTTTTGGAGCATCTCTGGAGGTCATTTTTCAGTCATACATATGGTGTCTGCTCGAAAGGTGTATCTGCCAGATGTGCCTCTGTGGCATGAGCCCTCTCTAATCTGAGCAAACCTTGAGTTTCTCCCTCTCACCTCAGTCCTCTTAGGAGCACATGAGCAGAGAACAAGTGGGTGTCATTCTGTGTCTCTCTGCTCCAAAGGGCCAAGGTGAATGGCATTTCTGAGAGGCACTTTTACTGCTCAAAGTGCAGAAATGTATCCAAGAGCTGGTGTCTACTCAAACACCAGACTGTTTGGGGCAGCATGCCCAGAAATGTTGGCATTTGAGTAGAAAATGTAAGTGTTTATACATCCCACTTCCTGCAGTTGTCTGTGTAGTTATGGTATGGATCTGCTTTTTCAGGCAGAAACAAAAATACCATTCCATCTTTTCCCTTTTTCTCAAAGGATGTTTTGCACTGTAAGAAACAAGGAGTCCTTCTGCATAAGGAACAGCTACCATTTCTGATTCCTGTGAAGGAGGAAAATGGAATATCTCCACCAAAAAGTCAAAAAAGACCTGACAGCACTGATACCACTGGCAGCCTAGACAGACAGCAAAGTGTTACAGCTTGAGGTAAATGGAATTTGTCCTCCTTGCAGGATGGACTGCATGTTTTCAGATAAGATCATCTTCTAACAGTGTTTATCAGACTTTTCACCTTTCCTCTGAGTTAACAGAAACTCAGCTGCCCTGAGGTGAGTGAGAACAAACCAGAGTTTCTGACAGTAGTGCAAACCTGCCTCTAGAGGAAGGGAACCTATCCCACTGCTTGAAGGTATTCTATAGTTTAGGTGTCAAGGCATTTATTCCATAATTTCAGTGTCTTTTCACTGGACTGGTCAGGGCAGACAGAGTTGCTTGTTGAACAGCACTGTGGTTTTTCTAATGTTTTGTATTTCACTTCCTAGACCTAATCATGACTGTGCAATCGGAGAAACACTTGCCATGTATACAGGGCTGGGAGGGAGCATGAGATCTTCTTACATAGAAATGCCAGCATTTTAGAACGCTCTATTCTTAATGTCAGAAGCACTAGTATGTGTCTTTTTCATTGTTTGTCTATGTGTTGTATATAAAAGACATAGTATTTTAGGAAATAATTAGGAAATTGTCTCAGTGAGGGTGGATGGGACTTTGAGGAGCCTGGTCTAGTGGAAGGCATCCCTGCCTATAGCAGAGAAGTTGGAACTAGGAAATCTATAACGTTCCTTCCAACCCAAACTGTTCTATGATTCTATGATCCTATTCCATCTCCTGCCCACTCCTGATGGCCTCCAAAGACTGTGCATGCAGCTGAATTCTGCCCTCGTGGTCAAAGATCTGCCCATGACTGTTTTTGTGTCACTGTCACATAAACTCTACATGACAACTGTCAGAGGTGCCAGCCTTTCAGTCAGCTGCCCTCAGATTTCTCTCTTGCAGTTAATTAAAACCAAAGCAGCATTTATCATGTACCTACCAGCAGATGATAGAGCACCCTGTCCCTCTGTAGCCAGAGTAACACACCAAACCTCTTCCTCAGCACGTGCCTCATCTTCTTGGAGATTGGATGGTCTGAGCTTCATTTGCAAGAGATACCTTGGCCAGCCTCTTTACATTGTGCTTCCATGAGGCAGGTTCAGGAGGCTTTTTTTCTTTTTAGGGTTTTCCAATGAACTTCTTTATATTTTAATGAAAATGCTTATGTAATGCCCTCAAAACAGCTGTTACCAGCTGAATGAGAGCTCATTGCATTTTGGCAGTGGCTCATGCACCTCTTTTTTCAATCTCCTGGTTATTGCCTTGCTGCCTACAATGGAGCTGCAGCAGAACTGATACTGAGTGCTTGTGGCATGGCTGAATTACTGTCAGTACCGGTGCCTGGCTGCTTTCACAGAATAATTAAATTTCAGCAGTGTAATTTTGAAGCTCTGTAATTTAATAATGCCCAAATTAAGCCTCTTTATCCTTGAAGATGATCTAGCAAGTGGATTACTCATTGTGCTGGGCTCTGGTGACCGGTCTTGCCTGACAAGTCAGAAGTTGATGTTAGCTATGAGCATGGAAGTCCTGGGTACCCCCAGTGAGGCAGCTTTCGTTGTCACCACAGGCTAGGATGGACACCTTCCAGTCAGGTCATCTCCTTCCTCCAGCAGGTCATGGTAGTCAACTGAGACTATCCCTCAGGTCACCTACCCTGGTCCAGCTGTGTGAGGGAGCAAATTGAGTTTAAACTTATTTTTGCACATCTCTTTTTTCACCCCTCAAATACATAGTTTATTGTGTGGCAGACACAGTTCTTAGCAACCAGGCTTTCCCCCTCCCCAGAGCTCATTTTTTTTATTTGAGTGCCAAATATGGATGAAGGCAGAAGCTTGGCAAGCTTCTAGGATGGATTGTAAGAGAAGAAATACAGAGAGAATTTCTGCTCTTGGGCTTTATAGATCTAGAAGCACTCCAGACAGGACAATTATGAGACTGCTGGATTTAAGACCTTTTACTTGGGTAGAAAATCCTGTTTGTGATGTCAATAATGATAAAACATTTGAATGTTTGGACACAAACTTAGTATCTCAAAGATTTCACACTTACAGGTTAGCATTGCCAGGCATTGATCTCTAAGCAGCATCAATTCCTCACAGCACCTGCCCTCTTTCCCTCCAGCTGCTGTGAGGGAGCAGCTCTTTCATGCAGCCCTGAGCATGTCACCAGTCCTTGCTAAATTAGCAGCTGGAACATTCTCAATACATTTAGAAGGACCAGCTCAAGGTTACAGCAGGACTGCCTGGTGAGCTACCAGTACACTTTCTACTTTCTGCAAAAGAAATTTGCAACAATAAATATATAATTGAGTCAGAACAAACATGATACATGTCTAAGATCAAAACCAGCCAGTTCCCAGGTAACATCTGATTAGTTCTCTGGGAAAAGGCTTTTGCAGTACTTAACACAAGGACTTTGAGCCTCACTGACAACTGGCTGACAAGGTAAATGGACACACATATTGTAGCTTATTTTAGTGTTACTATGGTGAGGGAGAAGGCCAAAGATATTTATTTCTCCATGAGGTTTTTACTGGGAGCTGCAAAGGGCTGTGCAGTCTGCTACCCTAATCTCATTGTTTACAGAAGTTGATATGTGAACCCTATCAAAGCTTGTGAAAGAAAACAAATCCTAATCTCCCTTTCTGCATGCTACAGCCCAGCCTTCTTGTAACTGAGCCCTTCTAGCAGTCTCCTTTTCTGGCACTACAGATCCAGAGTAGTTGGTGTTGGAAGGCATTATTCACATGTCCTACCAGCTTTGAGTAATACTGTGACTCTGGCTAAGTCCGTATTGTCCTTGTATGAGGCCAACACATTATTTCCTCATTTTTATTGTTTCAGGTCTTACAGCACACTTTTTCAGCCTTCCTCCTTCACTTTCTTTCCAGCCCTGTGTTTTTCATGTGGCTTTCCGTGGAGTAATTTGTTTTTTATCAATAACTACTCAGCTATGATTCAATGATTATTTTACTCCAGTAGTGCATGGGTTTCCACAAAGAAGCTTAAATTCCATGTCATTGAAATGCTGTACAAAATCCATCTGTGTTGGACAAACCAACCTTATGGAAAAGCTCTAAGAGGAAATTATCATCTATGTACTTGTAGATAAATTGCCACAGAATTTGTTATTATACCACATCTAGGAAGGAATGCAAGAATTAGAGCAAGTCATGAGCATCTCTGTCCCTCTGTCTGTTGGGGAATTGTGATATGGTCCTCAGTAAGCATAACTTCATTTGTGTAACAGTGGGAAATTGTGGTAACACAGGAATCACAGTGAGAAAGTTCAGTGTGAGATCTTATGAAAGGTATTTATTTGCACATCTTTAAGCAAGTTGATTTTAGACACTCACACTCATTCTGCTGTAGAGTTAATTCTCTGACACTCTGATACTCAAATATTCTTGATCCCCCACTCAGAGAGTCCCAGTGGCCTGGCCAGGATCCCTTGAGCTGGACACAAAGGAATGGGGGTGCTGCTGCCATGCCCTCACTACAAGGCATTGACTAGGGACAACAAAGTGATTTCTGGACAGATCTGTCATTTCCCTTAGGAGGGATCAGCTGATATCTTTTACCTCAGAATCCTGTTTACTTTGTTCTGCACAAATGATAGGCCAGGATGCTGCCCATTGCCTGTTTTTCTCTGTTTTCAACACATGTGTTTTCCAGGCAGGATAACAGGAAAGGCAAGGGGTGTCTGACACTGCAGCCTTGGTACCATCCTCCTGGGATCAGGATCCTGGGTTTTTGCTGACAGGTCATCTGTGTTGTGGCTGTTTTCAAAGGCTGGTCCTTGGCCTTGACATAAACAGAACAATTCCTTAACTTTTTTGCTGGGCATGGTTTTCTGTGTCAACAAGTGTCCATCCTTTTAACCCTCTGTTCTGCTGCTGCTTTCACACCTTTTCATTCATTCTTAACTCCCATCTTCCTTTGCTTTGCTGTTACAGATCACTCCAACTGCTGTAGACAGTCCTGATGCCCTTTTATTAGAATTCATAATCTCTCTAAAATATCTAATTTAATGCCCCCTCTAGCCTTTGACAGCACACAGATGAATGCTCTGTTGAAGTGTAAATGAAGCTTGTAAATGTAATCTATCATACTTGGTGAAAGAAACTCTAAATTTTGGGACACACACACTCTATCCCCTATATCTGCTGAAGCACAGACTTCTTGAAATGCCAAAATATGTTTGAAATAATGAAAACACTGAGGTGGCCAATATCAACAGCTTTAAAAATAACAAAATTACGCCTGCCAAAATAGGAATGGAAAATTGATAGTCTATATTTCCCATGACGCGGTGGAAGATTTGAACAGACTGCTCCCACTGATGTCATGAAGTTACTGCTCTAAATTTACTGTTAGTAGGTGAAAACCAAACCATTCCTGGTTTAATATCTTTTTGCTTGTTCCCAGCAATGGAAGTTATAGATTATTGCTGACAGGAGGCAAAATGCTGACTCTACCTTAACCTTGAAGCTGAGGTTTGCTAGTGCTGACCAGTGCTGGGTATGAAGTCGAGTTAGCCGTCTGTGTTAAGTGTGCAGCTACATGACAGCATTAGACACTTTGAAATGTGGGATAGCACACTGAAGTCACTAATTAGTCTTTTGCAGGTAGCTATTAAAAGCTGATCAACTGAAAACTGACCAGTAGGAGCTTGTATGCTCCTGGCTTTAGGATTTTTTAGCTACTCACTATTATTTGAAAGTAGAATTCTTAAAACCTGTTCTTTTAGTTACCTTATTCTTCTTTCTGCAACTCAATTAATTTGTGACACTGAGGCTAAAATGTGTTTC
Source organism: Melospiza melodia melodia (assembly GCF_035770615.1). Lineage (NCBI taxonomy): Eukaryota > Metazoa > Chordata > Aves > Passeriformes > Passerellidae > Melospiza > Melospiza melodia. The sequence continues at coordinate 32,586,726 of NC_086194.1, read as the reverse complement.
TGATGTCAGTGACTTTTGACACATATGCAGTTAAATGGGATAGTCTGAAACTCCAGCTGCATTAAGGGGAGAATAATATTGCAAATGCATGATACAGTACCTTAGAGAGAACAGAACTTTACTGATCCAGCAGTTTACCCTGTGAGTTCTAATGCAGAGGAATGTTTTCTAGGGGCAGGTATTTGGACACCTGAGAGGACTGGAAGTTGCAAGGCAGGATTTATTAGAGCTGAAAATAAATCAAATTTTGCACAAGCTAGAACTTGCATTTTTTTCCCCCTAACATTGAGATCTAATAAAAATGGAAGTTAAATGGGGTCAAGATGCCACAGAAGACTGCAGTGAGAGATGCCACACAGTGTCCTATGTACATCTTAGTGCAGAATCCTTGATCATGATCTAGCATGCAAACATAGAGCTGTGGTCTGTGACTATTTTTGTAACCACACCCTTTTTGTCTTTCTCAGAGCTTGGACTGGACTCTGGTACAGCATTCACCACAACTGTACAGAAATGCATGAAAACATTAAAAAAAATTGGTGGAAATTTGAGTCAGAAAAATCAGGACCATCTGTTCCTCCCTCTACCATAGAACTCCTAGCTGAAACACTGAGGACTTCAAAGATGCAGTTGAAGTTTGCTATACATGTCTATACATATATCCTCAGAAATGGTGCTGGTACTGATATCCAAGCTGGCTCATTTTCAATTAATTCTGATAAACCTGCTGTTCTGTGTACATTTATATACATATAATGCAGAAGTTTCTATACACAGGTACATAGAATCATAGAATTGCCTGGGTAGGAAGGGACCTTAAAGACCATCTTGTTCCAAGCCCCCTGCCATGGGCAGACACTTTTCACTAGACCAGGTTGCTCAGAACCCCACCCAACCTGGTCTTAAACACTTTCAGGGATGGGGCATCCACAACTTACCTGGGCAAACTGTTCCAGTGCCTCACCATCCTCACAGCAAAGAATTTTTTCCTAATATCTAATGTAAGCCTCCTCTGTCAGTTTGAATCCATTGCCCCTTGTCCTGTCACTACAGACTCCCTTCAGGAGCTGAAAGGCCACAATTAGGCCACCCTGAAGCCTTCTCTTCTCTAGGCTGAACAATCCCAATTCTCTCAATCTTTCCTTGTAGGAGATGTGTTCTATCCCTCTAATTATCTTGGCGGCCAATCCAACAGATTCATGTCCTTCCTGCACTGAGGACCCCAGAGCTGGATGCTGTACATGTATGTGTGTGAGCTGCAGGTTTTTGAGAATGAAGACAAGCTAGTTTGGGTACCAGTAGCATTCCTGTGGTAAGCACAATCTTCCCTGTCAGTTATAAACCAATTTCTTCATGACAGGGACACTGGAACTCGCCAGGTAGCTGGTGAGAAATGTTGGTGCCTTAGTGTTTTCTTCAGCCTTCAGAAGTGCTGGTTACTCTGCAAGTCTTGAAGGCTTTCTTTGTCAACTGAGACAGCCCTACTGAGAGGGAAGAACACAGCCTTATCAGAAAATTGATTAAATGTGCTTGCTTAAGACTCCCATGTTACAGTAAGATGCCCATGAAATGACCATGGAGAAATAGTTTTATTCAGTGCACCTAAAGTGAAACAAAGAGTAGCTTAGAAAAGGCATTGTAACCACTTGTGCATTACACAGAGAACATGGCAAGTACTGAATTTAGTATAAAAGTATCCACCAACCAGACAAGCAGAAAGAAAAAAATATGACTCCCCCCTTCCCCCCCACCCCAGTGTGAACAAGGTTAAGAAGCATTTGTGCAAATGGATATATTTCTGGCTTGGAGCCAACTGGGGAGAGAAAGCAATTGCTATAGATAGAATCCCAGAAGGTGTAACAGAAGTTGTAGCAGGCTGATGGAGGCTGAAGTATGTCAAGAATGAGGTTAGCAATTAACAGTTCCAGAGACTTTATTTAAGTGGAGTCTGCTCACAGGTAGCAGACTCCACAGAATTCTAAACATGGAAGCAGTTGCTAGTGTTCTTTCTACTACTTGAGACAGCAAGTATAAATATTTCTGATTTACTAAGAGTAGGACACTTCAACACACATTTAAGGGTCCTAGCCACTTGGCAGCAGCAGGCTTTAACTTCCATAGATGTAGAAGTATCTTTTCCCTGTCATTAAAACCCTCCTCTCTGAAGGAACATTACCAGAGGAACTGATCTTGATCAAATATGTATTTTATACATTACATATTCCAATTTTTTAAATCCAAAACTAATTTTATTTTTCCAATAAAATACTATTGGATTAATTTTGGCACAGGCACACAAAACCATCATGCTCTCTATTCAGACAGTATATACATGTATCCTTTATTTTCCATGTAAAGAAATACAGGGACAAGCTTTTGGCCAACTTGCTCTGATACAGTTAATTTGCCTTATCTGTAACTCAGCTGGGCCTGCTCAGCACAACAAACACAAGTGTATGTAAACAATGATGTGTTTCTGAGGCAGTAATATCTTAACCGCTCTTAAATCACTGTTTTGAACATTTCACACACATTTTACAAATAAAAGGGAAAGTTGAATACAAAAAAAATACACAGTAACTTGGATTAGTGAAAGAGATGATCATTATGGAGGTGGATGTGTAAACCTGGGAAGCTCACAGCAGGCAAAACCAGCCATACCCCCAAACCTCAGACTCATCTGCCCCTAATAATGGTTAACAGTTTTCAGCAATGTATAATTAGGGATAAATAAAATAACTTTGAGACTGGAAACCAAATTTCTCAAAGCAGCAGTTTTCATTAATTGAATTATCTTTCTTGCTGCTTCTTGAGCTGAGGCATCCAGTGGTTTACTATAAAATGAGCCTGTGTACAAATGCCTTCAATTAGTGGTTATTTCAAGGAGAGTTTATGTTCTGCAGAAGAGTAAATGAATCTTTTCCCTTTTGAGATAATTGCATTTTCAGGCCTCTGTGAGTTATGGAAAGTGATGACAATTTGGAGGTGACAACTCTTTGTGAGGTACAATTGCACAAGGTACAAGGAGAAATGACCAAGAAGCTCCGAGTGGCCTCTTTTATAATATATTCTTACAGACCTTCACACAGCACTTAAAAATGTGTGAAGCCACAACACATTATACATAACAAGAGCCAGACACAGGCTATCATAAAGTTGTTTTGAAAGACTCCAACCTAACCTAATGAATAACAAATATGCCTAAAAATGCAAAGTACTTGTTTTAAAAACAAAATACTACTTTAAAGTGGATCTTTAGGCCTTTGATCTGACTGCCACCCATCTTCTTGGGAAGAATATTCTTCTTAAGATCTACAACCCGGCTGTCAGGCTGCCTGCTATTTCAACAGTGTAAGCTCCTCGGTCTCTACAATTTGGGCTTCTAGCAATAATTTCCATAATGTTTTCAAGAGTTAAAATACTTTATGTTGCAAAGCACTGGATTAGATCTCAAAAACTGGACTTTATTCTTGTTTCTGTAGGTCACCCAGATGGGTAATCTGTAAGGTTACCACTCTATTTTTCAGTTTCTTCATCTGTAAAATGGGGATAATTATATTCACTAGCTTTTAACAAGCATTTCAAGATATACATGGTTAAGGATTAAGCAGTGTGGATAATCCCTGATGAGTAACACACAGCTGCTAACACACTGACTTATTCACTTTCATATTAGCATCTTTATTTAAACATTCGCAAAACACTCATTTTGTCAAACAGGAACTGCAAAGAGGCTTTTATCCAGCACAACTGTAATTAGAATAGTAGAGAAGTGATGAGACTTTGAGCTCAAGACATGATATATCTGGTATTTTAACTTCAAGTAACTGCAGTAGCAAAAAGAGTTTCCAATTCAAGTCTGCCCTCCGCTGGCTCTAGCAGAACACTGCTAATAAATTTTGGATCAATAGTATCTTTCTGTAATGAAGAGAAGGAAATAAATTAATAGATGCTGATACATTTATTAATTTACACCTTTATTCAGCATTTATAAAATTTTGTAATAGAAGTTAAATGATTTGTAGTATTTTTTAAAGTCCCATCTAGGCTCCCTGTCACATTCATGTTTTTCAGGATTTCAAAAGCCCATCAGGGTATCATCCATATTAGAGTCACTGGAACTAAAGTACAACATGGGAGGTAACATTCTGCATGTGGCTTTAAAGAAATTTAATAGAAAAACTACAGAAAAATATTTTGCTTGATACAATTAATGACTCTAATAGATAGTGCTGTATGTATTAGTCAAGTACTAAAACAGACCAGGATAAATTTAGTCTAGTACTCTGACACTAGAAGCAGGCTGTCACCTTAAAATATGAGAGGAAAAAAGAAGACCATTTATTACTGTGTTTATTTTAGAAAGAATTTTCCATCACAAATACCACACACAAATAACTCATCCCTAAACTCAGGACTACTCATTTTCCTTTCTATTTTTAAAGTAGGAAAGTAACTGGGGTGTGGGGAACTATCTTATTTATACTTACACCAATTCATCTAGAATGATTTCAACCCCAAGGTGACATTGGTGTCTGAAATACAAAATCTGTATAATTATGTGCTGGATGATGTGATTGAGCTGAAAAGCCTCTGGTTCATGTATCTTGTCATCTTCATGCTTCGTTACACATAGCAGCATTTAATCTCTTGTGACTGCTACCTACACCTAAAATAAAGGAGTACAATATTATTTATTCAGATGTGTACTTTATATACACTTGAAAGAAAGGGAAAATATAAAAGTATTACAGAAATGGCATTTTATTTGGCCTGTTTAAATGCCTGGAAATCAGTGTCAGATTGACAGCTTGTGCCAAATGTGCCTATAGACTTTATAAAGCAGAACATAAGGAATTTTCACAAGTTCCTCGAATGTCCTCTGCATCTGCTAAAATTCTTGCTGAAATGGTTCTCATTCAAAAATGAAACCTTTAGGAGTCCATTAACATTTTACAAGAAGCAGTGAAAGGCACACAACTAATCTGCTGTTATGGGTTTGGGGTTGGATTTTTTTGTTTGTTTGTTGATTTGTTTTGTTTTTTGGCTCCAGGCAGGAAGCTATGGAAAAGCTACTGAAATCTCATTAATCACTGTAGTGCCTACTGCTACACATCACCCTCTTAAACTGGACTCCAGCATCTAAAATGACTAAAATGCAGTTGTTCTGCACTTCTAGGAGAATGAAGTTTGAGATTTTTAATAATCCTAACTGAAAAGCAGCATCAGTGATTGAAACACTGATAGGTATTTCCCTGAAAGGTCATTTGTTTTCTGTGCAACAGTGGAAAGAGTGTTAGATGAACTTACAGGCACGTGAATCAGGCTGACAGTATATAGAGAAAACATACTAGTGTGTCTACTCGACAATGTTTTGAAATTAGTAAACTCTAAAAAAGTTTGTCTGGGCTAAATATGGCATATGACTCCACTAAAATAGACAAAGTATGGACAGAAATTGTGTCTGAAAGGCAAAAGGGAAGTATTTTAAGAGACTAAATTTTTTTTTAGTAGAAGAGTAAAAACTTCATTAACCATGAGTTGTGCTTCATTTAATCTTGATAGCACCAGATGAGACTTGGAAAGAAAGAAGAGAGCTTTCCTTGATCGCCTTCTGGTATCTAGGAAAGGCCTTAATTACTCTTCATTATGATACTAAATTACTGATTCTAATCTTCCATGTGCTGAAGATCTCAAAGAATTTGCAGTGAAATCTGAAGTACTGAAATGCAAAAACTAAAGACGGACATAAACCTTGATACTTTCACCTGCGCTGCTGAATTTCCAAATTCCGAAGGGGAGCAGGAAGCTCAGGCAGCACACACTGATGGAGACTCTGCCAGGGGATGTGTGAACTGCTCCTCACCTTGCTGGTCATGGTTAAGCCCTGTTGAATTAGGAATGTGACAATAGGTTTGTCTTTAAGTTTCTGAAGTCAATTCACCCAAAGTGAACAATGAAGATGAATTAATACCTATGTTCAGTTTAAATAATTAGTTCAACATTTAGACTTACTACAAATTATTCCATTTGTTCACATACATGACACATTTCCTTTGTTGACTGGGCAGTCTTATTCAAGATCTAAAACACACATATTTTTACCTTTCCTTTTATGATCTGGACTCTGTAATTTGCATTACAAGTTGTTAAAACTATAATAATGACAGCACTAAAACGTAGATTGTGCTATGCTTTTAATTCTATTGAAATGAAAGCTGTACTGAATTAAACTTTAATTTATACTTAAAAAAAAAATCTTAGTTTCAACAAACACCCTTCTTGTTTTGGAAGTTACAACAAAAAATTATACTTAAGGATATATACAGTAACTGAAATTACATGTCATTTGTTTTACTGGGACTTAAGACAAAAGCCTCAACAAACTGGCCAAAAAAGCACACCAACCTGTTTCAGGTCTACCTGGCATATTTCAACTCAGAGTTCTCCTTTTTACTTTACTACATGTTTTCTCTTAGCTTATAACCAGAGTTAATTAGTAGCTTGTTGTATACCTTTAGCTTGCAAAATCTGAGCATGCATATGAAAGCTCTATTGTAAATCAGTGAGGGGAGTTCTGTGCATCAATCAAATATTTCACTGTCAGAAAAAGTTGTTTCAGCAGCACTTTTTTGTAGTTGGATGCTAAGAAAGACTATTAACACTCATTGAAGAGAGAAAGCAGAATACGACTTATAGTTAGAATTATTATTTTTCAAATGCTGCAATTCTATGTCCTGTATCAGAGACAAATATTTCATTTTTCTCTGCAAAGACTCATGTTATCAGCTTCATGGTTGTTCCACCACTTTACAATTTACTAAGGTTGGAATTGGTATAAAGGCAAGTATACAAGTAAAGACTTTGGAAAATCAGATTATATTATTTGTTTTCCTCACCTTGTTTAAATAATAGTAAAAATTTGCCTAAAATTAGCATATTTTAAGTCCTTTAAAATCTTTATATATATGTGCTGTTAAAACAACATATTCTTCAGCAACAAAAATCTATTTGAGATCTGTCTACAAAGAAAAAGTTTACATTAATAAAATATCTTCAGAGGAAAATCCTCCTAGAGTTACCAAAACCTTTGCTGCTCAGCTGCTTAAAAAAAAGCTTAATTAAAAAACAATTAAAAAAAATATGGGTATTAATTTGGCCTCAGAAAATCCTTTTATCCATCAGATTTTTGCGTATCACCAAATGTATATAAGGAATCAGATTATTGTTTTCATCCTTGGCCAAATATTGCAATCACAAAACATGCATTGAAGAACTGTTGCACTTTTAGAAAAACGAGCTTTGGCAAAAGGTAGCAGCATGTCTAAGTGTGACATTTAATTTTCAGTATTAAGCAAAGATGTGCAGAATGGGAAAGTCACGCTTCAAACAAACACACAGTAGTGAAGCAGGTAATATTCAATTTTTAAGCACATCAACAGTTCTTCTCAGAGGTCTCTAAAAGCTTTTGAGGAGGTTCTTTCAATGCTGTCTCACCTCAGACTGCTGTTTCTCCTTCCCTGGCCTCAGGAGCTGTAATGAAAAACAATGAGATTGTAACTCCATGTCACCACTCAGTTTTTGTTTGTTTTTCAGTAAATAAATTGTACAATTACTGTATTAAATATACAAAATTACTACACTTTGCTGTTTGTTCCGGCCACTCTGATCATTCTAGTAATTGTCAGAAATTTTCAGCCAGCAGTCAAGCCCCACACAGCCACCTGCTCACTATGCCTCACAAACACTGGGACCAGAGAGAAAATCAGAAAGGTGAAAGCCAGAAAGCTCATGTGTTGAGATAAAGACAGTTTAACAGGGAAAGCAAAAGCTGTGCACACAAAGCAAAGCAAAGCAAGGAATTAATTCACTGCTGCCCATGGGCAGGCAGGAGTTCAGCCATCCCCAGGAGAGCAGGGCCCCATCACATCTAACAGTTACTTGGGAAGACAAACACCATCACCCCAAATGTCTCCCTTTCCTCCTTCTTCCCCCCACTTTATTACAGAGCATATCCCATGGTCTGGGATATCCCTTTGGTCACCTGGGATCACCTGTCCTGGCAGTGTCTCCCCCCAGCCTCCCATGCAGCCCCAGCCTCACCGGCATGGCAGTACAAAAGGCAGAAAAGGCCTTGACTCTGTGTAAGCCCTGACCAGCAATAACAAAACTTCTCCATATTATCAACAACCCTGTGTTCAGCACAAGTGGAAAATACAGCTCCATACCAGTCACCATGAAGAAAATTAACTCTATCCCAGCTGAAACCTGCCAGTGACTGGCAGTATCACTTTTCCTGGAAATATCCCATATCAGGCAGTGACCACAAGTATCATACAGAAATTCATATGAAGATTTTAATTTGGACAGAAATTTTTTATATGCATTACAGCTCTGCATTTCAACTATGCCAAATGTAAGAACTCAAATATACTCACCCCAAACTAATCTAGGTCTCAATAACATTCAGAAGACAGTTTAGAATTCTGGTTACTTTGCACATGACCTAATTGGACAGCCTAAGTCTTTGCTCTTTTGACCATAGTACTTTCCATTTCCCTTTGTCTCTGTCCTTTCTTGTCTTTGTGAAATGAAAAGGAACATTTCCCAGATCAGTGGTACTGCAGAGAAGCAGGGATTTATTAGACTAAATGAATAGGAATACTAAAATGTAATAGAAGGAACATCATTATTAGGGCACAATAAAAATAGGAAGTTTAGTTGTAACAATGAAGTGAAATAGAATGTCTAGTCGTAATATATTACTATTTTTACTGATATCATAAAGATTCAGCCTGCAGTGGAAATCTGTTGAAGAGCTCTTCCTTATGTTCTTGTGCTATTTATACTGATTTATGGTATAATCCTGAAGTAAGAAACATCCACCATAGCGTCTTTGAAATCTAAGTTCCTTCTAAATAGGGTCAAACTCAAACTTTGTTCCCAAGTAGATGAATTTAATGCAGCTTTCTGTCAGTAAATTGGGGGAATCTCAAATGTGAGATTGCTAAGTGCACAATGGTGGCCTGCAAGGATTTCCTACAAAGTTTACAGTGATTTTTCACAGACTTCAATGTGTCACTGCACTTTGTCTCCTTCATCAGCATCTGAGTTACATGTACTGTTGCATGGCTTTACTTTGTGGTTTGCTGAGATAAATCTTTTAGAGGTCTGGAATTCTTTAACCTGAAAGGTACACTTTGCACTCAAAAAGATGAGTTAAAGCCAACTGATCAAGTGATATTATTTCATGAATGTGACACTTCAGCAATTCAGTAATGTCTATAAGAATCTCAATTCTCTCATTTACCAATAAAAATGGAAATATTTGGCTATTTTACCATGAGTACTAGTGATATTTGCTGTGAAAACACTTGTGGAATTACTGCTAATTGAGTCAATAAAACGACAGGTATTCACATTCTTGTTGTCCCAGTTGAAACCTCTGCAATTTTGTTTCTGATTTTATTGTTATTGCTGATCACACGAAGCTACAAGGCACAAGAAATTCAAAGAGAGTTATATTTTTTTGCAACAAAAGACTTTCCACATCTATGGTATCACGAATTTTCTTTTGTCACTCCAACAACTGGGGCTCTTATTCTCCTTAGTTAATGGATACAGCATTCCAAACAGTTTTGTCTTCACTATCAGCCACAAGAAAAAAAAAATCAAAATCCTTCATAGGAGTGTTACTGCAATAACTTACAAACATGAATACTCACAGGACACCCATAAAATCCTACTTCCATCTTCTCCAGGCAGAGTCATCTCCACCTGTTTTTTTGGGTATTAGGTTTTTTCCCTACAAAACAGCTCATTGTTTCAGGGCCCATCACAGGCACATTTGCTTTTAGAGGCTAATTGCCAATATTTATGTGACTAGCGCTGTCCCATGAACCTGCAGGGAGGATGACTGCTGCTCTCCTTCCCCCTTTGTCTGAGTCAGCAGATCACTGAACGACTGCTGAGCTCTTAGACCCTCTAACATCCCAGGTCACACAGGAGCCAAAGAAAGGCATGGAAAACTTCTGGAGTCAGCACAACCACTTATTGGTTTTTGTTTTGTTGTGGTTTTGTGGGTTTGTTGGTTGGCTGGCTGGCTAGTTGAGGACTTTTAGTGCAAATATGATATGCTGGACAGTTGGAGACTATGAATGTGTGTTATGATGAAATAAGTGCTCCTCTCCAGTCACAATTCTTAGTTTACAGACATCCTTTCACAGCTTCAGTATGCAAGATTATGTAGATCTCGAGCAGTAACTATACAGAATCAACGCTGGTTTATCTGCATACCAACACACGCCCTTGTGCTCCTCTAGCACTGATTTTGTTTGTGAGAAAACTGGCAAAGTAATACTAACTTTCTTGCTATTAATTTCCTGGCTTCTGTAGTTAAATTAATGAAATAACCTGCAAGCTTTTAGTCAAACATTCAAATTAGCAGACATGAGAAATGAAGGCTAACATGTTTCTGTGCTCTGAAAATTACTGCTTGACTCAATGTGTGAAGGGAAGAAGGGAAGATCTGGGACATGTGGCACCTCTGGTGAGCATCCTTTCTCAAGAACATCCACAATAACATTATATGCACTGTGTCACGTGTGATACTGTTAAACCAATTCTCAAAGGACACAGAGCAACTGTTCAACCCTTCCTATCAGGTGATCTGTACTTTTGACCTTCTGAATCCCACTTTCACTAAATTTACAGGAAGGAAAAATACCTTTTTGGATTTCATTCCACCACAGTGGGTCATATTTTATTGCCTTATTTTGTAAGAGATTATTAACAAGCTGTGTGCTGTAATGAACAGTTGGTTTTGTATGTTTAGAAAGAACAAGCTGTAACAGTAACCACAGTGTGAAAACAGATCTTACTTGGCCTCATCTACAAAGGAAAACCAATTTAGTACAAACTGCTGGAAAACAGGTTCCTGTAAGTCAAAAAAGAGGTTCAATGGTTTGAGTTCTCTTTTGAGTGTGATAATCCATTACTGATTAATGAATGTGCCTCTTGCACTACACTGGCTCAAAAGACGAGTAAATTTGTAATTTTGAATGTTGGTACAATTCTACTTATGCGTTCTAATTTGAAACGTTTGACAAGTGATATACGAAAAAAAATTGAAATCCAACACAAACCTATGGATAGAAAGACTTGTTCTCTCAATTTTCAGATAGAATTCCCAGAATTTCCCCCCCAAAGGCATATTCTTTTGGGAAAGGTGTACACTAAGTCGTGTTAACTTCATATTGATGTTCATGAATACATAGATACCACTGGTGCCTAACCTTTCCATAGGGATAAGCTATTCAGTATAAAGGAGACACTAAGAAACTCTATGCCTCTACTTTATTTGTCAGGTATCATTAAATGTGTGTCAGTGCTATGACTAGAAATAGTGGTGTATCCCACATTTAATGTGTATGGAAGCACAGGGCACTGGGACTAGTGTAGAGCAGAAAAGGCTGTCCATCCTATAACATGACTGCACATCTGTGCCATGACCTCACCAAAATATTCTTTCATAATTCACACACCATGGCAAAAGCAAGCCATGAGCTGCCAGAACCTCTCATGTTGCCTGCAGTTTGCTACCTGCCTGTACCTGGAGAGCAAGTAGTGAGCTAAAAGCTCCTGTTTTTATCATCTTGAAATAGCAGAACAGGGATTCATACACTGGACAGGCGTGCATACACTGGAAGAGTAAATGGTATATATGAATCAGTAAGATTTATTGTATCCCTGGATTCTTTCTTGTCTCTAAAAAGCAATGACTTGCTGTTTTTCTTAATGGGACAAGATGGCTACAGAAGTTCAAGTAACTGCTGTAGGCAAACCAATATATAAAATGCAGAGCTTTGCTATAGGTAGCAGACATGATACAGCCTGATGGTGTTAACTGCTGCAGCTGCATTAGTAATAGCAGAACCTGAAGACCTGCATCTGGCTTGGATCTGGCATTACAGCAAAAGGCAGGAGTAGCCTCCTGAGAAAGAATGAAAACATGGTAAAAACATGATATAAATGATTGATTCAAAGGCATAGACACTACACAGCAAGATGTCATGTAAGTTGTGTCAAATAGAGTAGCTTGGTGGATAGGGCACTGCAAGGACAAAGGCCACTCATTTATTAGTTATAAAACAAAATGCCTCAATGCTTATCTGGGCTCTGAGGTTTTTAAGGACAACAAGCTCCAAGTGCTGTACTGCCAGTTTTTAGATATCAGGTCTCTCTCCATATTTCTAGTCAAGTTTTCACTCCCTCAACTCTTTGTTTTCATGAACTGGATACATCACTTCACCTGGTATCAAAGATCACAGAATATCCTGAGTTGGAAGGGATCCACAAGGACCATCGAAGTCCATCTCCTGGCCCTGCACAGCGCATGCCAAGAGTCACACCATGTGCCTGAGAGCGTTGTCCAAACACTTCTTGAGCTCTGTCAGGTTGGTGCTGTGACCACCTCCCTGGGGAACCTGTTCCAGTGCCCAACCACCCCCTGGGTGAAGAATCTTTTTCATATTATTCTCCTTTTAATACCAAGCCTAAACCTTCCTCGACACAGCGTCATGGAGCCGCATTTCTAGTTTCCTCCAGGAACGCTTTTCCTTATTACTCCATCTCTACCCTTCACTTACCAAAGGCACTTCCTACCCTGCAGAGGCGGCGTGTGAGCAACACCTCGAGAGCTCCGGGAAGAACAAGCACAGGAGCGCGGCAGTTCAGGAGCCAAGGCGGGCAGGAAAACCCACAGCGCTCGCAGCCCCCGCGCCCCTCACAGCCGCCAGCCCCGCTGGGCCCATCCCGATCCCGGTCCCGGTCCCGGGGCCGATCCCTCAGCCTGCGGCGCTGGAGGGCGGCCAGGACAAGCCCGCCGGGGTTGCAGCAGAGAACAGCTGCGGGGCAGAGAACAGCTGCGGGGCAGAGGCCACCCGAGGGACGGAGCACACCCGGCGGACGGAGGGCACCCCGGCGCCGCCATTTCCTCGGCCGCCCGAGGCGCAGCCCCGCTCCCCGCCCCGCAGCCGAGCGATGGGTCCCGCCCAGCGCACGGCGCTGTTACGAGAGCGGCTGCGCTCCTCCTCCTTCTCCTCCTCTTCCTCCTCCTCCTCTCTGCCCCGCCGCCGGGATGCCGAAGCTTAGCAAGGAGGCCAAGCAGCGGCTACAGCAGCTCTTCAAGGGCGGCCAGTTCGCCATCCGCTGGGGCTTCATCCCCGTAGTGCTCTATCTCGGTCAGTGCCGCGCGGGGGACGCGCGGGGGCCCTCGGCGGCCATTGCCGCGGCCGGGTCTGGGGCGGCCGGCTCCGATGGCCGCTCTCCGCCCCCCGGCCCGTCCAGACGCTGCCGGGGAGCGGCGGGGCCGAGGGAAGGGCCCGGGGGGGGGCCCAGGGCCGCCCCGCCGCGCTGCCCCCGCCACCCGCGGCCATGGCCGCGCATGTGCGATGGGGAGGGCGGGGTTGCCCTTGGCAGAACTGAGACGGGGAGGCTTTTTGTTGTAGTTAGGTTTTTTGTTTGTGTGCTTATATGGTTTTTGTTTGTTTCCCCCCCCCCCCCCCCCCCTTTTTTTTGTAAAGAAGAAGTATGTGATCTTCCCGCTCTACTCGGCCCTAGCGAGGCCACATGTGGAGTGCTGTGTCGAGTTGTGGGCTCCTCAGTACGGGAAGGACAAGGAGCTGCTAGAGAGAGTCTAGCACAAGGCCACGAAGATGATTAAAGGGACTGAAGCATCTCTCTTATGAGCAGAGATTGCGGGTGCTGGGCCAGTTTAGTCCAGAGAAGAGAAGACTGGGAGGGGATCTCATTAAAGTATACAAATATCTTAAAGGCAAGGGCTAAGAGATAGGAGCCAGACTCTTTAGTAGTGCCCAGGTACAGGATGGGGAGTAACGGCCATAAACTAGAACACAAGAAGTTTCACGTCAACATGAGGAAGAAATTCTTCACGTTGAGGGTGGCAAAGCCCTGGAACAGGCTGCGCAGGAAGGTCGTGGAGTCTCCCTCTGTGCAGACATTCAAAACCCAGCTGGACACATTCCTGTGTCACTTGCTGTAGGTGACCCTGCCTTGTCAGGGAGTGGACTAGGGGTGTCTAGAGGTCCCTTCCAAGCCTGACAATCCTGTGGTTCTGTAATAAAGAGGGTTTTGCCCCTTTTTCTCCCTGGAGGCTAATCCTGTATGAGGGCTCCTCTGGGGAGTGGGCAGAGCACTGAAGCAGCCGAACAGCAAATGGGGCTGAGATTTAACCCTGTGTCAGTGACTGCCCTATAATAGTCAGGGCTGTGCTTTGGGCTCCTGGGAGTCTGGTGAGCAGAATGCTGGGAGCCCTGCTTCATGGCACTGGGGACATTGCCAGCTTCTGGCTGAGATTAAATTTCCAGCAACAGGCATACAGGTTACAGTCTGTGTCCCACCAAACATGGTGTGACTCCTGTTTCCAAGCTGCAGTGGAATGTTAAGGGGATGCCTTGCTATAGTGCCTGGTGCCCTGGATATGTTTTGCTTGCTCCTGTCATCAGGCTAGCCAGGCATCCCTACCACACAATATTTCTGCTGAGTTAGAGCTGTATGCCATCAGCTGTCCTTATTTAAGAGAGGCTGGACAATTTTATTCACTTCGTTTGTAACAGAGGGGCCCAGGAAGGCTGATCCCTGCAATTCATTTGGCTTACTTTCTGCCCAAACTGTTGGGCTTTTTGGGAAAAGCACCTAAACCAGACAGGCATCTTTGCACTGAATGCAAACATGAAGGAGGGCTGGGAGCTTGATATGTTTCCAGTCAAATCTGAGAGGTTGTTTTGATTAATTGAAGGGAGTGCAGTGCCTGGTTTGAAGGGCTTTGATTGTTTATACATAACAACCAGGAAAACGTTGTTCTCATCAGCTTTTATAGAAGTGCTTTAACAACTGCAAGCAAAAGAAGTCACTTCAAAAACTATGGAAAAAATAATTAGCATTATTAGGTCTGCTTTTCCATTGCATTTCCATTTTTAGTTTATAAATTCTTTTAAATTAATAAGTTTTGGGTGGGAATTTCAACAGTGATTTGTAACCTAATTTGTTGTTGAAGTTTTGTTTAGATTTTACTTCCCTGACAGTGTCTGTGGATGTCAGAAAGATGGTCTTTCTTCTTAGTGACATCAGAGTGTCACATTAGTGACAGTAATAAGTTACATTGGTGACAATAAATAGGTTACTTCAAATTGTATAAAGCCACCTTACTGTATTTACAGTTGCACTAGCATCGGGGTGTGTAGTATATTTTTTGTTATGTAGCAGTGAGAAATTTAAGTTGTAGTAGTTTAGGTTCATATCTCCAGAAAATAAGTGTGTTGTACCACATCTACATTGCCTTCTTATAACTTTATTTGCAGTAATGAAAATATAAGCAGATGGGAAGGGGAAGAGCAGATGCCACCTTGATTGCCATAGACATTTGGAGGTGGCATGTACCCAAAGTCTGCAGGATTGGAAGAACCTCTTCTCTAGTAGGATTACTTTTGACTCTGGGAGGGAAGGTGTGACCCCGTATGTATCAAATACATGCTGAACTAAAAATAGGCAAGGAAATGATCAGCAAATCTGAGCCTGTAACTCTCTCTGTAAGGCTTTCTAGCTCAGGGCATGTACGAGGA
Source organism: Melospiza melodia melodia (assembly GCF_035770615.1). NCBI lineage: Eukaryota > Metazoa > Chordata > Aves > Passeriformes > Passerellidae > Melospiza > Melospiza melodia. The sequence goes on along the minus strand of NC_086194.1, from coordinate 32,571,085 downwards.
GCCCAGTATGAGAATGTGCAGTTATAGGTTGTTGTATTCACATTGCTGTACAATTATATTTCCTGAGCCTCGTACCTTCTCTCGATGGTCTTCCCATGGCAGATCTTCCCAGCAGTGGTGTTGCTGCTTCTCGGTCAGGGCTCCTCTCCCCGGCTCTCCCTGACCACCCCGCCCCCTTTTATCTCGGTTACCTGCATGGGCTACAGCTGCTGCCCAATCAAGGACATCACAGCTGCAGCCCATTTACAATGACTAGAACCAGGGCGGGGTCACTAATACAATAGAGAGATCTTCAACTGCCATACATACAATACATAAGTTAACTCAGGCCCCCAGATACACATTCACTCAGCCCCCTACATTTCCCCCTTTACTTTTACCAATTTTACAGTTACAATATACATATCTGTCCCAGCTCTCAGGCTGCCACAGCTCGCAGCTGTCTTTACTTCTATCCCAGCTCTCAGCCGTCCTTTCTTCTAGAGTCCCAGCTCTCAGGCTGCCACAGCTCGCAGCTATCTAGTCCCAGCTCTCTGGCTGCTACAGCTCGCAGCTGTCTTGAATACATACATAGAATATATACATATCCCTCTTTTTTCCTTTTTTTTTTTCTTTTTTTTTTTTTTTTTCTTTTTTTTTTTTTTCTTTTTTTTACTTTTTTTTTTTTTTTTTTTTTTTCTCTTTTTTTTTCTCTTTTACTTCTAGCAACTTTATAACTACAATACACATATTTATTTTAGCTCTCAAGCTGCTACAGCTCGCAGCTGTCTTTAAACACACACACAAATCCCTAGATGTTCTATATTTTAGAGTCCCAGCTCTCAGCTGTCCTGAATACATACTTTACAGTCCCAGCTCGCAGCTGTCCTATCTTCTGGAGTCCCAGCTCTCTGCTGTCCTTTCTTCTGTCCCAGCTCTCTGGCTGCCACAGCTCGCAGCTGTCCGGGGGATTCCACACCTTCTTTCCTTGGCTGCATGTTCGAATCACGTCGGGGTCACCAGAATGTTGCATTTACATTGCTGTACAATTATATTTCTTGAGCCTCGTACCTTCTCTCGATGGTTTTCTCACGGCAGATCTTCACAGCAGTGGTGTTGTTGCTTCTCGGTCAGGGCTCCTCTCCCCGGCTCTCCCTGACCACCCCGCCCCCTTTTATCTCGGTTACCTGCATGGGCTACAGCTGCTGCCCAATCAAGGACATCACAGCTGCAGCCCATTTACAATGACTAGAACCAGGGCGGGGTCACTAATACAATAGAGAGATCTTCAACTGCCATACATACAATACATAAGTTAACTCAGGCCCCCAGATACACATTCACTCAGCCCCCTACATTTCCCCCTTTACTTTTACTTACTTTACAATTACAATATGTATATCTGTCCCAGCTCCCAGGCTGCCACAGCTCGCAGCTGTCTTTTCTTCTGTTCCAGCTCTCAGGCTGCCAGCTCTCAGCTGTCCTATCTTCTGTTCCAGCTCTCAGGCTGCCACAGCTCGCAGCTGTCTAGTCCCAGCTCTCTGGCTGCCACAGCTCATACATAGAGTATATACATATTCCCCTTTTTTTTTCCTTTTTTTTCTTTTTTTTTCTTTTTTTTTTTTTTTTCTTTTTTTTTTTCTTTTTTTTTTTTTTTTTTTTTTTTTTTCTTTTTTTTTCTCTTTACTTCTAGCAACTTTATAACTACAATACACATATTTATTTTAGCTCTCAAGCTGCTACAGCTCGCAGCTGTCTTTAAACACACACACAAATCCCTAGATGTTCTATATTTTAGAGTCCCAGCTCTCAGCTGTCCTAAATACATACTTTACAGTCCCAGCTCTCGGCTGTCCTTTCTTCTGGAGTCTCAGCTCTCGGCTGCCACAGCTCGCAGCTGTCCTTTCTTCTGGAGTCCCAGCTCTCTGCCGTCCTTTCTTCTGGAGTCCCAGCTCTCTGGCTGCCACAGCTCGCAGCTGTCCTTTCTTCTGGAGTCCCAGCTCTCTGGCTGTCACAGCTCTCAGCTGTCCTATCTTCTGTCCCAGCTCTCTGGCTGCCACAGCTTGCAGCTGTCCGGGGGATTCCATACCTTCTTTCCTTGGCTGCATGTTCGAATCACGTCGGGGTCACCAGAATGTTGTATTCACATTGCTGTACAATTATATTTCCTGAGCCTCGTACCTTCTCTCGATGGTCTTCCCATGGCAGATCTTCCCAGCAGTGGTGTTGCTGCTTCTCGGTCAGGGCTCCTCTCCCCGGCTCTCCCTGACCACCCCGCCCCCTTTTATCTCGGTTACCTGCATGGGCTACAGCTGCTGCCCAATCAAGGACATCACAGCTGCAGCCCATTTACAATGACTAGAACCAGGGCGGGGTCACTAATACAATAGAGAGATCTTCAACTGCCATACATACAATACATAAGTTAACTCAGGCCCCCAGATACACATTCACTCAGCCCCCTACAATAGGTCATTGGTGGGGTTTTGTTGTATTATTTTAAACTTTCTTTAAAGTGGCTGCCCTGGTTTTAAGTCAGTAAATTAGACCAATGCACTTTTGTTAAACCTGATTTGCTTATTTAAAAATCTGGGGGTGAGGGAAGGAGGCAGAAACATCCACACACACCCTGTGGCTGCAATTCATGAATTTTTAAGCTGTGCTGCTGGACAGTATGGCAGCCAAAGAACTTGGGTCAGGATGTCTAATAGTCTCAAATCATCCAACGTTATCTTCAAAGAGCTTTTCCAGTGCCTGTGAAGTTCATGGAAGTTTTTCCTTTAACCTTTGTGGCCTGTGTTTCAGACAACATGACATTAATTATTTATTTTCTGTAAACGAGGGAAATAATATAATTTTCATGAAACCTTCACTTCTAGATAGCCAGTGAAGTATTGAACAGTGCTTGAATTTTTTTGCATGATTCTGTTTCAAGACTTTTGTATCACAGTCCAGAGAAAAAAGATACTTCATATTCCAAACCTTCAGCTGCTTCCCTAGTATAAACATACTTTAGTCACTTGGTGTATTTGAGTTATTGGGGGCTGGGAATGAACTCTTTGTAGTTAACTGTCATTTCATTTTCCTGGGTATTAGAGAACAACTTGTTGGTTTGCAAGCTTTAGTAGTATGTAACTTCCTCCAAAAAGTGCCAATCAGAATGGAAGATTTGAGGTTAAATTGATTTAACATTTAGCATTCTGTCATGCTAAATTGAGTGAACTGTTACTGAAATACTGCTTTTAGGGTGTGTCTCAGATGTCAATTGCCTGTTAAGCTTCAAGGTGCTTACTCTACACCAGTTTTAGGTGTCTTTGTTGGTAGAGCCCTGCTAGGTTGCTTTCTGGACATTTAACATCTGTGGGTTTGTGTGTGTAAAAGTATGAATGTCTTGATCTCTGGCATAGATGACTTCCTTCATCACTTACAGTTAGTTGATGCTGAATTTTAGGTCAGGTAAAGATGCAGGTAAGACTTTTTAAAAAAAGAAAAGTTTACATTGGTATTTATTTTCTTGCTTTCTAACCCTTGTAAGAATGTGCAGTTTTTATTCAGGGTAGTGCACAGCTTCATGAATCACAATTCTACATTCAGTAGTTTTCATTTTTATTGCTATTTAACGGGCTGGAATAACTTCACAGAGATTTAACTGTGTAGGAATCTGTACATACTTGTTTATTTTTATATATGTATGTAATGTATGTTTCACTTCAGGTTTTAAAAGAGGTGCAGATCCAGGAATGCCTGAGCCAACTATCTGGAGGTATGTATCGGTTCCAAATGTACGTACAAACCCAGTGCAGATAATTACTGGTTTGGGTGTTATTTCTGGCCAGCTACAGTTGTGAATGATGCTTCCATCCCTTGTTTTTAATTGTTGTGGTTCTTGTTTCTTTGGAAATTCACATGAAAAGTCAGCAAAGTTCTAGTTCTTGGGAAGACCTTTCTTATAATCTTGCATAGTTTTTAAGATATGGAACTTCCTGTGTATTTTCCATGACAGCTGCCCTTCTAATCTGTTGTAGAGCTAGTTTGTGCAAGTTTCTGCACTGAACAATAACTTCTCAGATTTCTAGCACAAATTGAAACCAAAATCCAGTCTCCTTCTGCCTTAGCAAATGTGGGAGTAGCACTGCATAATAAAAGGTGCATGAAATAAAGGGCTGTCTCCTTCAGTATTAGTCATTGTCATGAAGCAAAGTGGATTTGGCTCATGTTGCCTCTTTTTTGTGGGACTCTTTATTATGCTGCAATGTTATGGCATTAGTAATGCTTACATTCTAGTGACATTTAAGTTTTATTGAAGGGCTTCCTTAGGTCTAACTAATTAAAGTTTTGGAGAAAGGATGGTTCTCCTCTTTTTCAGGAAATGCCTTTGATTACTGTGCGGGAGCAGGTATTCCTAAAACAAATTATTGATGGACTGTATTGTTTGCAAAGTCATAGATTAACTCTTCTTGATTTACATAGTTACAGTGTATAGAAATCCAGTTTTTAGGATTCAGTGATTCAGTAGAAACAGTAGAAAATATGGGAAAATAGTAGTAAGATCATATTACAATTTCAGTGGAATTTAGTGTTGTCTTAATAACCAAGTTGCTGCAGTTGTTTGCTTGCTGACAGTGTTTCTATGTTTAGCTTCACCAGTGGTTTGAGATTTCTTTTTTGGGTGTGCATCTGTACAGTGTAAAAGATGTGTTTTGTACCAGAATATATATACATAGATACAATGAACAGATGTTTTGTCTAATCTGAGGCTTACAGATGCTCATTTTTGTGAGCGCATGTTGGTGCTCTCTAGCCTTAAATTTCACTTTCAAGGTGGCATTATTTCAGTATTTTGGGGGCTAGTGTTTATTCTGTACATTTGTAGGGCTATTTCTCCAGACTTGTGTTTTACAAATATAGATTTTAAAGACAAGTACCTGCTGCAAATCTGACTCTGATTTCCTCCCCCCTCCCCTTTCAGTCTACTTTGGGGCTGAAGGCTGTGGTGGTCCTGTTTAGAGGCAGCCGATGGACAGAGTGTCAGAAGATGCGTACATTCCGGAGGATGAGGCCGACACTTAGACCAGCTGGTTCAGTCAGCTTGCTAATGCCATAGGTTGTACATACAACAAAATGGAATTTATATGGACCTAACTTATTTGCATTACGGTGTAATTAAATAAATACTGTTTGAATGGATGCATATTGTTTTTAAGTCTTTACATAATATAATGTAGTGGTTTATTTATTACAGAAAGCCATGGTGGGGGTTTTGTTGTGGTTTTTCCCAAAATATGGTGATATTTAACTCCCATACTTATCCCTGTGAACGATTGCCTTTTGGGTAAAGATTTGTCTTTATCTTCACAGTAACCAAAAAGTTGAGCTAATGTTTTAAATACTTCAGTATTCCTCTAAAGTTCCTTGCCCAAATGTTGGTAAGCCTCTGTAGATGGTTACTGTGCTGATCCACTTCAGGTTTTTTATCTTCTTCTAGATTCTTTTATCTGTGGATACAGTAAGGATTGAGGGATATGTATGTTTGTGTTTTCTAGCACAGTCAGATACTAAAAAAGTATACTTTCCTGCTAAACTTACCTTTAAATGATCTCTATGTTTTCTGGGATTTAGGATGGGGTGGGAGGACACAACAGTTGAATGCTCTGTGTGTATGTGTATAAATTGCTCATACTGTAAGAGAAAGTTACTAATGTATAACTGAAGGAAGAAAACAAGTATACACTAAACAAGGTATGTGCTTCATTTTTATGCCAAAGTCTTGGTCTTTGGACCATGGTTGTTTTGGTTTCAATTAGTTTTCTCCCTTTTAACACTGAAGTTCAAGCACTTAAATGGTGACTATTTGGTTTCTGTTAAATAGAAGCTGTTTTGGGTAGATTGCTCTCCCTTCCAGAACTGTGTAGGGTAGTTTGTATCTCTGCAGTGATTTTTTAGAAATAATGTTTATTTTCTCCAAATTATCATTGCAACAAAGGTATTCTAGATTTTGGCATGGCTTTTTTTTTTTTTTAATCCCATGGATTTTTCAGGCTTTTTTTACATTAATTAAATGTTTAAGAATAGGAGATTCCTCAGTTTTTAATCTACCATTACAATTCACAGTGAAATGTTACTGTGTTTAAGGGCTGTGATTGGAGAAAAAGAGAAATGAGCCAAGTGAAAAAACTTAAAATGAAGGACAAGAATTGGTAAGAAAAAAGTGAAAATGTTTATGAGAACTAGTGCAAACCAACATGTTCTTTAAAATTCCATTAATCATGATAACTCAGTCAAATGCCATGAAATACTGGCATGGCTCATGCTGATAGACTGCTGACAGTGGAACAGTGCAAGGGCTGAATGCAGAACAGTGTCTCATGACCGTGTATCTTCTGCTAGTGCAGCCTTCCTAGTGCCTTTTCTCTTACAGTAACTTGAGATTAATCTAACTGCTCACAGTCTCAAGTTATTAAAGAAATTAAATTTTTGATTATTTTTCTTGACTAATCCTAATGGTAATATTATTGAAATAATCTGTTGGTACTTGGTAGTGGCTTTAATCATGATTATGAACATTTTTCTTCTGTTGAATTTTGTGCAGTAACCTGAGATGTTCAATACTAAGAGATACAGTATTTGGTGTGAAGTAACTCATATTTCTCAATCAGATTTTACATTTCACAGGGGTGTACAATACCCAAAATGCAGCAGTGGGTGGATGGACCCAAACACCTGCAGAAGTGTTTTTCATGTGCCTTGTGTGTCTGACATTTGGGGATGTGATTTTGTGGGTGGTTGCTCTGACTGCTTTCCAAGAATTATAGTATTTGGCAAGAGGTAGAGAAATAGGGAAGTGTTTCCTCTTTCATTAAAAGTTTTACAAAAGCATGCATATGTCAAGCACAGGCCAGATTCTGTGACGTGTCCATGCTGGAAGTTTGTCTTAAAAATAGTTTCGTTTCAGATTTTTTGCAACTTGGAATTCCTGGATAAATATTGCTTATGAAATTCTTACTTTGAGCACATTGGATAGGAAATTTTTGGTAATTCTGCTACTGAAGTATGTTTCAGAAAAGTTATTAGTATAGAAATATTGGGTTTTCAGATTGAGGAGGGGAAAATGTCTTTTATAGTACCTTCAATTCAGGTTACATTGAATGCCAGTATGTAATATAATGTTTTTTGTTTATGTGTCCAGACTTTCATTCCAAATAGTGTTCTTACTGTAATTAAAAGGTGAGTGAAACTTCTCCTTAAATGAACATTTATATTCTTCCCTGGTGGAAAAAAAAAAAGAAAAAAGAAGAGAACAAGTATTAATCATTAAGTCTTGGTAATTAATTGTATGGTACCAAAAAGAAAAAAGAAAAAAGGTATTTTTTTTTCAAGTTTGAAAATGAAGAAATCTTTGGTATGGATGTTGTGAAGTTACTTTGCAGTTTTTGTAATTTTCACAAAATTTGGATGTGTTTGTAAGAGCAGATTATTGGTTTGGGAAGTTTTACATTAAAGAGATTCCTGTGAAGAATGGTAATTCCCTTAAGAAAGGTCAGAAATATGCTTGTTTCAGCAAGACTAGAGATTTTTTGGTGGTGCTAGGGAGAAGAGAGCCAGGTCTAAGGGGTAAGGTGGAAGAACTTTCATGTTGGTCAAGACTGGGGACTTTAATTAGTTGTTATTAATTTCAAGTGTTCTAAGCTGATTTTTTCCTTTCTGTTTTTCTTCCAATAGAACTTGAGAAAATTTTATTTTACGGTCACATAGAAGACACCTAGAAAAGAGCAAGTTTTCCTGCTTGACTGTATTGATCTCTGTCACTGAATCAGTGCCTTCTGCAGCCAGGTGTAGATTATTTTCTGTGATGGGGTTTGTGATGGAGTCCTGTGAACTCTTAGTGTTGGAATAAGGCCAGTGAGCATAGTTTACTGAAAAATGGGCTCTGGCTACCACAGCTGAGCTCAAGGCTGCAGTGTAGATGTGTGAAATAAAATCATTGATGCCTTCCTGAGTTGGGTGGAGATTGTACTGACTTTGAGGTATCATGTTGATCATAGCCTGGAGATAGGGATTGTTTGGCTTTTTACTTTGTGCCTTCTAAGTGAGGGATGTGTAGTATGCCTGTGGTTGCCTCAGTGTCAGGGAAATGCCACCTGTCACTGGAGCCTGTTGTACCTGGTGACAAGCAATTGTGCAAGGGACAGAGAGGGAGTCTTGTGAGTTTGATGGTTTTCTTGGTCTTGGTGCATGGACTGTGGACATCCTGCTTAGGAGGGTAGAAAAAGGATAGTCAGTTTAGTGTCATCACTAAAGGGGGAAAAAAATCTGGCTTTCAGTATAATTTTATTCTTAATAATTTGATCTTCAAAGGAACTTGTGTGCTCCATAAACTTTTCAAGGCCTGGCCAGTTGTGAGGCAAAATCAAGGTGATGGGGAATTTGTAACAGGTTTTTAATTTTGCTACAAATTTCTGGTGTAGACACAACTGGTACAAAGTAACTGTGCTGTATCTCACATATGAAATATAGAGCCTGTGTGTTTTTTTTCCTTGATTGAATTCACCAGCAAAGCTCCTGTCAGCTGAACTATAACACTTAAACACATAAAGTGTGCAGACTGAATCAATGTTCAGAATTTTGTCACAACAGGCCTGTTTTGGTGAAGTGTAAAACTTGTCTTTTGCTACTTCGTATGGCTGTCTTCCAGAATGGGTATAGATGACAAAGAACTGCTGAAGATTTCATCTTCTTGCTTTGTGTAGTAAATGAAACACACATCTAACATAATGGTTTTTATCAGGAGAATTGCTAAATCAAACTGTATATACCCTGGATGCTTTTGGAAATATTTTCTTACAGTCTTGGAATTTAAGCTATGATGGTACTGATGATATGTGGAAATTAAAGCTCATTACATCTGTTTTCACCACAGCAGGAGAGACCACATCCTGTTAAATGTCATATGACTTATTTATTTTTTACAAATAATGACTTAATTGCAATTTCTAAGTACTTTTTCCATGATGGTTTGTGATGCAATAGCCATTTCTTGGTTAAGCTTGTGGGTTACATACATTGTTTCTTGGTCATGGTTATGTTAATTCAGGATTAGAGGATGGGTTACATGGAGGGAATGTTTATCTGCTGTGTGGAAAAGAATATGGCAGGGCAAATCAAATCTCACTGTTTTGATTCTGATGGTGAATGTTTGTTTGTTTTTTTAAACATTTTCTCAGGAATTACTTTCTCAGGAAAGGCAATCTTAGATTCTGGTCACTAAATAGAAATCCAGATTGCAAAATTTCTGTAGAGTATTTTCTGCTGACTGCCAAAATCAGTCTTGAAAATATAGGAGGATTTGGTTTAATCTGATTAGTTACAGAAATTGCTTGATTTTGCTAGTAATTCATGGAGGTATTACTTCAAGGATGAAGCCTACAGAGGTTGCGTTTCTTTTGAGAGTAAGGGAGTAGGTGGGTTTTGGTTTTCCCCTTATCAGGAAGAGGAAAGAAATTCATTGAGAGAGATCAGAAATTGTTATCTGAGCATTTGACTTGAAAAGCAAGGGCTTAATCACAAGGTTTCTAGTTATATATATACACACACACACATATATATATATATATATATATATATATATATATGTGTGTGTGTGTGTGTGTGGTTTTTTTTTGTTTGCTATTACCTTGACCATGAGGACTTTGATGTATACTAGTGCATACTTACCTTTCCATCATTTTATCTTTGAAATGGAAATTGGAAAATACTATTAGTTACAAATAACAATGGCAAACATAGGGGGAAGTTTGCCATCAAGCTAAGCCAACCTGTTGAGTCATTACTGCTGAAAAGGGATGCTGCTGCCATGCTTAACTGATGGTGTAACTCTTCCATCTCTTGTAGCTTCAGCCTGGTTTAGCTAATCTCACCATCAGCTGTTGATAAAATCTGTGGAGGCACTAGAGATGCATGCAGTCTCATTCAAGTAGTTGTTCTCTCTGCCAAAATTTAGTGTTTACACCAATAGCAGGTAGGGAATGGTACTGCAACCTGGGAGGCTGGTCAGGTTGAAATGTTTTCCTCTTTTTTTTTTTCCCTTAGAAGTTTCTTACTCAGTAAAGTATGGTTAAAAAAATTAAAAATGGTACTTCAGAGACTATCCCTTACCCCCACCCCCCAGTTTTCTATTACAAATGACTTTAGTTTTAGGTTGCATTCTGTCTTTTTGTTTTTTTGGGGGTTGTTTTGGTTTTTTTCTCTCTTGTCCAGCATTCTGGTGTTACAGCAGCTCCTCTTAGGGATATTTTGTTTCTCATCTTAAGCAGTGTTTCTGAATACTGTGGGTTTTTCTTGCATACTGTATAATGTATGCATGCTTTTCAACATAGCTTTACCTTCTTCCTTCTTTGGGAATTTAAAATCAGGATGAAGGGAACTGGTCATCTGTGAAGCATTCCAGAATCTCAGTGTGAGGTTAACGACTGAGGGTGAATGGAAATGTGGGGAAAGGCTATCTGGGATGTGCGAGGCTGGTCCTGTACAGCAGCTGCCAAAATGCTGCTTTGGTGGGTAATTTCCTATTTTTCTAGGTCATTATTAGCAAGTCTTTTTTTATTTGGGTTGTGTTAGTGGGAGGGTTTTTTGAGTTTTCTTTGCTCAGTGAGTTGGCTGTCAGTTGGATGAGTTCTCTTCAATAGAAGTGTTGAGGCATTGTTGCTGAGTGTAGTTAGGATTGCTCATCACTTTTTACTATTGTTCTAGGTTTTTTATGTGTTTGTGTTGGTCTGCCAACTAAAATAAATGCCTTTGTATGTTTTACTGATGTAAAATAGTTTCTACACAGCAAACTGGAAAAAGAATGATAAGTTGGTGCATTTGAGAGGCCCTGTAACATGCTCAGCAGTGTTTAGGTCTTCTCTGATTTCATCTCAGTTCCCTACTGGAAATATTTGTGTGTCAAAAGCACCAGTGAGTGTTGGTTTCAGCAAGTGGTGCTGATCCTGGGAGCAGTCCCTGAAGTTGCCACTGTGACAGGAGATTGATGGCCAGCAAGGCAGCTGCTGCACTGAAGGGCCCTGAGAGCTGTGGAGGAGCCACAGGTGAAACAATGGCAGCTCAGTGACACCATCAGGAATAACACTGCTCCAGGAAGGACTTGAAAGTTGACTTCCTCACCCAACAAGTGGTAATCTTTGCTCATCTTCTGCACCCTAAAACGTGGCAGCATTTACATATTCACTGGAATTGCTGACAGCCTGGGTAGCCATCAGCTGCAGGGCGCGGGTGGAAGTGTCGGTGCTTGTCTGTCAGTTGCAAGGGATTTCAGCTCCAATTCTTACACGAGTTTTGGTGTTTCAGGAGATCAGTGTGAGTGTGCTTATATGGAGTGTATATAGTAACTAATGGTGATCTCAGGAAGCCACTCTCTGCTGGGAGAAATGAAACCAGGAGATGGTTTCCCTTTTTTTTTTACCCCCTCTGTTCTCACATGTTAGGTCCAGTGTGGGATCTACTTTGGGTCTTTTAGCTATTATTGGCATAGTAAAGGCCAGAAAGGTCTCTGAACAAATGGTCACTAAAAGCAAATTCCTGTGAGTATAAGCAGTGAAAAGGCCAAGCCAGGCTTTCCTATGTTTCCTGAGCATGTGCCAGGACAGTTAAAGTAGGATCTTACATGTTGTTAGAAAACCCATTCACCACAGACATCTTTCAAGATCTCCTTGAGATCTCCTCATTCCTTCTCTAGATGTTGCTCAACTTGAGATGACGGTTTTACCATATTGGGCAAAGCAGTGGTTTGTTTTGTTTTGAGCATCTGAGATGTGAGCAGTGGGTGGACTGGTCACTGTTTTGGCATCCCCGGTGGTGGAATGCATATGTGGACAATCAGATCACTCAGAGGAAGAGGAGAGTTTGCTGACATCCTTATCCACATTCCAAGGCATGCCTTTCATCTGTGCATCTTCACCACTGTGCCAGAAGGAAAAGTGAGGGTAATTCATAATCTACCATTTGTAGGGGCAAAGCTTGAGGGACTTCTGCTGCCTGCATCCCCTGTGTGGTCTGTGAATTCCTCTGAGTTGGGGTATATGAGGTGCCTGCACAGCTACAGTGCTGCAGATGATGCAGCCAAGGAAAGTTTCAGTGGTTTGGTACTCAGGCTTAAGTCTTGTTCTGTTTTGTGAGGGTTTTTTTTCCAAATAAGAATATGCATTCATGGTATGTAGCTTGTCCGTACTAGTGAAATATAAAAGACAAATGCATGTTGCTGCATTGCTCAGCGGCAATATGTTGATTTATATTGCTTAAGGAAATAACTTAAATTTCTTTTTTTCTACTTCTTGCAGTAGGGGCCAGAAATGTTTAACCAAACTTGGAAAATTCCCCTGGATGACAGCAATAAAACTAATCAGAGGATAGTATTTGTGTCAAAGTGGTTAATGTGGTTGTCTCACCGCTTTATTTAAAAGAGATTATTTGACTTGTAAGAAGATCCTTACAAACAATTTTATTGGGTGTTCTTATTAAATATAAGGCACTTGTCCATTTGTTTCTCTGGAGCATTGATGGTTTATCTTGTTCATTCTTAAGTGTACTTTTCAGTGCATCTGGTTCCTTTATATCCTATTTTAAGAATTGTATGGCAATCAAGTTGTCTATGTGTGTACATATGTGCTATGTAGAGAACTGGCCTAATCACACAGGGATGTTCTTGAAAGTGGTTATTCTGATAATTGCAGGTATTAGAAGCTGGATATATTAGAGTGCTTTAGTCTTATTTAAAGTTCACAGGGATTATACAAGCTTTTTCTTAAAAATTGGCTTTTATTTGTCTTAAAAAGGTAAAAAAGTCATAAATATCATCTCTCAAATGTATAAAAAACATAAGTTATACAAAACTTTTTCTGGGTTCTGAAAATTTTTTTTGAATACATATTAAATAAGTTTATATCTGAATAGTACCATTAGACAGGAAATAAAATACATAATTTGTTTAAATTATTTCTAAATATTGAAAATATAAATAAAAAATATTAAAACCTAATAAATATCTTAAATACAATAAATAAGTTCCTAAAAGGAAATGGGAATGTATATAGATCCAACCATTGTTACTATTTCTAGTTCTTAAAACAGAACAACACTGTTATCTGCCACCTGACAGATTTGTAACCAAAGGATTGTGCCTGAACTAAAACATTCAAGCACTGAAACTCCTGGTGTTTTTCAAATAGCGCACGGCCCTCACTGTCTTCTCCATAAATGAAGTAAAGTCTCGGAGGATGAGATGGATGGTGATTTTCTTTGTCCAGGCCGTAGTGGACTTCAGCTTTGTGTGGAGGGATTCCTGGGTAGCTGCATCTGGGATGATCACTTCTTCGGGATTGATCACCTGTGAGAAAGACAATATTGGGGGCCTTGGTTAAAGCACTGTCACTGAGCCTGTTAGAGAGCATCCATTTGTGTTTTCCCAGCCTGCTGCATTTTTCCACTTTTTCTGTACTGCAGTCAACAGCACTTGCTGGGACTGTGCTTTCCCCCAGCCCTGTTTCTGTGCAGAGGTGTGAGGAATGCTGGTGCCTGCTATGACTGCTGTGTGGGGATCTGGGCTGTAGAGTTTTGGTTTGAATGCAGCCTGTGGCATCGTGGTCCAACAGGCTCTGAGCAGATCAATACACTCCTCCTGCTTTTTGGCAGTCACATGGCTGGTTAGGTAGGGAGATGCTGATCATGGTTTGTTGTAACCTGCACTGCTCCATCCTGAGTCACAAGTTAATCGGCTGACATTGGAGTACTCTCACATTTTGTAGCAGATTAACAAGTTTCCAAAGATGTCAGACTTGTTTAGCTGCTTAATTCTTACTTTCCAGGCATTTAGTCACATATGAGACTAAGTGCCACCAACTTTCACTGATATGTGGGACCGTAACTACAAGATGAGTAAAAGTTATTTATCTACTGGGTTATTTATCTAATGCTGACTCACAGCATTGTGCACCCAGTACATAAAGGCCTTTGAAGAACTTGTCCCAAGAAGCGGAACTTGTGAAAACAGGAGTTACATACACAAATCATGGAGCTGTTTTAGGTGATTTGGAGTCCAAAGTTCTAGCAAGTGTCTGCTTAATCCTGTGTTTAGGATCTCTCCTACCTTTTAACAAGTGGCAAAAAGATGCAACCTCCTTCTGGAACATCTTTTTTGTGAAATATAAGAGAGAAATATTCTTCCTATCCAGACTACTTGAGAGTGTGTTCTGATCACATCCACTTTTCCTGGTATGCCCAGCTGCTTGTGCTCTGTTAAAGTTTGTATCTGGATATCCAGACACGTATCATGCTGATGGATCTGTTTAACCACAAGTGATGGATTCTGGCTTTGCTGTCCCTAAATAGCAGATTTTTCTCTCACAAAGAAAAATTTCCAACCTGAAGTTCAAGGCCTTTTCTCAAAAACTCCACAGTTTCTGCAAGTGCAAGTTTTGGTTTTGGTCACTGTGTTTAATTCTGCCTGTTTTGATTACCTTGGTAAAAAAAAAAAAAAATCTAAAGCCTAAACCCAACAAACCTAGTCTCAGTTATGAAACAAACTTCCTGCAAACTCGTGTATCAAGCTGGAAGCCAGTAATCAGTTGCTGTCTTATGACAGGACTATTATTCTCAGCTAGCACAGTGTGAAAAAAGCAGTTCAGCTTCCTTTCACATAAAGAATGATGGGCATAAGTAAATATGTTAGGAAAGGTATGGCAAACACACAATGCACAATAGGCTTTTCACATGCTGAAAATTGCCTAGAAGGAAATAATGCCCCAAGACTTCTGCAGTCCTTACCTGGGTGATTTTTAATCAGGCAAATGCTTTCACCAAAGACAAAGGGATGTGTTCATATTAAGGATTATTAAAATGAGCAAGAACTACATGAATTAAGTAAAGTTTTGAAATGTGATCTTTCAAAGCTTTCCAAAACATGAAAAATGTCTGTCAGAAATTAATAGCATTTTAGTTTACCAGATCAAGAGAGAAATTGGTATTTTTGTGAAAGATCATTTGTAAGCAAAATATGTGTTTTTTGGTAGGGAGCTATCTGATATACTGACAGCAATATCTCAATATACCATACAGCTTAGCTTAGAAGTTTGGTTTGAAGAGTTTTAAAGAGAAATAACATTGTAAAAATAAAATAAAATACACTTGGCTTTTTCTTTTTTTTTTTCTTTTTTTTTTTTTTTTTTTTTTAATGTGGGCTTTGAAAAAAAGTTGCTGACTTCTGCTTCTCAGTGAGTTCCAACATCAGTACAGGCAGAATTGCAGTTCTGCAATTATAAACAAGCTCTCTGAGAAATCCTATTTCTATCAGCTGGTTTAGTGTATTTGTTCTTAAAACAATGATGCATTTAGGTGGTTTGGAAATTACAACTACCAATAAAAAGTAGGAAGAAGAGTTGTTTCTTTAAGAAAAGAAAGCAAAACTTGGTAAAACCTCTAAATCATAAGGGTAAGATCTGACCATAAGGAACTGTCACCTGTTTTTTCAAGGAACTGAAACATAGCATCCTCTGTTTCACATAGCATCTTCTATTTCTGACTTCACATCAATATTAAGCCACAAAAATCATGAGGGAATTTAAAACCAACTCACCATCTGTTTTATGATTTGTGCCAGGTGCTCTGTATTGTAGGATAGCGATTCAACATTTTGGTTTTCACTAATAAAAGTTTCTTGTATGTATTTGAGGTATGTCTGAAATGTATAAAGCCCACTGGAGATTTTTCTCAAACATTTATCCTGAAATGAGAGAAAGGTGAGAAAGTCAGTTTAGAGTTCAAAGTGCCTTGATCGCAATGCTGTGTGCAGGTTAGCAGATGATGCTTCTGTAGTGTGGAGGTCTGGCCAAAGCCAGCTAGAGCCGGCACAAATCTTTAGGTCAACTTCCACTGTTCTTTTGAGCAGGTAAAACCTGCCCCAGATATACAGGGTTAGATGGGAAAGGAGAGCTGTTCCTTGCCTCATTAAAGCCGGCGAGCAGACACCCATCTTCCTCCGTCACCTTGGGGAGGTTGAGGTTGTTGTGGAGGAGCATTTCCATGCTGTTCTGGCAGACGGTAAACTTCTCGCACATCTGGGGAGAGACACGGAGAGGTTTGGTCGCACCTTGTCAGGAGGCAGCCGCGGCCGGGCCGGCCGTGTGAGCGAGCGAGCGAGCGCTTGCCCGCGGTGCGGCCGTACCCACCTCGTTCTGCAGCTGTGTCGCCCGCTCGTGCAGCAGCCGCGCCAGATTCAGGCTGTTGGGCAGCGCCGCCCGCCGATCCGCCGCCTCTTCCAGCTCTGCCTCCCCCGAGGAGTCGGCGTTGGGCAGCGGGGCGGCGGCGGCCCGCGGCACCAGCAGCAGCAGCAGCAGCGGCGGCAGCAGCAGCGCGGCGCGGAGGGCGGGCGGCCGGCGGCGGCCGGCGCGGGCACGGTCGCAGCCACAGTCCCGGGGAAACTTCATGGTGCGGCTTCTTCTCGGCTCCGGCCCTGGCCCCTTGTCGTCGGCGAGGCTGGCGGGTTGAATGAGCTCCGGGCATCTCTGAACGTGTATTTATTGAGGGGGCTTCGAGATTATTCATGGCCTTGGGAAAATCCGGCAATAATGCACATACACGAGGGGTGTGTGCTCTCGCAGCGCGCCGGGCTTGACAGGGCTGCTCGAGAGCCGGGATTGTGAAACGGGCCGGGGGGGCGGCCGAAAGCGGCCGGTGGGAACATGAAGTAATCGTCCCTGTAACTCCTTGAGGCCCGGGCTGCTCCCCGCATCCGCCGCCGGCTCACCTGCCCCGCAGGGTCCCGGCCGGGGCTGGAGCCCCCCGGTCCGGCTTTCCTCAGAGCCTGCCAGCTCCAGCCGCACAAAACCTCCTGGAAATTATACATGCATACCTGCCTATATACACACATACTTTATATATGCGATACACTTCCGTATGGTTTAATATTTTAACGTGGTTTAATGTTTTACGGATTTCATATGATTTATATCTATATACATCATACGAAAAAAATAGCTAAAACATCCCTATATTTTAGCTATTTTTATTATTTGTATATGTGAAACTAAACGCCCCTGTTTAGGTGCTGGGTAGTACAAGTTGCAAGTTGCCTCTCTGAGTGAACTACATGTGGGTAGGATTAAATACATCAAATGCTTTGAATGGACCAAAGCCAGCTCCTGCGGGAGGCTGGCTGCAGGAAATGCCACGAAGTTCCCTGTTATCTGCTGCCTTATCTCTTTCTGCCCACCTGTAGCTGTTGCAGGAATTTTAATCTTTCAGGGGGACTCTTCACCCAGGGCAAGAGTTCCTGTTGGGATCAATCTTGTAGCATGCAGGCTGAGTCAAACTGTTTAAGGCATGCTGACATTGAACTTGTGGAATGTCTTGAACTGATTTTGGCCAAACTCCCTTTTTTTCTTTTTTCTTTTTCTTTCTTTAGCATGAAGTTGGTTATGTTTTCTCACTTAAAAAAGATCAGAGGCTGCATTGGGAATTCCTAACAGGAGAGTACAGAGTTGGGAGAACAGAACATGGGGCATAAGAGAGGTGTTAGAGACAACACAGAAACTGAAAAATATCCCAGATACTTAATTTTCTAAGCACAGCCTGAAAAGAGAGCCTCGGGAAAGAGGCAGAGTACTACTGGTTTTTATTTAATGTCTCTTTCTGTCAGTAGCAGAAAAGCAGCTGTGGTAATTTTGCCCAGTGGAGAGATATTAGAACTGGAACACAAGTGCAGGAGAGCAGTTTTCAAGAGCAGCAATCCATCTCTGCCCAGGTCCCTGAGTGCAGCAGGGGGATATTGCCAGAACAGTATTTGCTGTAATGTCAGATCTGTGGCATTAGGCATAGAAGAAAGCATGCCACTAGCAGTACGTTTGACTATTATCAATGAAAAGATCCAACTGAAATGTGCTAAAGGATTAAAACAGCCAGGCCAGATGAGCTCAAAGCTTGGTATTTGCTTTTGCATAACCATCAGAGGCAGATACATCAGGGAGGGAACTCCTGCCTACCTCTTTTTCCACTTGCAATAGCACATGGATGTACGTCTCAGGGATTTCCTTCCGCTGCAAGACGACTCATAGGCTGTTCCCTGCAGACTGTCAAACATTTCCTTTACTTAACCTAAGTGAAAGTACTATTCTTAAAATGAGGAAAACTTGGTAGAAGGCTGTGTTTTCTTAATATCTTTTCAGCAAGCATTCTGTAATTTAGTCTTCTCTGTAGCTCTGTAATTCTTAATTTTGTAAACTTATTTTATGCATACCTCATTGTATTGTGAAAGTCTCTATTCCTTAGAAATTTTCAGAGAACATTTTTGTGCTGATCACTGTGATACAGTCTTGCTGATGTATGTAGTTGCATCTGCAGAGTCAAATAAAAGCAAGTTTCCACTGTTCCTCATCTAAAAGTTTCTAAGCCTTCAGTTACTGTTTTCTCATTTTGGGGTTTTGTTTACTTTTTTTAATATGAATGTCCATGTGACTTTTCAGAAGTACAAAGTATACTTACATGCTCCAGTGAAAGGTACTCATTAATGGCTTAGGAACTCCATTTGATAATCTAGGACAAAGCATAGCATTCAAAGGAGGAAGGAACTGGAATTTACACAATAGCATTAGAATACTTTTATTGCTTTGGACAGTTTCTTATGGAAAATCACTTATTTAATTGGTTCTGTACATAGAAGAAATACTTTTACACTGATCTATCTGTAATAATGGTTAAATTTTGGGAAGGGTTTGCAGGAGATCTGCACTGTATTATTAATTAGTTGGCACTGTACTGCACTGAATTACACTGATTCATCAGTAGTCACGTTGTTCCAAATTTAATAAGCCCTGAACAAACAGCACATGCTCATGAGTTACCTACAGATCAGGAGATCCTGGTACTTAAAATGTAGGAGTATTATAGCTGAGACACTGAGGCATAGTTTCTAGATGCCAAGGAATTTCTTTCCTGCATAGCATCTTTGTAATACTGTAGATTACTGTTCTTGCATCCTTTTATTTCTATTGCACTATATTTCACTGTACAATTTTTTTCTTTTTCTTTTCATTTATACTGTCAACTGTTAAGATGACTGCATCCTGGTATCTAAAAACTTCCTAAGGTGGGATTTCAGAAATTCTCAGTGTTTACCCAACTTTTTCTTCTGTCTGACAAATGAGCACTACTACTGCACATTTCTGTAGGAGAGAAGAGACCATTTCTGAACGTTGTAAAAAATCTCCCTCTCTGATTGTCGCACATGAAAATTGTTCCAGGTTCCAGTCAAGTTATAGCCAATCCATGATCATCCCATGTGTGTTTTCTAGGATCAATGTGCAACTCACTGACCCATTCTGGAAAAGGTTCTTTTTCATCTAGAATTGGTCTGCCTGGGAGCAAGCCTGTGCCACTTTTGTTCTTGATAACTTGGGAAATTTGGAGAAAGGAGCCTGTTTTCAGGAGAGGTGGATGACACCAACATGGAAACGCTATTACCACTGAAGAATTCAACAAACTGCCAGAGCTGTCATGGTCAAAGCTTGTCTTCCCTCTTGTCAGCCATCAGGCACATGTCTACAAGGAGCCCTACCATGTGCAGAGGCAAAACCCAGTGCCATTGGCAGCAGCAGGAGACCTTGCTTGCTGAGTGTTGAGTCAAACATAAATGGCATTCCTACATGGAAAAATAAGGTCTTTCAATGAATTAGAATTACTAGGGTGCAGTAAGTTCCACTCCAATCTGTGTGTTTGATTTGACTGTCTTTTTCTTTCTAATAGTCTCCACTATTTTACAGTAGTAAGAAAACCAGTAATGTTTATTTGGGGATTATGACTTAAAATAGTACTGTTGGTAGTAAGAGAAGAAATACAACTGAAAATGTGGTGTTCTTCTATAGAAGTATTAGATTGTGTGTGGAAAAAAATGCCAATTGTCAGAACTGCAACCATAACAATCACTAAGCAAATAACTTCCAAATATATTGAATGAGGAGGAAAGCTGATGTCTGATTCCCCTGACATATTTTTGGTTGAATTCCTCAAAGCTTGTTAACAAGAGAACTCGAAGTCTTACAGATCTTGTAAAGAGTGTCAGAGTTCTTTGTAATGTCAAACCAAGCTGCCCTGTGCTGTATTTGAAGTGAACAGGTTGAACAGGTCAGTAATACTGTGTTCTTGTTTCTCATAAGCAAACATTGCTTTGACAAGCTGCATGTCACCAAAGAGCGCTGGTGCACTTGCCTAACGGCCTGTTGGCTTTTGTGGCTTGGCAAGTTCTTTCCTTCTCTTGGTTTTTTGCCAAATAACTTCAAAGTTTTTTTGGGATTTTTTGGTGAAAAGCTTTGGGGATTACTCTTTTCTTTCTTAAAGGAAGACTTGCATCATTGTTTAAAAAGGCTAAGATGTGTGGTAAGACTTGAATTTTTTTTTTGAGTGCATCATATGCAAGTACCATGAATTTCCTTGCCTTAAGCTAGATCGGAGGTTTAGAGGGAAAATTTTAACTTACCTTTAAATTATGTTCTGGTTTTCAGCTTATCTGCTTAATTTCAAGAAGATAAATAATGCTATGGTCTTCTCTAGCCAACTTCCAGCAGACAATAGCTTCCAGCCATGCAGTCCTAGATGAAAGAGGTCCTAGATAGAATGGTTCTTGGGGAATATCTGAATGCTGCAAGACATATCTAATGGTACAAGTCCTTCAAGTCAAAATGATTGCAGGGATTTTAATGCTGGAATGGGAATGTTGTGGCACCTGACCATGAAACTTGATTTTCACTAGGAGCACTTTGCTTCTGTGACTGCACTGTTAAATGGCATCAGGAAGCAATTTGATAAACTTTTCTCATGGAAGGAAGGCAGCTGTTGCTTTCTCTCTGTCATAGCACAGTGTGCCTGGTGGGGTGGATGGTGTCCCTTTTAGGGCTGCTTGAGACACCAGAGCAGAGAGCTGGTCAAGTTAGAAACACTGATGGCCTTGGGTCTTTCACAAGCAGCATGTTATCTGGCTTGTTTTGTGAGCATCACTCATGAGGACAACACACTGTTTTGACAGGGATCCCATTTTGTCAGCACTGTGTATTGTAGGGTTGTACTTCTGAAAGAAATCTCTCTCTGTTTTTAAAAATTAATTGACTGTAAGTTCCACTTGTGTTTAAGGAACTTCTTAGTTCCCATTGAGCTTGCTTTCTAAGCATGAAAGATGAAAATTCAAGGAAGTTATATGATGAAGAAGAGTGAGATATTTCAGTCACCAGAGAAGATGACAGAGCTGAAAAGAGAACACTGTGTATGGGAGGTACTGAATGGTGTAAGTATTTATCTTTATTGTTTACCATTTTTAACATGGCACATTAGATGTAGATTGTGTTTTACAAAGCATTCAAAAGTGGGGTTTTCCCTCCAAGGAAGTTGCTCAATGCCAAGGGAAACTCAAGGGTGTCAATGTTTATAATCCCACTCATGAATGCATACCAACTCTAGCTCACCTCAGTAAAGAGGATCTATTTCACTCTTAAATAAAAGCTCATGCATTGTTCCATGAGACATCTGTAAATCTAACTGTGTTTACCCTTGTCCATGCTCAATGATTTTGTGCCCATAATCTCATTATCAGATTATTGTCTCACGTGGGTTGACATTTAGTTGTGCATTCTCTTGTGTTCTCATTCTGCCTTTCCTGGTGATTGCATTTGTGACTTTGTAAATTATCTACACATAAGCCAAGTCACTTAATGAAAATTTTATGTTTTTTTCCTGGAAAGCAGTGGTTTCTCCCTGTAGTGAGAACAGAAACCGGATAGTATCAGTGGTAAAAGTATTGTAACTTCATTGTCAGAATGAGATGCAAGGCTTCAGTACATTCCTTTTGGGAGATAACTTTTCAATAGCACTTTACTTGTGTTGGAAATTTCTCTTAGCAGATGGATTACTGGAAAACCAAAATGCAGAGTGCACCTTCAAGTAGTGTTGTGTGCTTTCATAAAGGTTTTCTAGCTCAAGGATCCTGTAGCGACACAGTGAAGTTGCTGTGGAGTTTTCCACCATTTTGTTGAGAAAACTGAGTATCCCTACTCAGAAAGTGGTGCCTTGCATGTTGGGGTACTTGAGTCTTTCTTCCTTTCTGGGTGACTTCTAGCAAACTTCTTAATTTTTCTAAACTGAATTTGTGAAAGGGAGCCTACTTACCTCAGCAGGAGCCCTTTCTAGTTGCATGCTAGCACACTATAAGAGGGTTAATAGATTGTGCTGAATCTGTAGTAGTCACTCTTCCCACACTGCTGTTCCTGAAGCAAAAGTGTCCTGGGGGCCAGGTTAGCTATAAAGACTTTGGTCCCATCACCAGAGGATCTGAGTGGTCTAGGTCCAACTAATTTTTTCCTTCAGATGGCCAGTTAGATGGTCTGGTGCTTTTTTGTTTAGATTACTCAACCAGGATGTGGGAGATGTTGAATCACATCCCTTCCTTATTTAAATGGACTATGAACCCAGTTTTACTCCTTTACAGGAAAGTCTCCCAACTCCCAAGAAGAATATTGGCCAAGATGTTTTTCTATTGCTCCTCTTAAAGTGAACTTTTTTATTTTTGTCAGAAAGAGAAGATCAGGAGTCTGTGTGCCACTTTAGTGGATTCCAAGGGAAGTTTGCTCAAATATGCAGGACAAAAAATTCAGACCTTGGGCAGAAATAGAAAGTGATTTCCAGGGACACTCTGACCCCAGAGCTGTTGAGTAAGCCTGGGCAGAAGTGAAGGCCTCACTTCCTCCATGGGCTGCTTTTTGGAAGGAAGAGCTGGTTCCTGTGGTGAAATTGAGGAGGATTGGGTGGCAGGTTCTCCCTGGTAAAGGGTCCTGGCTATCTGGGAGTCACACTTGCTTCCTGGGGGGAAAAAGCTCTTCTCCCTGGAGTTTCTTTTGTACTGGTGCAAGAGCTTCTCAAGAGCAACACACCAGCTCTCACATACCCCTTCCTTGGCAGGGGCTGTGTACATGCCTGGCAGGGGACACCACAGCTCTGCCTGCTCTCTTGGGTCAGGTGCTCCTCGCTGTGAAGTCCCCTGGTATCGCCTGTCGAAAATGCAGAAAGTATTCAGTTTCCCCTGCTGATGTAAAAATGACATGTAGACCAGAAGTTAAAAATAAAAACCAGAAGCAGTCAAGCTGAACTGCTCTGATAGGAAACCATCCCCTTCCCCCCAGCCCTTCCCTACAGCTGCAGCTACTGTGACAATGGCAGTTTTGGTGTGGAGAGGGAACTTGTTAAAAATCTCCCTTTGTACTTTAGCTCAGCATCATCAACCATCACTCCCTGCTGCTCTTACTTAGATTTTCATTGTTACTCACAAATGCTCAAATATTGAAATTTCTATCATGTACTTTTTTCTCATACTCCTTGTCTGGACTTGTCAGTATTTTGAAGGTGCCTAGACTTTCAAAAGATGCTGATGTGAAGGCATCAGGGAGTATTGTCTTTATTCCCTACGAATACAGGAACAATTGGCAAACATGAACAGAGAGCAAAGGCCTTGGTCAGAATTACAGGCATTTTTAAGGAAGATTAAATTAAACTTTTGTGTTTCATTTCATACTATTTTCATTATCCATTTGCAATAGTCTATGCAATTTTTCTTGTGGGAAATTGCATACTTTATACATTTTGCAAAATAACTACATTCTAAAATGTGATATTATCTTTTTTTTTTTTTTTTTTTAGTTATATAGAAGATATAGAAGACTCCATGGAGACTCCTATGCTGTTACCAACTGCATGTTAAATCTTCCATTTAGCCTGGGCAGCACACAACTATGAAATGAAATGAAATCTTTTGCTTTCTGCATAACATTTAGCATGTAGTTCCACAACTGTTATAAGCTAATATAGAAACATAGAATAATACATTAATGTGCTGCGGGCTTATTTTTTATTAGAATTTAGTTTAACACTCTTTCAATGAGCCCTGCTAACTCCTGGGAAGTGGGGACATGCTATCAAATGGGTACACATGAGGGGAGGATGCTACCAAAAAGGAGTACTGCTGCCAGTCTGTAGTCTGACTTCTGCCACGAGTCACCTTTTCTCACCACTTCCCATGCGTGTCAGCACTGGTGTTTGAGCCATTATGTCAGACTGGGAGGGAGGATCTAGCTGGAAAATAAGACACCAAAGGAATTTTATTAGTTTTCATTAGGTTTCAGTCTGTGATCTGAGTGACTCTGTCTGTCTGCTGGAACACTTGTGTCAGTATGATGGAGCAAGCTGCAATGCCTGACTCCTGGGAGAGTATCAACAACAAATTAATTAAAATCACTGTGTTCTTTTTTTGAGCCTGAAAAATGTTATGCCTTATCTCAAAATAAATGTCACCTCTCATACCTCCAAAGCAGTGCATGCTCAGTGCAACAGATTTAAAAAGGAGACAAGTTTTAAGACATTGATGTGAGCATCATTTTTTATTAACAAACAAAGCTAGTAGCTAAAGTCAATTTAAATTTATGAGGACTTTTGTCTCCTCACCTGCTTTCAACTCCAGACAATACTTAGGACAAATTGTTCTTGTTGTTGTTGTTGTGATGATGATGATGATGATGATGATTATTATTATTATTATTCCCTAACTGGTCTTTTTTGTCAGCTCTATGCTCTTGTCCACAGAAAGCTATTGCACATGTTTTAAGCTGTTATAACAACATTGATTTTGATAGAACCTCAATTGCCTGATGAAAGAGCAAAGAGAGTAATGTAGCCACATGACCATTGTCAGTGCATGCTTTGCCATCTGGATGTGTAAGTCCACAGCTGTCAACTTTTGCTGCTAAGCAATGTGATGTGGTTGCAAGACCCTTCAGACAGCAAATTTCGAGAGCTGATAACCCCTGGAAACACAGCACCCCTGGAAAGGAGCATTGATGTGTGGACATATGGTTTAACCAGAGCTCTCCATGCTGTTGGGTCTACAGAGAACATCTGCAGAGTAAAAAGCCTGCAAACAGTCAGGAAAACAAAGCCAACTTTCCTGGCTTATGATGAAGATGAAAAAAATGGTTGGAAGGCTCCTTTAACATTTCTAGAATTCCATTACTTTTTGTTCCACATTTTGTATCTTCCCTATTGAGAAATTTTTTGTAAATAATTTCAGGGAGTTGATCACGGGGGTAATGAAAATATCTGTTTCTCAGAAGAGTAAGATCAGTGTCACAGAGAGGAAAAGTTGTTTTAAAACTTTCTCAAAGACAATGTAAAATTACTGCAAGACGGTGAACTCAATGGCAACATTTCTATTGAATTCATTATGAAACTGGCACTCTTATATGTAAAAGGAAAAACAAAGTGGGAAATTGCTCCTACCTTCCCTCCTAAAATCTGTATAATTTGTTCACTCTCTTCTGAGCCTGAGCTCCTTCTCAGCGAGTATTGAGGAAAGTCTTCTAAAAGCAGCACTATCAAACCCAAGGCTAGCATAGTAAAAAATATACTAATTTTTTTGAGATACCACAAGGAGGAAAATAAGTCAGGTGATATCAGAAAAGGAGGAATTACTAGTTGCAAATATTAGATAACATCTGTTTGAAATCCCTTGCTTGCCATTGACGCAGGACACTTCTTTGCCAGATGACAAAGTCACTCTGCCTGTTCTACCACTTGTCCCTTCAAGTTGGTCCCTTAAGCACTAGTAATCTTGATGTAGCCTGGAGTAACTCCTTCTTAGAGTGTGAAGATTAAATGTTTCAAAATACATGATGGGATCATGACATATCATAATTCCAAAATGAAGTCACGGGTTTTCTATAGTAACAAGCTTTATTTTGAAATAGATTTTCTGTGACCACTTGCCAGAAGTGATACTTATTGTTAAAAATTTTGAAATAGATTACTTTTTTTTTTAAATTTGAAAAAGAGGTTGTAAAACTTCTAATTTGTTCAGTAAAGGCCTTTCCCTGAATAGCTCCCCCTGACATCTGTAGGAATCTGTAATCCCACAGTCCTTTGATACTTCTGAAGTTTGCTCTTTGTTCCCTACTGATATGTACATTTTTTGTATCCTCAACCCCCTTTCCTGCACCTAGGTTAAGCTTCACCAAATGTGTTTTCCCCAAAATCTCCGTTTGCCTAGGATGTTCCTTTTTGTGGTATTGCATATGATAGACTTCCTTTCAGTCTTAAAACAGCATCACACTACAAAGTATAGACAATTTTAGGCTTTGACCTGGACTGAAAAAGCCATGGAATATAATTTCCTCAGATACCTCAGACAATATTCATTTTCCTGATAAAACACCAGTGAAGTCCTTTGGAGCAGCTCGTGCACATATTTAGTCTACTTTCTGCTCTTTCCTGTTGGGTTTTCACTTTTGCTTCTTGCTTCAGCATTTGCAGCCTGTCATTCTCACCAAGAATTTATCCTGAAGAACAAGGTCACATGAAAAGCATCTTTACACTACTGCAAGCCAAGGCTACTCTACAGCCTTGCAAAGGAAATATCAGCAAGAGTTTTCATCGCCTTCATCTTTTTCCTCTCAGTAATCTGGAACACTTCTAGTAAATCATGTGTTATTTACATGAAACAGAAAATATTTCTTTTTATCTGTGGATGACCTAAAAAATCAGGAATGGCTCCTGGCATGTCCAAATTGTGGGAAAGCTGTGATAGCTGTTCAGATTTTTTATCTTGACCACAAAGTGAATTAGGAATGAGAATCTAGAATGGGGTTTTTTGGTGCTAAAACGGGAAATATTTAATGAGGTGGCTAATTACAAATTGAATGGATATTCAGTGACGTGTAAGTGATCACTACAGGGGACCACTGAAATGGTCATGGCTCATGATGTCCCTTGCTCTGGAGCTCAGTGATGATGTTACACCTCAAACACAAATGTCTGTGGAAGGGACTGCCAGCATTGCCACAGGGCCTGGTTGGCACCAAGTGCTGCCACAAAGCAGATGATTCAGAAGCCACAGGAACAGACTTTCTGAACCACAGCTCCTGACGTGTGCAATGTCGTCCTCAGTGACAGAGCTGTCCTCTTCCTGATGTAAAAAAGGAACATGATTTCTTCAGCTCTGTCCGGTCCCCCCTCTGTGGGCAGCGTTGTGCTGCACTGTGGTACAGTGAGATGTACTGTATGTCAGCTATAATGAGTAACATAGGTGTTTCCTCCTCTGGGAGGGGAGAGCCTTCCCACTCCTTGGGTTCCAGCTTCCTTCACTGGTTTACGGTGAAGTTGCTATAAACACCATGTGGTGTTTTACAGACTCAAACCGAGAGGAAGCCGCTCCTCTCCCTGCTATGGGACTGAGAGCACAGCGATCACACTCCTCTCTGCAGTGGGGAAGCTCTGGCAGAGGGATGGGGTATCCAAGGTGAGTTTTAGTGTTGGTTCTGAAAGGAGCCAGAGCAGCCACATGCTCCTTACGTGGCCTGGAATTGTTCCTGATGGTTGAAGTGTCCTGCCGGTTGAAGGTTGAAGTTTGCAGATCGATTTCCCCAGTTCCTTTCACAGGGTAAACCTAGGTGTGGAGGAACAACTGCAAACAAGTGCTTAGGCCATGTCTCTGAGCCAGCCCAAAGAGGTGTTTAGGCCATGTCTCTGAGCCAGCCCAAAGAGGTGTTTAGGCCAGGTCTCTGAGCCAGCCCAAAGAGGTGTTTAGGCCATGTCTCTGAGCCAGTCAGAGGTGCTTAGGCCATGTCTCTGAGCCAGCCTGTGCACTGGTGGCTATGAATTCGCACAGCAGTGGGAGAGGTGAGGATGGCTGCTGGGCCTCTGTCCTCCAACAAAGCTTTTTTAAGGAATGCTGTTTGGGGCCTTTAACTTCAGCACACAAGGAGCTGGCGGATCTAATTGCCTTCCTTGCCAATTTTGTGCAACATGGCAGGAATATGTTAAATGTTTCCTGAAAACAAATGAAAACTTCAGAAGACTAAGCAATAGAGCACCAGTAGAAAAAACCATGCAATATTTTGGCGCATAACAACATGTTTAGGCATAGCAAATAATCTGTTTTACATAAATGATGTAATTAATTCCCATTTCAAAGAACCACTCACATATGAATGGTTTGTGTAATTTCTCTCTGCTGACGTAAGACTTTCCATTTTTTTGCATTTTATTTATTACTGTTAGTTTACAGTACTGATAGATTTAATTTTTGACAATTCATGCGATATAGATACAGTTTTTTTCCCAAACAAATAGCAGTACGCAAAAAATTTAGCTTTTAAGCTAAGTGTTGTTACCATTGAGCTGCAACAGAAGTTGAGGTTGTTGTTGTTGGCAGTTTCTTCTCATGTGATGTTTTAGGCATTTTTTAATAAAGGTTTTGTAAAGGACTAAACAGATGAAAGAGTTGGGTCTGGTTTAAATTACTAGGATGAAATTTCAGAATTAGGATGCTCTTAGTATGTTTTGAGCAGAGGATCAGGGATTTCATTCACAACTCAATTTGAACTTAGTAAGTGAAACTATTTAAATGTAGAATATCACATTATATCTTCTTTAAAAATGTATTTCTACATGGAGATTCTTTAAATATTACAGGATAGAGTTTTGCCACTTCAAGAAGTGCTCAATAAAACTGAAGGGATGCCAACAAAATGCATATTGTTGACATTCTCCATATTGCAAAACTATTTTAGTTACGGGTATTGTAAAAGCAGTGCTGGTAATTATATTGCTGGGAATTATGACTGAAAAGGATAATACAACAGGGATAATCATGTCTCAGCAAAGAAAGGGATTAGAAGGAAATTGAAATCTCTCCTACTGGCGCTTAACTCCTCATTCATGATTTTGCCTCTTCCCATTATTTTTTGCCTCTTCTCATTATTTTTCCAGCTAGTAACTCAAAATGAAACTGCAGAGTTATCTCAACATTTTGCATCTCCATAACCTAACAGATAAGCTCTAAGTTGAAGAAATTCCTGCCTTCACAGCTATGGACATAGTGCCAGCTATTGCACAATTTGTGTCTTGTAGCATGTTTTTGGATTAATCATAAGTAAATTTGGATCTCAATCATTTCATTATCAGTTGAAGCCAGCACAGCTTCACGGGAGGAAAGTCCTTCTTATCAAACCCAATTTCCTTTATGACAAGGTAACCCACCTGGTTGATCAAAGGGAGCCAGTTGATGTAATTCTTTCGGAATTCAGTAAATCTTTCCATACTGTTTCTCGCAGGATCCTTCTGGACAGAATGTCCAGCACACAGCTGGATAAATACGTCATGCGATGGGTGAGCAACTGGCTCATGGGTTGGGCACAGAGGGCTGTGGGGAATGGGGTGACATCAGACCAGGGACCTGTCACTAGTGGTGTTCCACTGGGCCCCATCCTCAGCCCTGTGCTCTTCAACATCTTCATTCATCACCTGGATGCAGGACTGGAAGTCACAGTTGATACAAAACTGGGAGGAGCTTCAAAGGCAGGGAGGCCCTGCAGAGAGACCTCAACAAATGAGAGGCCTGGGCAATCACCAAGCGCACTAAGTGCAGCAAGGGAAGTGCTGGATTGCTGGATTCTGCCCCTGGGATGGGGCAGTCCTGGATGTAAGTACGGTCTGGGGAATGAGAAGCTGGAGAGCAGTGTCATGGAAAGGGACCTGGGGCTCCTGGTAGATGGCAAGTTAAACGTGACTCAGCAGTGCCCTGGCAGCCAGAGGGCCAACCCTGTCCTGGGGTGCATGAGACAGAGAATCCCCAGCTGGGCAAGGGAGGGGATTGTCCATTCTGCTCTGAGCTGGGGCAGCCTCACCTCGAGTGCTGGGGGCAGTTTTGGGCCCACAATGTAAGAAAGACATTGAACTGTTAGGGAGGAAAAGGAGGGCAGCAAAGTTGTGAAGGGCCTTGAGGGGAAGCTGTGTGAGGAGCAGCTGAGGACACTTGGTGTGTTCACTTGCCTGGGCAAGAGGAGACTGAGGGGAGACCTCACTGCCGTTACAACTTCCTTGTGAGGGGAGAGGGGGGCAGATGCTGATCTCTTTTCTGTAGTGACCAGCAACAAGAAGTGGCCTGAAGCTGACTCAGGGGAGGTTTAGGAGGAATATTAGGAAAAGGTTCTTTACCCAGAGAGTGTTTGGCCGCTGGAATGGGCTCCCCAGGGAAGTGTTCACAGCAACAACGTGACAGAGTTCAAGAAGTATTTGAACAATACTCATGGGCACCTGGTGTGATTCTTGAGGATGGTGCTGTGCAGGGCCAGGATTTAAACTCACTGGGCCTGTGGGTCCCTTCCAACTCAGCTGATTCTGAGATTCTGTGGTTATCTTTCTGGCACTTCTGTTCAAGATGCAGCAAATGTATAATTTTTTTCCCCAGAAAACTCCTGGATTATTGTGAGACAAAGTGTGATCTGAATTTGGCAGGGACTGGACATGAAAGCACAGCTCTGGTGGCAAGTATTCCTAGTTTCAGACCTCTTACATAAGGACAGTAACACACATATGAAGAAAAGCAAACCTGGGCCCTTTAGTCAAAAATGTGGGGAGAGGAGGTGACCGAGGCAGCCTTAAGTGGTTGGCTGCAATAGTATGCAAAGCTCTCAGGAAAATTTTGAATGAAAGGCAAATAGAGGTTGGGAGGTAGATAAGATTAAACATGGCTTTGCAATGTTGGATTGTGTCAACCCAATACACTCACTGAGAAACTATTTCCTACACAAAGGAAACATGGAGGATGGAGCTGGCTAAAAGGGAGACAGTGCTGCTGAGTGTTAATAAGCAGATTGTGAGGAAGGAATAATGAGCTGGGTGTTCTGATGGCAGCAAGTATGCTTTATGGAAATAACTGTGGAAGGGAAGGATGGTGGTGTCTATGGCAGGTGTGCTGCTAAGGTGATCTTAGAGTAGTCTGCTGAGGTATACCCTGCAGAAAAGGGAGAATCTTACTGCTCTAATTCAAAGACATTTGTGAGAATTCACTTCAATTTTGCATATGCTTCTGATGGCTGTATGTCAAACATAGAGCAATGAACTTTCAAACATGAACTGTGACTGAAGGATGCCAATAGTGGTCAGAGGGATGGAGGGCTTTGTGCTGGAAAGGAAGTGGGAAATGGATACTGTGTTTAGTCTAGTGAAAGAAGGTCTTAGAGAGGACCAAGACTTCTTCTTATTAGCAGTGTAAGTACCAGAGGGGATGCCAACAAACTGAGGGGACTAATCTAGCCTTGAACAGAAATGTGTCTTTTTCAAGTGGGAAAGTGCTTCCTAGCCATGG
The DNA here is from genome assembly GCF_035770615.1 of Melospiza melodia melodia. Lineage (NCBI taxonomy): Eukaryota > Metazoa > Chordata > Aves > Passeriformes > Passerellidae > Melospiza > Melospiza melodia. The sequence goes on along the minus strand of NC_086194.1, from coordinate 32,539,890 downwards.
AACAAATTTTCTAACCAGAAAATGTTATACAGTGGGACTGCTCAAGCACTGGCAAAGGTGCCCAGAGGCTGCTGAACCTCCATCCTTGGTGTGTGAAACTTGACTTGATAAGGCATTTAGCATCTTGATCCTACTTCAAAACAGATATTTCAGTAATGGAATGGCCTAGCTGGCCTCCAGGGGTGCCTCTTGCCTGAATGATCCCATGCTCCATTAGAACAAAAAAGTTCCCAGATACCTTCCACAGCACATGAGGAAGAAGCAAAAGGCCCCAATATAGGTTCCATAAAATTCATAATATTTTACCAGAGAGCAGAGAATGGCCAAGTAATGAAAAAAAAAAGAGGTGATGAGAGCTGAAAATGTCTGCAAAATTGAATTTTCTTGGCAAGTTCAATAGTTCATCCTCTCCTAAATAATTTAGAAAGTGAAATGAAGTGGGGAAGGAGATTGGCCTGGTCTTTATTTTGTGTCGTGGAATTACAGAGCTTGTAAAAGATGGGGCTGTAGCCTAGACAGAGATAGCAACAACATTTTTACTCAGCCCTCTCTCCCTGACTCCTCATCTTCCCCAGTAAGGCTATATGAGCTGGTAGAACCATCTCTAGAAGAAAGAGGCAATTGTTTCTTCAGGCCCATCCATCCCTGAGACCAGCAGGAAAAATCCATTTCTTTTTTGTAACTCAGTTTTCTACCAATGTTATTCCACTGAAATAAATGCAGGCAATTTGGCTTTTAGTCCATTAGACATGCCACTACCACAGAAACACGTGTGCAGGGACTGGGCTGATACTTTTCTGAACTAAATTAAAATATTATAATTTGAGGCCCAGGAAAACTTTTTTAATGACTTTCCTTTTTTTAACATTGAAGTATCAGGAAAAAATAAACATACAAGGAGAAACATGAGTAATTTAAAAGATATTTTTATGTGAAAGGCTATCTTATTCACTGCATTTTTTTGAATCTGAAAGGAAAAATTTAATATGCTTTTGGTAATTGGATTGAGCTACTGTAAAGAGGTACTAAGGCTCAACTTAATCTAAACTCTGGACCCAAAATATAAGTATAAACCTTCATTAATTCATGATGCAATTCTCCTTGTACGGGCAAGCAAGTCTTGGCCTCTATGAGGTGCAGGACAGCTGTACATGCAAGATATATATGGTTCTACATCCTGTCCCCAGCTTTTCTCTGATTTTGCATTGTTTCAGCCTTGCACCGAGAGCCAGGGCACAGCTCTCTATCTGGGGGTGCCCTGCAGTGTGCTGCCTCTCAGTGCCCATCCTGGGGGCCCGGTGGCTCAGCAGGCTGCTGGCAGCACACACACCAGTACTGCTGCTCTCAGCCTCCCCTGGGAACTCTGCTCACATCTCCTGCTCTGTGTGAGCATGTACAGGGGCTGCTTGCTGAGGTGGCAGATGCCCTGCTCTCCCAGCACAGCATGGGCAGGGACACAGTTCTGAGAACTGAAACAGAAACCTCCCCAGGGAAAAAAAGAACGTTTCTGATTGTTTGGAAGTGCTCTGTATTCATTGCCCAGAGGCAGGCAAGAGTGGATGGACAGGTTTTTCCCCAGTGACTCAAGGATTTCATGGCTCATTTGCAGAAGGAAGATGTGTCATGCTGGGGAAAGCATCACTTCATTCTGGCGAAAACATTACCCACTTTTGAATGTATCGCCTGGCACCCAAGGATGTGACGACAGAGAAATGTGGTGGCTTGGCAAGAGAGGCCCAAGTGAAAACTGAAATGTGTCTGTGCTTGTATGAAGGAGGGATTCTCAGATATTTTCTTTCACTTCTCTTATGCTCAGGTTTCCCTTTTCCATTATAGTCATAGAGGAGTAACTGTCTCAAAAGCAATTACCTCTATCAGCTGGAGATTTGTGCCTCTGACAATGTCTTTATATTGCATGTTTCCTGTCAGGACACACTGTCTTTCTCACCACAGCTATAGTGAGTAGGATTGATACTCTGAATGGCTGAAAATTTGATTTGCAGCCTCTTCTAAACTTTCTGGTCTGTGAAAATCACCTCTTGAATACATTCTTGCTACTATGCCTTCTAATATCACCTTTCAGCTTTAGGAGCACTCAGTCACTCAGTTGTTTGGCTCTATCTTCTGCAGTGTGGTTTCTGTGCCTATCTCCTGCTTTGGATCCCAAAGACTTTCCCTTATCTGATCCACCTTTTTTGGTGGACAATCTTGCTGTGGCTTGTCTGTCTTGGTGGATGATGCCATGTCACTTGAAGGCAGTGCTACTGCAGCACATCCAAAAAACAGCGAAAAGAAAGCTGTGCTATTTCCAGGACATCAAGGACTCCTCTGCAGGAACTTGAATCCAGTGCTGGACCTGACACCCAGTGCCTGCAAAGGCCAGTGCCACCTCAGGAGGTAAGGGTCATGGCTGGTGCACTATGGAGAGGAAGAGAGAGGGAGGTGTTTGAACTTAGTGTGTATGGAGGCAGCAAAGGATGGGAAGTGACTGTGGAGCTGTTTGAAAGAGAGGTCACAGGAACAGGGAGAGATTTTGTTCAAGAACTATATGAAGAATCAGTCATTGGCAGCAACACCAGCCTATTGTGGACTTCATGGTGGATGGATCTCAGGAACCTCAGGCACATCTGACAAGAAAGGATAATTTCCACAGATGGCAGTTGTATTTCTGATGTTCACTCACTATAGGGAGAGGCCAATATTGCTCAGGAGAAGAAGAGATTGAAATACTGAGGGAAAGAAAATGAATGGAATGAATCAATGGTGGGCTGTATCTCTACTGGTGAAGGTGCTGGGGTGTCCCTGGACAAGGACACTCAGAACTCTGTGTTACCAGAATATACATGTCCCCACTTCAGGTGAAGACAAATATCACTTTCCAAAACAGTTTTTGGGCATGGTTTGGGGGTCAAGATCAATCCATGGCCACTCCTAAGAGGTAGTTTGTGAGCACCCAATCTAGTTTGGAAGGTGAGAGGCTTTAATAATGTGAATATGAGCTTCAGTGCCTGAGAATGATTTTAGTCACAATTCACTAGCAATGCTGAGGCATTAGTCATTTAGTAAAGTTTCTGACACATAAATCAGAGCAAGAAAATCCTGGCCAAACTGCCTAAGAAATAGGAAATCCTGGGCATGAAGTTCTTACAGGCTGGGGACAGAGTGGTTGGAAAGTGTCCCATCAGAAAAGGACCTTGGGGTGCTGGCTGATAGAAGCTGAACTGGTGGCCAGCAAGGCCAATGGCATCCTGGCGTGTGTCAGCAATAGAGGGGCCAGCAGGACCAGGACAGTGATTGTCCCTCTGTACTCAGCACTGGTGAGGCCACACCTCGAGTCCTGTGTTCAGTTCTGAGCCCTTCAACTCAAGAAGGACATTGTGGGGCTCCAGCTTGTCCAGAAAAAGGCAACGAAACTGGTGAGGGGTCTGGAACACAAGTCCTGTGAGGAGCAACTGAGGGAGCTGGGGTTGTTTAGCCTGGAGAAAAGGAAACTCAGAGGAGATCTCATCACTCTCTACAAGTGCCTGAAAGGTGATTGTAGCCAGATAGGGATTGGCCTCTTCTCCCAGGCAACCAGTGACAGGAGGAGAGGATACAGTCTTAAACTGCTCTAGGGGAGGTTTGGAAATTAGGAAGAATTTCTTCCCAGAAAGAGTGATTGGGCATTGGAGTGGGTTGCTCAGGGAAGTGGTGGAGTTACCATCCCTGGAGGTGTTTAAGGAAAGACTGGATGTGGCATTTAGTGTCATGGTCTAGTTGACACAGTAGTGTTTGGTCGTAGGCTGAACTTGATGATGCCAAGGTCTTTTCAAACTTAATTAATTCCATAATTCTATTGAGCCAATTTACTCCACTGAGTGATGACTTCTCTGGATCCTACCCTGTAATTACCCAGAGCCAGATCTCTGTTTACCTCCTTTGCCATGCACTGCCACAGCCTGCCTGTGTTTTTCTGACCAGTTGTGCCAAATACAGCTGGTACTCACAAATTTGTGCCAAATACAGCTGGTACTCACTGTGCCAAATACAGCTTTCCAAGGTCACAGTAGCCCAGGCACACCACTGGAATACACAGCCTGTGTTTGGAGCACAGTGCTGTGACCTGCCCTTCTTATGCACCCCAGCAGAGACACGGTTACATCACCCCAAGTGCCAGATGAATCCTCCATTGTGTCACTTCGTGCTTCTGATGTGTTGGCTCATGCTTACATTGGAGAAATTAAAGTCTTTATTAGCACTGTTGGAAAAACACCAGTGGTGTCTGGCATGTTGGTCCTTTCTTTTGCCTTGGAAAGAGAAACACTTCTCAGGGGAAGCACTGTCATCCAGGAAGGATGCAGGACACTCTTCCTGCACAGGAAGGCAGGGGACAGTGTAGATCTTGGAGCTTGGCTGCACGGGGCCTTTTCAGGACTGTCAGATCTGAGATGGCACAGAGCAATGGAGTTCTTTACCAAAATGCCCTTGTAAAATGAGGCCAGTTGAGCATGCCATTGCCAGATGAGGAAGTTTAAATGAGTGTTCAAGCTGCTTGGTCAGCTTTGCTGCCTTGATTTCTGGTTGACAGGTGTTATAGTAGTAGCAGCAGTCGCTTCAATGTAGTTACCTGTGTTGGAAGCATAGGCCTAAGGTCAGGGAAACTTCCACTTCGAGACAGCAATTAAATACACCCAGTAGGTGAAATGTATGCCTAAAATGCATTGAAATTGTATTTATGCTTTAAATGATTCTTTGATACTGCTTAATCCAGTCACCATTTCATTTATTACCTCATGAAATCCTTTCCTCTGGATTGAGCTGGAATCACAGCCCTGTAATTTAAGGTCCGAACTTCACACTTGAATGTCTAAAAATATCAAATTAGCTATTATAAACCCAAGTTAAACTTCTTGGCTTTGCACTGCTGCTGCACACAGTGAAGGAGCAGGAGGAAATAAAAAAGAAAGAAAATTTATGAGGAGAAATGTTTGCCCTCCAGCTGATCTATATTCTTGTAAAAGTGATAATCTGCGTCAAAGTGATCTAAACAGAGCAAAGGAAATTAAAACTGCCATTCTTTGACACAGGATACTGCTTGATAAGAATGCAAAACAGCTGTAAACTAAATGAGCCACATAATACTGCATTTTTCATGGTGTCCTTTATACAGACTCCACAATAATGTTACCAGCCTATGGCTCTTGTCTGGCAATTAATGATTTGTGCTGGTGGCTTACTTTTACCATTTAAAAATGTATTCTTCATATTTTGTTTAAAGAAAAACAAAACAGGACAAGCTGTAAGTTGTAACTACTTTTGGAATGTGAATTGCTTTCTAAGTCTTCTGACAAAAGAAAACAGTTTCCAGACCTAAATGCTAAAAAGCAGAAAACTGAAACAGATTTATTATTTTTTTAATGAATGGTTTTAGAGAACAAGTTTTGCTTATTTTATATATATATATCTATATATAGATAGATAGATATATACACATATATAAACATTAAATATAAGTTAGTACATATTTTTTTAATGAAATTTAAAGAAAAGATAAAACTCTGTTGAACAATTCAGTCAAACTCTATTCTCATTTTGTCCCGGCTGTTTACATAATTTTAGAAAAGATCTTGGCATGTGGAGAAGCTAAACCTTTCCCATTTTAAAATGGGAAAAAAAAAAAGCTTTCTCTGCTTTATCTTTCATCCATTTTCAGTCGTTTCAAGCAAGTTTACTGGGAACCATTTCAGGAACCATTTCCTGGGATTTCTTTGAGTTGCGAAAACACATCCCTCTGACCCTCACTCTGCACAAAGAACCCACTTCAGGCCCTGCACTGAATTGGTCTTACCTTGAAAAAGAATTTCATTGCCTTCTCCTTTGGACTTGAAGATGCAAATAACATTCAGGAGCTACCTTGCAAATTTGATAAAGAAATGCTCTTTTTACTACTGCTCCAAGATGGGAAGAACATTCCCAGCCCTGCCTTAGGAGAGAAGGGCAGTGGAAGTGCCGGCTGCGGCACCAGCCTGGGTGCCGGGCTGTGTGGAGCTACCAGAGGGGCTGTTGGGGGTGAGTCTGCTAGAGGTGGGAAAAGCTAGAGGATCCTCACCTCTGTTCTTCCCTTTCCACTGGAGCCTCCTAATGGCAAACTCACCACCTTTCTGCTTTATTTCCCAGCCTCTGGAAGAAGGGAACTCAATCAGCTCATCCCATTTGCCTACTTCTGTTGTGTCTTGCAGGTGGTTTCACAGCATGAGCCTTATCAGGAGGATGCAATAGCACTATTGCCACTCTCACACCATGCATTAAACAAACATCCCAAGGAGCAGGGACACTAAATGTATAATATGGTTTTCGTTTCCTATATTTGCTTTTATGAACACAAGGCTTACAATTGCTTATTTATTACAATTATCAGTAGTATTACTATTAGTGAAAGTCCAGTCCGCTTTAAGGACTCCAAAGATGTTGGAGTCCTTAAAGATAGCTCCAAGACAGCTTTAATAACACATGTTGGAACCCTCAATAAAGTTGTGGGATGTCATGAGGCTCTAAAATGAGTGAGACTGAAAATAAATGCTTGCCCTCAGTGTGGTTTAGTCATTTTCCCTGAAGATAAATTGCCTAAAGAGGAAAACATAAGGCAGTTAACACTGCTGGTTTATTTCAGAATAAAATTACAGGGACCATTACTGTCAAAGCAAAGTTAAACATCCTGTCAAGCTTGTGTAAGGACCTCAGGTCTCATTTCAACTGAGGAAACATCTTTGCTGTCATTAGTCTAGTATAGCTGGGTTTTGCTCTGTAAAATGTCAAATGTTTCTCTTCTCTTTTTGCCATTCACAGTACTAATACATGGTAAAGATGAATGAAAGTTACATAACATTCAAGAACTGAAAATACCTCAAGAAAATATAATTCTTCTTAGCTGCACTCAGAGGCTTTGGTTGTCTGAGGAAGTCTGGGATTCTCCATTCCCTAATGTTCCTGGTGTGTTTGAGAATTAATAAACTAGTAGGGAGAGATTTTCAAAAGCACAATTTACAGCCATGTGACCATCTGCCATGGTTTTCACAGCTCATCTTGACTGTATTTCTGAAGACAAGGTGCTTCCTTTGCTCTTCTCCATGCTGATGCTCAGGGTGATGTGGTGGCTCTGGTAGTAAGAACCATGGTCTCCTTAGAGCACTCTCCTTGGCACTGTCTCACAAACCTCAGATGAGAAGGTGACACTCTTGCCCAGGAGTGTGGGTAATCTGCCCTCAGGGCAAGACCAGGAGCTGACTGTGAGCCTGAACTCACCACTGCCCTTTTTACATCTGTGCCCTTATGACCTGCTGCTTTGCTGTTGTGCCCAGCTGCCAGTGTCCTTCCCCAGCTGGACCACAAACTCATTCTACAGGTATTGCTGTCATGCTTGGGAAAGACCCCACAGATCTGACCCTCACATCAAATTGTGAAATAAAAAGACTAGAGCTACTCAGGACAACTCATATACACTCACCTCCATGTCACCCTCCAGAAGCCTCTGAGTTGGCTTGTCAGTCTTCTCTTCCCGTCTGGCATGTTTTTCTGAGTTTATGAATAGCCACTTCCATCAGCAAGCCTGTGGGATATATGACATACAGCAGCCTTATGTGACAGAGAGGAACCTCACAGGGACATGACAAGCTACCTATCAGACAAAATTCTGTAAAGAGTTTTTCAGGGATTTTTTTTTGTTGTTTGTGATTTGTTATTTTCTTGCCATTTGTTTTGAAGTTTTGGGGAGCAATGTTGTACCTTTGGATCAAAGCAAAGGAACAGCAGTGCAAGTAAGTCAGTAGACTGGTGAATAGCCTATTAAATTTTTGTTAGACTGAATTTTGATGTGTGTTCAACCAACAGTAACCCCCCAATAAAAAGAAACATGTAGTGAGGTATGGATTTCACATAAAAGAATTTCCAGATCTGGTTCATGCCTGTACTGCTGCTGCAGAGGAGGCAAAAGAGCGGGGGAAGATGAATACGGAAAAAGCAATGCGGTACAGGAAGGATTCCTGCCATACTTTTCTGTTTTGGCAAAGATCTCCCCTTAACACGTGGTAAGCTATGATCTGTGTTGTAACCAGCCCTGAAGAGGGGGCTGCTTTTCAGAGAGGACTCATAAGAGAAGCTACGTGCAGCTTTGAGCTTGCGTGCACAGCCGTCCCCAGGAGAGGCAGCAGTGAAGTCATGGTGGTCCTGGGATGACCTCTGGCAGCCTCAGCTGGAAGCTGTGTTGCTCAGGCGGATTAGAAACCAGGGCCTGAGTCAGGCGCCTGACTTAGCTGCATCTGTGAGTGTGCATGCCTAGTGCTTGTGAAGCTGAGTTTAACTCACGCCTCTAATTTCATCTGTAGGGAATGCTGACACTTCCCACAGACAGTTTCTCGGCTCATGGTTTATCAGTGGCCCAACACCGCTAAGGTGTTCTAAGATGTCACCAGGGTTTGTCAGCAGAATTTTCAGGAGAAAAATCCACCTGCATTGCCCATTTGAATTTCAGAAAATACCAGAGTGCTGAGCAATGAGGCTTGAAAGGGAAATACAGCAACAAAGGAAAGTGATTTTTCACAATGACTGATGAAAATGACATTGCAGATCTCAGCTTGAGTTTCATGGACTTGCAGTAAATCCATGAATGCATCCAGTAAACAAGAGACCTCATAGCTTTTGCATATTACACTATTTCAAATTCATGACAACATCATTTTGTCTTCACCAAACCCTACCTTTTCATGTTGTCTGTCACACAAAGGATCTAGAAACAACTTGCAATTAGCCAGGTCTCTGCTGTGACTTAGGTCATGTAATCACCTAGTCAGCTGCCTCAATGTCACTGTGTGCCAACTTTCCCTTTTCTGCTATTTGGTTATATTTAGGTTTTATTTAGGCTCTTTATTTTACTTAGGTTCCCTTTCCTATTTACCTACTGCCTATTGTCTGCATCTTGGGTTATAAAATCAGGATAGGAAGTAGTGGGGATGGAAGTTCTGGTGAGTTATGTAACTTCACAGTGAGGTAGAGATGTGACATTTGCTTCTGCTTGGGGTCTTCAGAACTGTTGTGTAACATCAAACAGTGAAAACAAAACCACTGCACGTTCATCTGAAGGGTTTGGTAAAATTAACATTTCCTAAAATGTGAGCAGGACAGGCTAAAATTCTGAAAAACTCCTTTAACTCATGTTATGAGTTTGTACTCAGGTACCATTCATTGCTTTGCAGCACCACTTAAGGGAATTGCATGGGAAAGAGCATTTGGATCACATCCTATCCTCACAATGTCTTTCTTGGGGATGAATCTTATTCCTATCTTTTTTTTTAACTCCATGAGATGGAAAGTCAAATTAGCCACCTTGGAAACACACTCCATTGTTCTGGTGCCCTTGCTTAATTTCTCTGAAAAGATAATATATGATTATTAAAGGATATATCCTCTTTTTGGAGGCATCTTCCCCTAAAACCACCACATAATATAAGGCTGTGGTGGTAGTTTCTTTTCTTCCTGTGGAAAAGCTGGTGATCCAGGTCTGTGTTACCACGAATTCAAGCTATGGTACATGTTAGAGGGCTCATCTATGTTTCACAATCCTGTTTCACTTAGCACCATAAAATAAGAGCTGCTGTAAAAAGATCAGTGCCAAAAAGCACTTCCCAAAAAGGGCAACAATGTCATCTGTACTTCCATTTCTCCTGTGCAATCTAAATCCGACCCAACTACACAAGGAAATATGAGGTATCTCTTTATAAGCAATCACTGCATACCTAGATGCTCAGATTGCTAAATGAAGGCAGGAAGGAAGGGTAAAGGCAGCAGCCCAAAGCCCAGATTTTCCTGACTCACTGCCATGTCCCGGCTGTGTCCTCTAGCTGCTTCCACGCAAGTAACATTTTCTGCTGAGTCACAGCATGACAAGGCATTTTCCCCTCGTGATTAATCCCTTCTCTAAGAGCAAATCTGCTTCTTATTTGTGCTGTCTTCTGCCCTGAAGAAAGTGCCGGGGCATGGCAAAAGCAGATCTTTTTCCTTTTTATGTCACTTCTCCCTTTTTCCTGGCTATTGCTCACACCTTGCTTAATCTCTGGAGTATGGGAATAACCACAGCTCTCTTAGGGAACTGCCACTTATCCCACTTACTATCCATCTTATTAACCAACCTCTGCCAGAGAATGTCTGTAAATGCTCTTTATGGAGATTTTCTTTGGCACAAACTGCTGTGGTAGCACAGGACTTGTAATACTCCTTTGCAGCTCTTACTGTGTGTTGCAACAGCTTGCATAGCTGCTTTCCACACTCTGTCACTGGCTAAATCATTCCTGGCAGCAGTGGATAAGCTTTCCAGAACCTGCAACCCAGCCCTGACTAAGCCAGGGGAGGAATCTGGGTCCTGAGCTGTGTTTTCTCACTCAAGTGTTCTGAAACATTTGGATTTGACATCTCTGGGCTGACCTCACTTGGGCCACTGAGGAGCACACCGACCTCCCAAGTCAGGGAGCGGGAGGCACCTGTTTTCAGCACTAGCAAACAGTGTGTGCTGAAGCAGGTTGGGTCCAAAAGTAAACCGTGAGGTTCAAATCCTGCTTTTAGTAAAGCAGATGCTGATATGGGTCAGTGATTTATTGTTCTATTTATCATGTGTTTCAGAAAGCAAAATATCGAGGTTTTATCTTTTTTGGATAAGACTCTGTGGAAAGCTCATCCAGTGAATCTGTGAGCTCTCCTGTAATAAGATAAATCTGTGAACTCTCCTGTAATAAAATAAGATAGCTAAAGCCATAGAAAATCAGTATTTATGAGGCACAAAAAGGCACCACATCTTGGCTAAACATTTCAGACGAGAGGCTCAAACATTTCCATGTTCCTGGAAGGTGAAATTTCTGTCACTGGAGAGAGAAGGCAAAGTTGTTTTCAGTTAGAGTCTTGTAGCCAGGGCTTGATTAAAAATTTTAAAAATGCAGAGCAGTACAAGTAGGAAATAATAAGGAAAAGTGTTTGTATGCAAGTCGGAGAACTGTCAAAATTTAACTGTCTTTGAAACATATTCCTTAATTTCTTTTGTACAAACCCGGTGTCACAATGGCCCTTCTGTCATATTCCCATGCTCTCTCCAGATGGTCAGTCCTGACACAAGGAACAGCTGTCACAACACTGCTACCAACAGAAAGTTAAGATGGATGGATATCTGGATGTGAGCTGAATTTACTGTATCTGAGGTCTGCAGTAAGGTTAGCAGGACAGGAAGGTGGGGGAAATGTGAATGAAATTTGGCAATTGTCATGAAATTTCCAATTATCCTAAATATGAAAAGAAGAAGAAACAAAAAGGGATTTTTTTTGCCACTTTAGACTACCTTGCCAAACATTGGATGTCAGAGTATCAGAGAAATGTAGAATCATTTAGGTTGGAAAAGACCTGTAAGATATCAAGTCTAAGGGTTAACCCAGCTGCCAAGTCCACCACTAAACCATGTCCTCAAGTGCCACATCTACATGTCTTTTAAATACCTTCAGATGTGGTGATTCAATCACTTCCCTGCACAACCTGTTCCAATGCCTCACAGCCTTTTTGGTGAAGAAATATTTCCTAATGTCCAGTCTAAACTTCCCCTGGTGCAGCTTTATGCTATTTCCTCTTTTCTTGTCACTTGTTACTTGGGGGAAGAGACCAACACCTACCTCACTTCAACCTCCTTTCAGGCAGTAGAGAGCAACAAGGTCTCCTTGAGTCTCTGAGTGTTCAGGCTAAACAGTCCCAGCTCCTTCAATCACTCCTTGTAAGACTTCTGCTCCAGCCCCTTCCCCAGCTCAGTTGCCCTTCTCTGGACACTCTCCAGTACCTCAACGTCTCTCTTGTAGAAAGGAGTCCAAAACTGAGCACAGGGTTTGAGGTGTGATCTCAGCAGTGCTGGGTACAGGGGGGAAATAAAATCACTGCCCTGGTCCTGCTGGCCACACCATTGCTGATCCAGGCCAGGATGCCACTGGCCTTCTGAGCCACCTGGGCACACTGACAGCGCATGTTCAGCCACTGTCAACCAGCACTACCAGGTCCTCTTCTGCCAGGCAGCTTTCCAGCCACTCTGCCCCCAGCCTGAAGCATTGTCTGGGGCTGCTGTGACCCAAGTGCAGGACTCAGCACTTCACCCTGTTATGTCACATCCTTGGCCTTGGCCCATTGATCCAGCTTGCTCTGATCCCACTGCAGAGCCTTCCTAGCCTCCTGCAGGTCAAAACTCCTGCCCAGCTTGGTGTCTGTGAGCTCGCTGAGGAGGCATTCAATCTCCTCATCCAGATCACTGATAAAGATCTGGAACAAGGCTTGTCCCAACACTGTACCCTGGGGAACCACTTGTGATAGGCCATCCAATAAACCTTAAGAAGCCACAACTTCAAAGCAATGAACAAGTTAGTGTAAGGTATCACCAGAAAGAGGTGTGTTACATGAACAGAAGTTCCCCAGGCAGCCTGGTATTTCAGCAAGAAGTGCTGCAGCTGCTGCAGAGGCTTGCACAGTTCTGCTGAAAGTGCTGCTGCTGCTTTCACATCCTGTTAGATTTCAGGAAACTTTGCTCAATCTCCCTGAAAGCCATTGACGTGGTTTCAGTCTCATTACTTTGCCGATACTTTGTTCTGTTTCAGAGGAAAAAGGCAACAGGAATGTCTGTGCCTTGACCAGAAACCAGAAGTACCTGCTGAGAGTGAAACTGTAAAGATAAAAAAATTTGCAGCTGGCTAAAATGTTGGAGGGTCTCACTGCATTTCCTGGGAAGCCAGTGAAGAGAAAAAATGGAATGTTATCTCCTTAAATCTATTCCTAATTTCCTAAGCTCTATGATCTGATTTTCCACAGGCTGAGGATGACTCACCAAATAACTCACCCAAAGGTGCTTGGTGCCTCTTGAGAGCTGTGGCTAGACAATGTAACATTGGGCCTCTAAAGGGAAAATGCCAAGAGAATACAGCAGTGACTGTTCACAGACCAAGGGCAAGAGCCATTGCTCACAGCTTTCCAGGATTGTGCAGGGTCCTCTCCCACTTCCTTTTTCTGTGAAGAAAAGATTATGAACTTCCATGGAGACCATGATGAACTTCCCCTACGTGAAGAAACAGTGACTGGCTGACTCTATGGCTGCTAGCTGTAGGGATATTACAATCATTAATCAAACTGGCAGTCTCCAGTGGGTTATCTACAGCTGGTCCCTTCTTTGTACAGGCAGGGAATTGAAAATGCAATCTCTTTTGTCCAAAGACACAAAATGAATTAGTATCAAAGCCCACATGAAAATTCTTGAGGCCAAATGCAAATTTCAAATACCCACATTATCAGTTAGATGCATCATCAAATTTTACTGATGTTTTGTAGGCACATGTCTTTACTGATAATTCAAACCATGTGACAATTTAAATTCCTATGTAGGATGTTAGAATTGAAGGTAGAGAAAACCTTATGCCTAATCATAAAATGCAATGACCAATGGCCCTGAACCCAAGGGCAATTCACTGCCTGTTTTCTAGAAATGGCATTACGACCAGGGTTTCTTAAAGAAATAATCTTGATGAATCTGCTGAATGCAGATATGCAGATTTTGCTGTGGTAGCATAGACTAAAAAAGAGCCCAGGCAGCTCTAATCAGAAAAGCAGCAGAGCAATTACATAGCAGGCTTTTCTCAGCATCACCCAGAGCAGGACTCATTAAAATTGGACTCTTTACAAAAACACTTAATATTGACTCTGTTATAATTGACCATCAGGTGTTTGGAGTTTAAACACATAATAGATATTTTGTCATAGCACTAAATGCTGTGCTCCACTCTCCCAGCAGGGTTTGCTACAAGCCACAATTGTTCCCTTCAGTTTTTAAAAGGTCCCGAACTTTGTGAATTTTCTCTGGTAACATAGGCTGTATCTCAAACTAGTGGGATTGTAATAAGCTTCCAGGTATTGCAGGCTAGAACAGAAGTGTAAATGGCATTCTCTGAAAGAAGTTATATGAATTACAATTGGAAGATATTTAGCCTATATTGCAGTTCACAAGCACCATCCCATTCCTCTCTATAGTTGTGAGTTCAGAAGTCTATCATGGCAAGTCTAATCTTTCTTCTACTTTGTTTTTAATAATGGTGATTTTTGCTGCAATGTAACAGGGTTACAGACACCATGCAAAACTGGACAAGACCCTACAAGTGCTTTGGGTTTGTCTAGAAGAACACAGAGCATGTCTGTTTCCCATGAGTGTTGGTGATTGCTTCATCCCAGAATCACTTCCAGCTTCCCTCTTATCTAATTACCATGTACCACACAATGTAACCACAGCTTTTTAGATTGGTTTTGGGGCTTTGGGCCTTTCAGCTAGGAAAGTTTTATTTCTTCATATTTTACCCAAAGCTCTCATCTTTCCTAATTTCATGATACATGCAGGAGTGCCGAGTTTTAGCACTGGCTGACTGTTGTGGTTTCACCCCAGCCAACAGCCAAGCCCCACACAGCTGCTCTTTCATTCCCCTACCATTTGGCTCAAGGAGAGAATCAGAGCCCAGAGAACTCATGGGTTGAGATAAAGAAAATTTAATAGGGAAAGCAAAAGCTGTGCACACAAAGCAAAGCAAAACAAAGCAAAGCAAAGCAAAGCAGGAGTTCAGCCATGCCCAGGAGAGCAGGGCCCCATCACATCTAACAGTTACTTGGGAAGACAAACACCATCACCCCAAATGTCTCCCCTTCCTTCTCCTTCCCCCCACTTTATTACAGAGCATATCCCATGGTCTGGGATATCCCTTTGGTCACCTGGGATCACCTGTCCTGGCAGTGTCTCCCCCCAACCTCCCATGTACCCCCAGCCTCACCGGCATGGCAGTACAAAAGGCAGAAAAGGCCTTGACTCTGTGTAAGCCCTGACCAGCAATAACAAAACTTCTCTATATTATCAACAACCCTGTGTTTTGCACACATCCAAAACACAGCCCCATACCAGCCATTGTGAAGAAAACCCAGCTAAAACTGGCTTTTTGTCACACTGCGGGTCTTTGCTGCTGAAACATAAACATTTCTGTCCTTAATGGATAATTCTTACTGACAAAACCTTCTTCAAGGGTTAGTTGAAAAATTAATTTACTGAAGCATATTCTAAGGAGATAAGGGAAGATGCTTGTCCCCTGTCACTGGAAAGTGGTGTAAAACTTCTGCAGTTCTCAATGAAACACACCAAGGGTTTTGACAGCTCTGCATACATCAGCAGGAGAAATTTCTGAGTGAAACTGGCCTGGCTCACTGCCTTCTCTTTGGCAGTTGATGCTTGTTACTGTATTTCCTTGGAATCAGTGAGATCACAGCCTCTAACCACTGCATCTTCCCATCTGGAAGAAAGTGACCCAGTCACTAAATCTTTTATAAATATTTAACTTAATATCAGTTAAACAGAAAAACAAATTGGATGCACCAACACCCCTTCTGAATTAGGATGCACTTTTGCTGCAGTGGTCTGAAATCTGTGTGCCCTTGCCATAGCTCCCTCTTTGACCACTTTTTTTTCTTGGTGTGATGGAGGCTGTGCCTCAGTGCCCTTAAGATGGTAACTAAATGGTAACCAACCTTAATGAATCAAGCTTTCATATTAGATTAATTATGTCAAAGAACCAATGCTGACAATCTGGATTTCAGTTTTGAAAATTTTGGCACCTCATTCAGTGAATCCTACTCCTCAGAAACCATATTTTCAATAACCTCCTGAATTATAGTGCAGTTGCCCTTGTAGAAAAGACATTTTCCTCTAGAAAAGGTGCCTTTGAATGCTTTTCTGGAAATGATGGTGGAGCAGAATCTACTGGGTCACTAGATCCCTGAACAAGCAAGTCTTTCTACTTCTGAATGTGTTATGGTGTTTCTCTGGAATAGATTAAAATCAGGTATTTCTACTTACTGCAGCAGACATTGAGGGTAGGTGGCTAGTTTGGCACACAGGAGACAGATGGCTAGTGAGCAGTTAGGAAGTGAATAAGTTTCTCCATCAGAGTTTTAGTGGAACAAGTCATGGACCAAGGTAGCACAGGGCCTGGAAAGGCTGCCAAGCCTTCCTGGTGTCCTCATCCCAGCTACAGAGACAAGAAAATGCTCCATAATAATGTTCAGAGGCTACCTTATTCACTTTCTTTGTGCACTGTCTCTTTTCCAGCCTTCTTTTTCTTGTATGCCAGAATCAAACGGCAGCAAATAGTGTCTCTTTGTTTGCAAAGGTTTACAGGGGCAATGGATGCTCTGAGCTTTGTCTCTGACTTCCTGCATTTCTCTGGGTTGTGCCCTAAAGGGCAATACAGACAGCAGGGCAATATGTGTGCATGAATCACAGAATAACTTAGATTGGAAAAGACTTTTGAGGTCATGAAGTTCAGCCTTGATGATGACCAAACACTACTGTGCCAGCTAGACTGTGGCATGGAGTGACACCTCCAGTCTTTCCTTAAATACTTCCAGGGATGGTGACTCCACCCTCCCTGAGCAGCCAATTCCAATGCTCAATCACTCTTTCTGGGAAGAATTCTTCCTAATTTCCAACCCAAACTTCCCCTAGTGCAGTTTAAGACTGTATCCTCTCCTTCTGTCACTGGTTACCTGGGAGAAAAGACTGACCTCACCAGGCTATAGCCTCCTTTAAGGCACTTGTAGAGAGCAATAAGATCTCCCCTGAACTTCCTTTTCTCCAGGCTAAACAATCCCAGCTCCCTCAGTTAGTTCTCATAAGATTTGTCATCCAGACCCTTCACCAGCTTTGTTGCTGCTCTCTGAGCTCTGGATTTAATTTGTAACTGGGCTGAATAATCCAGTTGAACTCTGACTCTACCTTTATTTTTTCTTATACTGTCCCAAACATTGATGTAACAGTGATATCCTGTTGTGTGTGGAGCTACCTGTTGTTCCACCATGATTCATGTGCTAACGCCTGTTCTGCTCAGGCCACGCTGCCTATGTCAGGCTCTGAAATCACAGCAATTTCCCAGGAACAGTTTCATTCCCTTCTAGCAGATCTGCATGTACTGTCAGTTGGAACCATGACTCATCCATTTCTTTGGCAAAAACCCAACAAACTCCACAGCTTTTAGAAAATGGACAGTTGAAAAATGTCTCCTCTCTTTAGAAGGAGAAAACCAAACCCCATTGATAGCTGGTGAATTATATTGTTCCCAAACTATTCCATTACTATGAGATAAAATAGTACAAGGATCACTCTTAGGCTGAATGTGGAAAAAAGAATGACATTATAATTAAGCACATTTTCAATATGGAATACAATATTAGTCAGCTTTGAGCATGCTGCCTGTTCTGAAAGGGGAGTTCAGCACTTTTTACAGGGAAATGAGGGGGTTGAGAACCTACATGTTCACATCCTTAATCTGTGGGCTGGCCTGGAAAGGAGCAGACTGACTCTCTTTGACCTCTGCTTAGTAAGGGTAAAAACCTGCCAGTCTTTGTCTTGGAGGCTCTGGGAATGGAAATTACTGGAAATTGAAGGTGGTAGCAAAAGGGTTTCACCAGAATTTTGGCAGTAAATGTAATGAGTGAGGTAATTGCATGAAGTAGCTCTCTTGAGCATCTTCTGGCCATATGTTCATGATAGAATCAGATTCAATAGAAGGTGCAAAACTTCCTTAGAGATCTGTGGAGTTAATTGAGCACTTATCCTAAACTCAGTTTTCCAATGATTAGTTCAAAAGCTTAGGTATAGCAGGATACAGCTATCTAAAATATCAAACTTGTTGCAGTTAAGGTCTGATTCTTGCCCTACATCTTATGTTTAAAAAAGTGCTGCTAAAACAGAATGTCAGCACTGTACGTGGTCTTTCCATCAGGCAGGGAATGGAGGAGCACATGACAACTTCCCCTTTTACTGGGATTTGCAGTCACTCTTTGGTACCAGCAGTGTTTTGTATTGACTTTCATGAACAAAATAAAGGGGTAGGAAATGCCCTGAAGACTAAACTGTCTGTGGAAGACTGCGATGCAGAGAGGCTGTCCAGACGAGCAGCCATCTTCATGTCTTCATTCGCCAGATTTTACTTACTCCTCTCCTGCAGAGCTGGGCAAATGGTTCTTTTTTTAGCAGCTCAGTTTCCTTTCCCCACCAAATGTGTATTTTCTCCAGAATGTCTCGCTGATGCTCCATCTCCTGGGAAGGCAGGCGAGTTTTCTGGAGGACAGCCATGAGGTACTCCCACGACTGGGCTCTGCAACGCTTCGGGCCTGAGAGAAGGGCACGAGAATTGGGGGAGGTGGGGGAGCAGGGCTGGGGTGGGAGGGGAGGCTGTAAAAGGCAGCAGTGGATGAAATACTTGGGGTTACAGCCCCGGTCTGGGGAAAGACTAAAGCACCTGCAAGGTGCTGAGTGTTTTAGCTGTACCATGGTTATACTGGGTAGCCTTTTAGGACCATCTGGAGTACAAGGAACAATGGTCTCTGATACAATGCAAAAAAACCCTATATAACAAATTAGTTACTCCATTTAAAAAATTACTCATTTTTTTGGCAGAGGAAAACTGCTTGGAGAAAACCTTAATTTTTTTTTTTTCAGTTTTTCAGAACACTTTGCATTTCTTAGGAATGGCGTGGGGGTTTTGGATCAACAGAGGAAGCTTTTAAAAATAGCAACATGAACTCCTATTACTTTTCTAACACTTAATCAGTAGTCTCATGCCAGGAAGAATTCTTTTTATCAAACTTACATGGGATCCTCTCTGACTGCTGATTGATAACTGCCTAGGAAATACTAAGAATAGAGAAATTTTTCAGAGTCCTATTTAAATAGAAGAAGTCATGGTTGACCAAACTATTTGAAACACTTTCCTTATGTTAACATATTTATGAGTTATTTCTACTTTGTATCTTGCACAATATTGCTACAAAACCTGCCAGGCATGATTTTAGAAAGAGTCTTTATTCTATAAATTTGCTTTAACATCTTGGGAATTCTCTGGCTGCTGATTTTGATGAGCAAGAAGTACACATCTGACACTTAGTCTTTGTGCAAAGTCTTGCTTTGTAGTTTAACATTAGATTCACTGTTTAATAAACCTGTTATTCTTCTTTCTGCTCCAACAATCACAAAAATCCTATGAGGACTCTTGAATAAGACACCCTGGCTGATATACTATGTTAAGGAAGTATGATACTGTATATAAGAAACACAACTTGCAGTTCACATATTGAAAATAAGTTTTCTGTGTTTCTTAGAGTTTGTGTTATATTAATAGCCAGTCAAGATATACTGCAATGATCTTCAGCTCAATCTCTAAAATTCTTACTAGACTAGCTGTGTGCTGACTCTGTTAAGGAAATGACTTAGGAAGCAACAGACAGAGAAGAAGGAGTGGATTCAGCTGCTTTTTGAGAAAATGTAGTAGCTAGTTAGTCTGGGAAGTTATGCAAAGATCAGTCCAAGACAGACGTGACGGCTGTGAATTGTGGTGCTTGCTACCTACGTTCTCACATTAGGGCATACGTTATTGGGCTTGTTCACCACAGTGTAAAATTAATAGCTTGTGCAATCCATGCAATTTGTTCGCTTCAAATTCCCTCCCTTCAAGTCTTGATGATAGTGTGTTCCAGTAAATCAACAGCGGAGGGGTTTTTTCCTTCCTGGTATTTGTCTGAAGCTTCAAATAATGTTATTTTAGTCCTTAAAAATTGGAAGTAACCAATAGCAGTTGGACACATCTCTCATTACAAAGTTGGCAGACAAGCCTGTGAAATCCCACACTCGTACCTCTGCCAAGTGGAAAGGGAAAGCAGAATGAGGGCAGGGGAGCCACCGCTGTACTGTAGAGCCTGTAGAGCTGGCTGGTGAGAGGTGCGTCAGCAGGGTGACTCTCACAGGGGCTATGAGGGGGGGATGTGAAAACAATTAAGTTTATATATCCTTAGGGCTTTGTTCACTGCTGGAAATTACATGCAAAAGAAAGAAGCAGTTTTGGAATTAACTCCGGGGGGACTTTTTTGGAAAGTTTTGTGGTGCTGTAACCACCTTTACAGGAAGAGATATCCCCAAAGGTTGATTTCCTTCTGTGAAATGGTCTTGACCCTTTTAAAAACAATGAAGCACTCTTCAAAAAATCTCTTTTAATTTTTTTAAAAAAACTTTTTTCTTTCTTGTTTAGGTTTAGTCCTTTGAACATTTCAAAACATCATTTTCCCTGAAGTATTTTATAATCATTTATACACTGCATATTAAGGGTACAGCAGCTGCAATTCAAGATTTAAGGCTTAAAGGAGGGTATTCAAAATGACCCTCCTCTTTACTGAACCCTAAACCTAATACTGAGAGACATGTTTAATTCAAAATCAAAAATAAATTAAAGACATTTGTTTATTGAACTTGCAGAGACATTATTTCCCATTTTTTCTCAAAGACGTTTTTCCCTTGGAAGATTCTCCTCAAAGTTAGTAAGAAAGGATTTAGGCATGGTCCTTTTGTTACCTTCTGTAATAAAGAAGGTGAACCACTGGCAGTGTCTTACCTGTGGAGCCCCTGTTGGCCACTGATAATAGCCAGGCTTTAGAAACTTAAACAGCAGTGGTGGTTTTTATTTGCAGATACCTGCAAATATAGAGCTGAATACCTGCAAATAGAGCTGAAGTCATCGCAGTATTCAGTATCTTTATGAAGAAACTGTGATAATCTGAAGGAATGGAGGCAGTATCAGAAGGGAGAAAGACCTGATTTCTCTACCATTAATTTATTTGTATAGCTGAAGGTGCCTATAAAACATTTGACTTCACAAATAAGGCAACTTTGCTGAATTAAAAGAATGAAACATTTTATGAAAACTGTTCATATTTTTTGGTTCAGTCTATGTAAAGCCCCAGGAAAACCTCTTCATCTTCGATTTTTCATGGGAATTATATTAATGCCCTAATTTCCTTCATATAAGTTAACAATTCTGAGGTTTTAGAAGGCTGTGGTAGAAATCCTGTTGTGGCATCTCTCCACCATTTCAGGTGTAGAAAACTTCAGGAAAGACACAGATGGCAGTAGGTGAGAGAGGGACCAGCTGTTGGACAAAGAGGGAGAGGGCTGAGCAGATGTTCCCTTCCCTAAGCAGCAGTCATCCTGGACTGTGAAGGAGGTGAGAATCCACTAGAGAAAACAGCTCATATCCTGCAAATAATGGCAACCTCATGATGTATAAACCCAGGAGGAGCCAGCATCACACAGGCCTGCTGACACACTTCTAACCCACCTTTCTTGAAGGGGTATGTAATACTCACCACTGAGGGTAGATATGGTCCTGGTGTGGATGAACCTTGAGAGCATGTCTTTGAAATACTTTTTAAAGAGCACATACACATGATTTCACTTGAATCAAAATGCCTTTGCAAGTAAAGACAATTCTTTCAAAACAGTTGGTAGCTCTTTTTTAAAAACAGCAGTAATACTGATGATATAAAAGCAGTAATACTGGTTTTTCTTTCCTTTTTAATGTATATGAAAAAACTGGTATTTCCATTCAAATTCATCCTCTATTTTTCATTTCCTACTTTAACCCTATAGAACAGGTTAGCCAAGATTTTTCCCCTTTAGTGTAAGATCTCTTGGGTGACTCTGAGACCAGGCTTTGAAAGGTCTCATGCTGAAGGGACAGAGATGTTGATTCATTGGCCAAGATCTTTCATCTTTTCTTTGAGCCCAAAAGTTTACCACCTAGTGAAGCTGAAAAGCTGGGAAACAGAAAACTGTAAAAACAAGAACAATCCAACTCAAAAAGTCATAGTCATTCAAATTTCGCTTTGCAGGGTCAGTCTTTACTTCCTCAATTACCATCTCACCACCATGTATTTTCCTAGAAGAAATGGGCCCTATAGTTCCCTTTTGGTGACTCCTTTCATTTCAAAGTAAAACTAAAGTTTTGGAGAGCAAATTATTAAGAAATTATCATGTATACTCTTCTTGTCGTAGCATGTTACATGTAATGCAAAAATATTAACAAAATCAGTTTTTCAATTTCTCATCATGATTTTTAGCTGTTTTGTGTTACCAATGACAATGCAGCATAGACACTTAATTGTCATAAATTTGTTTCAAAAGGAAGATCACTATTCACCATAAGAGGGTGAAGACAAATCCTTTTCATTTTGGGCACTGGGGTAGTTTGCCTGATGGCAGGGGATTCAAAGGGGCACCTTCAGCAGGTTTCTGTGCTCTTTAAATCTCTTCCCATTACAAGTCAGTGTCATGGCAAGGTAGAAAAATAAACTACTAAATACAGTTATTATTTTTGCTGCTCATCTTTTAAACAGATGACATCAAAGTAGGGGGAAGTAGGAACTGTCCCACATTAGTCAATCCTGTATCTCAACAAAGCATTATTCTATTGCAATAATAGTAAACTGCACATTTCCTTTAACCACAATGGGATTTGCTAAATGCTTTTGCTCTTACCACACACAAATGATGGTATTGCAAAAGGTAGGGCAGAAATTCTGAAAGATGGATATCCTGTTTCACTTGGGACAAGGAAAAAACATGCTCATAAAAGAAAATGAAAGCAAGTTATGTGGTGATGAATTCTGCAGTTGGTTGAAGAAAGCAATAGTGAAATAAAACCACAAGTTAACCTGAGGAAAAGAACCCCCAATTACTGCCTGGTGTTTTGTTTTTGTTAAAATCTCTTATTCTATAAGGACTTTAAAAAATGCTCAATATCTTGTTACATATCTAATTGCTGCAGTTACACACTGACTTCACAGACTACTCCATCTCTAAGACTCTCCTACTCATAATTGGATTTCTTTCTAAGAAGTTTTTCTGTCCTAAATTTTATGCTTTTTTAATTGTCTGAGTACATTTGTTCAAAAAAATTTGTTCAAGTGCTTTATGCTCTATTTTGAACAGTGGCATAATACACTAAGATGTTTTCTAGTCTGGTGAATATAGGACTTTTAGAATATAGAATAAAGGACAGATCAGCCTTTGTTAGAGGAAGAGGGTCTGCCTGCATCAGTGCAAAAATGGCACCCACGGTGTGGATGTGAAGCGTGTGCACATACTGGGTTTGGTGTGTGCTAGTACTAAGGACATTTCCCTGGGTGCCAAAGTCATGATGTTGTGACCCTGTTCCTCTGCTGTTTCCAGTGCCTGACCTGCATTGTGTGTGTGCTTTGTCTGCACTGTCTGCACAGAGCTTATTGCAGGACCTTTTTCTGGTGCCCTAATCCTGGCTGAGTTCTGCTGCTATAACACCACAACATCAGCAGAGAAGCAGAATGGCCACTACCACTTCAAACACTCCAGGTATTTTCTAATCAGAGATCTTATTATATCATAAAGTCAAAGAATGTTAAATGGTTAAAATGACCTTAAAGATCATCTAGTCCTAACCCCCACCTCCATGGGCAGGGACACCTCTCACCAGACCAGGTTTTTCAAGGCTTTATCCAGCCTGACTTTGAACACTGCCAGAGTTGGGGCAGCCACAGCTTCTCTGGACAATGTGTTCCAGTGCCTCACCAGCCTCACATGAGAAAAATTCATCCTAATATTTAACCTGAATTTGTCCCCTCTTAATTTACACCTGTTATTCCTTGTTCTATCACTACAGCTCCCGATCAAGAGTCCCATCTTCAACTTCCCTCTAATCCCCCTTCAGATGCTGGAAAGCTGCTATGGGGTCTCCATGCAAACTTCTTTTCTCCAGGCTGAACAGCCCCAACTCTCCCAGCCTGTCTTGGAAGGGGAGGCACTGCCAGCTGTATCAGCTTCCACATGAAGTGGGTAACAACCTGTGGGCTTCATCAAGCTTGGCAACTTCTCAGTAGCATTCTTGACCCAGACTCCCAGAAGCCAACACACCTCCCTCAAAAGCTGGTCAGGCCAAGAGATGAGTACCCAATACATTATACATATACCATATTTATTAATTACATGTATGCCAACACATAAAACATGCAATGTAACAAGAATATTTACAATATTTGCACTATTGCAAATTATCTGTAACAATAATTAATATATATTTTAAAAGTATGTATTTTAACAAACCATTTCCTCTTTCTACTGTAACCACATATTCTGCAATTATGAGGATGATTTCAGGGACAGCATTTTATGAAACTTTTCATGGAATTATGAAACTGGTACTGGAATAATTTTAATTTGGGAATTTCCCTAAACGTCAGAGAACAACAGCCTACATCAGATCCCAGTAAAACCCACTGAAGAATTAGCATACAGTTGTAGAGGAAAGAATGGTACAGTGCAATAAGCATGACTCCAGTGGCACATCCATCATCACAATTTAATTTTTTCCACGACTCATTAAAAAATCCCTGAGGGCCTCTTTTAAACCACACTAGCCTTAAACTTTCATGAAGCTGAAGCAGATGGTTGCTCCAGAGGGTGGCAAGAAAAAGGCTTAAGTGTAAGGTGTGTTCTGGCCTTTGTGGGAGGCACAAAGGTGGATCATGCCTCCTTCTTACTGTCACTGTCCCCAGGAGTAGTGACGTCCAGCCAGAGCCAACAAGGTGACCTGCAGATTTTATTGGTGCTGGTGCCAGCACATAGGCTGTCCCCACATCACAGCAGAAACCAAAGGGAATGTCCCTTAGCTGTGATACCATGATGTTAGGGACATGCATAGTTTTCAGAAGGGTATGAGGCCACAAGCTTCTGAGGGAGAATATTTTGGTGCTAAAACTGCTCACGTGAGTAGTCACAAGAGTCTGTCTAGGAATCAGGTGTCCAGTCACAGCACTGAGCCTCCAGTCACACTTGAACACTTGAGTCACATTTGAACACTCAAGTCACACTTGAGTCACATTTGAACTTTGCATAAAACGGCGTGTGTGTGTATTCAGTTTTAGATATAGCCTGATTAGTTTTGTTCTGCAGAGTACTAGATATGGGAAACACTTATCTTTGATAAGATCCTAATTTTAAAACCTATGTAATCAATCCATTGTATTTGATCCTTTTGATATTTAAATAATTTGTCACTTTAGTATAGTTTGTCTTTCACATTTATGACCTGAATCGAACAGAAGTATCACCTGAATATAAAAGATTAACACGGAGGAACCTGACTGCTGTGGGTTAGAGGACATTAGAGGTTTACATAAGAAGTGATAGTCTTTACATTTTGAAAAACAATGTGACTTGTGAGGGGATTTATATAATTGCACTTAAGTGATTAAATACTAATACATGAATAAGAAAAATAGTGTATAGACATTAACATAATTTATCATATTTCATTTAATGAATGAAATATTCCTTTATCAAAGAGGGCATCCAATTTCAATGCCCATATATGCACTATACAAAGATATTTCTTTCCTCCTCTTTTAACAAGTGGCTCCACTAAAGCTGCTGCAAGTCTAATGTGGAACTGCATTGGCTCTAGAAGAACAAGTTAACTGACTCAATGCTTTGTTTATCTCCCTCAGTTATGGGTCTGGAGTATATTAGTGAAGTTTAGGGAAAAGTATCAGCACCTCATGCAAAGCTGTGCACTACAAAGAGGCATTCTGCATTGCAGAGTGTTCCAGCTGAGCTCATTCCCTTTGCTTGGCAGTGGATCCTGAAGGAACTATCCCCTCTGTAACACCAAAGGCAGTCCCACTGAATGCACTCCTGTGACAATCTATGTTTTCAGTTAACAAAAAAGGTTGATTTGTATGTTTCATTGAAAGAGAGACTCCTTGAGCCTGGCTGTATTAGAATGAAAGATCATCCTGATGCCACATACACTGTGTGCAACCCAAGATCTCAACACTGACTTCTCTCACAAACTTTCCACTTGACCTCAGCCAACAACGCCTCCCTCCTGACTCTGCTGCTCAGGTAAAGTCAATAAAAAGGAAACTGGCAGGAGTAATTTACTATATTAAACAAGAAATAAAACATCAAAAGACCTTAAAAGGGACACACTGATGCAGCTACTGGATGTTATAATCTAATCCAGATTATTAGTGTTTATAGCTACCAAAATTGTCTGGGATGGTCTGTGGAAACCAGAGTAGATAAAACATAGATGAAGTCTTTCAAATAGTTTATGTTGTGCAAAGGAAACATTGTGCCTTAAAAAGGTTTTTGACATGGTTTGCCTTTGAACAATCTATGCTGGCTGTGGCTGGAATGATTTCCAGGAGGATCTTCTCCATAACTTTCTCTGCGCCCAAGACAAAGCTGTTTGGCCTGCATTTCCCTGGGATGGAGATAGCTGTGATGTGTGTTTTTCTGAACATCAGGCATCTCC
Source organism: Melospiza melodia melodia (assembly GCF_035770615.1). Lineage (NCBI taxonomy): Eukaryota > Metazoa > Chordata > Aves > Passeriformes > Passerellidae > Melospiza > Melospiza melodia. The sequence goes on along the minus strand of NC_086194.1, from coordinate 32,513,650 downwards.
CTCAGTATCACTGACCTTTCAAAGATGATAGAGAGGGGTCACACAGTCAAAACCTCATGATTTTCAGATGCATCCTATCTGGTCCTGTGAACTTGTGTCTATCCAATTGGCTCCAATGCTCCAGTCCTCACCTGTGAAAACAACTTCCTAACAGGGCCCTGAGTGCACTAATGGGCTCCAATTGCTTTGACCACTCTCACATGGGGCCTTTACCCACACACCAATGACCATGGGACCAAGATGTTTCTGAAGTGCAGGCTCAAGGGCAGGAGCCCTTTCCTGAGCTATGGTGCAACTGTAGGACATTTTTCCAGTCCTGTTTTGTCATGAGTTGTTTCTTGGATTTCCTGGCTTGATCTTGGATCTGGGTTGTTACCTTGCCTTTGCCTGATTCATGGGATGGGACCTGTTGCTCTTCCTGCTCAGGGGCTGTGGGGCCATGCCCTAATGGTAAGTTCACTGTGTGTGCTGTTTTTACCTATGTCTCACCCTCCCCAGTGGGGAGCCCTTCCCTTGCTCCCTGCTGACATGTTCTCACAGAGTAGCTTGGTGCGACCAAGGAAAGGGGAGACCAGCTGGCAGCCTTCTCTGGTGCAATCTAAGGCCAGAAAGAAAAGTATTGGGTACTCTAGCCTACTCTGTATTTGTCACTAGGTTCCCTGGCCCCTACAGAGCAGGGCTGCATCTTCCTTTAAGTTTCTTGCTGCTGCCAGTGTGCTTACAGAAACCCCTCTTGCTGACCAATGTAACCTGTTACATATTCTAACCTCCTTGAGCTTTGGCCTTCATAGCTTCGCTCTTGTGAGTGCAAGCCAAGTTTCTATATTTGCCCTGGGCAGCCTGTGTCTGCTTCTACTTTCTATGTGCTTTCCTTTTTTATTTGAGCTTAGTCAGGAGCTGTCTGACTCTTTCACAGCCCACTTCTCCCACGTTTGGTTCCCAGATAATCAGAATAGGCTTTACTTGAGAACTCTCCTCGACTCCCTTTAAGGTTAATTGGGAGATTTTGAGTCACTTCAGTGTAAATCAAGTTTGTTTCTAGGCTTTCCTGTAAAGTTAATGATCTTTTCTGAGCAGAAATTGGAACAATTGAGGTAACCAAAAAAGATATTTTGTGGTGGTGAAGGAACTAGAGGTAGACAGAAATATGAGAGCAAAACCATAGAATGTATTGTTGCATAATTACAAATGCTAGCCTTGTCCAATTCTGTCTCTTTTGGTATGCAAGCAGAGCTGCAAAGTATGTTGTTATGCACTGGGATTATTGCAGGTTTTCAGTAGTTTCAGTCCCCTCTCATTGTCTAACACAAAGCCAAATATCTGCTAACCATGGATCCAGTTCCCTTCACACACTGTGTGCTGGGATAGCTCTCTGGAATACAGCTGAGGGTGGCAGGAGCTTTAGCAATGCTGCACAGGTCCCTGCTGCATGCAGCGGTGGCCAGTCAGGATGATCAGGATGCAGCTGTGCAGTGGCTCCAGTGCATGCTGAGTCCCTGCTGGGAGTGTACAAGGGAATTCTCCCAGGTCCAGAGCTGCTGCAGCTGCTGTGGCTCCCCTTTGGTGTTACAGCCCCAGCTGCTGGCCCTGCCTTTGAACTGTGCCTGACAGGGTGCTCTTAGGAAGGGCTTGGTCAAAAGTTTGTTAAAATTTGCTCACTCGTGAGGCAACTGGCTTGCTGATCTTTAGGGCAGCTTTATACAAATCCTAATCCATAGTCAAGATTTAATATGAGCCTTTATGGGAGTGTCCTTAATTGTTAGAATGATATGAGATTACACTGATCTCCTGCCTATCTCCTGTTGCAGTGGAGATCTCTCAGTTCTGAACACACTGAGCATGACCTGGTCCTTGTTTTATGGAAAACTGCCCACAAACAACCCATATTGTACTGGAGCATATACATATATATACACCACTGCATCTTTTCAACATGAAGGATTTTGGCGTCAGAGAAAACTACTGGCTCCAGAAAACCCAAATCTTTCATGGTTTGAGAGTGACAGCAGCACACAAAAGCATACTTCCCTGTGTTTAGGGAAGGGGACTGGGAAAATGGCTGATTCCACACCTTTGCTTTGCAGCAGTTTATGGGCATGGTGCAGACTCTCAGGGCCACACAGTGCTGTTATCAAAGACAGCTGGGCAGTGTCTCAGGTGTCAGTAAAGTAGAGGTGGTAATACTGCATAGCTTCATCAGGCTGAATTTGTGCCCACAAAACAATTGGGAATAAGGACAACACAGCCCCAGTTGCACAGAAATAATGTTGAAAAGAAGCTTTAGATTGCCTGTGGTGAATTCCATGAAAATATTTTTTCATTTGGTATTAGCCCAATTTGTGTGAATAACAGCTAATTAAAGAAAAAATAAAGGATGGGAAAAAAGCTCTTATAAGAATCTCTTTTAAAGGCTCTCAGGGGATTTAAGGAGGTAATATGTACTTAATGGAGGGGCTAAAAATGCAGCTGCATGTAATTATGGCAGGAAAAATATTCCCAAAGCTGATTTGCAGCTTCCCTAAAATGGTAGTCAGTAAGGCACCCTTAGGGAGATGGAGAAGAGCAAGTTTTACATTAAATCCTTCATGTATCTCCTGACAGGGCCCTTCCAGCCCCACTCCTCATGGGGCCCTGGGCTCTCTTTTAACCCTGGCCATGCAGGTAAGAGATGTCATCCATCAGCCCCCTGCAGGAGGCGAATGCAGCCATGCCAGCATTGGTTTTCTGTGGCAGCCGCTTCCCAGTCCCACCGTACCTGGAATTCAAGCATTTTTCTGCCTTTTCCCAGCCCTGATGCAGTGTGCCATAGCCAAAAACCCCAGCAGCTGTCAGAAGAGAAGTCTTTCAATAATTTGTTTGGGAAGCTGTTTCCTGAAGCACATTTCTCATGCCTCAATCTAGAACACTTTTATGGCTGGAAGGCATCACCCATGTCTGGTTGTTTGACTCAAACCCCAGAAAAGCCCTTGGTGACAGGTGTATTCTGGCAGCTCCCGATTCAGAGAGGAGGTTCAGACACCAGCCAACGTGGTATGGAGAAAATCCCATTTTCTCATTTTCTGTAGTCAAAACTGTGGGGTTTATTAAAAGATTGGTTTGGTTTGTGGATTTCTGAATGTTTGTTTAATTGTGCTTTGAAGGTTGCCTGACTTGGGCATTTTTGCTCTGTGTTGCTGTAGCCAAAGCCCCCCAGCATTTGACAGAGGGCCTGTTCTTCAGTTAGCAGTTTGAGGACTTCTAATCTAGAAAGGGTTTGGGTTTTGGTTTTGTTTTATTTCATTTGAAATACCTTGAAGTCAGTTTAGTTCTCGCTCCAAGTTTGCGAACTTGTTTCTCTAGTTATGGAGCGTGTCTCCGCGTTTGTGAAGCCGTACCTCTGTGCTCCTCTGTATGGTTCACGCCGGTGCACGGGCGAGCTGAAGCCGGGTCCAAAAGGGCTTTCCAGGGCTCCGTGGGCGGCACCGGGCCGGTGGCGGTACCGGGCAGCAGGGGGAGCCCGCGGGCCGCGCCTGCCCGGCCGCTCCGCCCGCTCCCCCAGGGAACCGGGAAACCGGGAATCACCGGAGGGCACACGTAGTGAGGCTATGGTAGAGAGATGGGAATCGAAATAGCAAAAATTTATAAATAATACCAATATTTATAATATTGGTATTATATATATATATATATATATATATATGTAACATATATATATTACATATATATATATTACATATATATATTACATATATATATATTTAAATATATATATTTATATATATATATTTTTATATATATTACATATATATATTTATATATATATATAAATGACACTGGTATAATACCAGCGTAATTTACCTACTAATCACTACTAACACCCTACCACAGTGTTACCATACTCATACCAAATTTTCCCCCAAGTGTTTGATTAAGTTACTCGGCCAGTCGTATCCTCAGGGATGTTCATTCGTCACAGGGGGGATGCTCGGTGGTGTTTAATAATTCGGCTTCTTTAAAGTATGTAAGGTCAGAAAGCAGAACGGTGCATCTCATCAGCGCTGGCTGTCCAAAGTGATGAGCCAAGCACGGTCCTTCCCCGAGGGAACAGCGGGCAAGGCAGCTCAACTCCTCTACTGAAACACAGACAGCTTTTGGAAAGGCTTCCCTTGAAAGATGTGATCCAGTCACAAAAAACTAGACTGAGCTGTATAGAACATTAGGTGAATAAATAGAGGGAAGAGGAGTTAATGGGGGATGAAAGATACCTTCTGGATTAATTAAAAAGGGTTTTTTTGGTCCTTTTCTCTTCCAGTGAGTAGGCTATAATGGATGGAGGAGGGGGAAAACCTGGAAACATTTACTTCACAAAAATGCCAAGTAGACTGTATTAACTGAGACCAATAGAAAGCCATTGAAAATAAAATAATTAAACAGAGATAAGTGGAAAGTTAGTATTTTCAACTATTCCTGTTTGTCAAATGCTGAATCATTTACGATCAGAGTTGGTGCTTTATTTGGTTCTCTGAGCTGCTGAGCTCCCTGCTTTATCTTCAGCTTGGAGAAGCTTTATCTTCACCACTGGAGCAGGTAGGGGAAAGAAAGATATTTGAGATATGCAGAATTAAAAATTCTGTGTAAAATAATATTTCTGTGTTAAAATTAAAATGGAAAACTTCCAAAACATTGAGAATGCTATTGGAAATGTAGCTGGCTTTTTCTTTTTGTGGCTGGATGGTAAAACTTCTGTCCAGTTCTTTGGCTTAAGCGCCAGAGGTGCCCTTGGTCATGCTTGATGACAGATGTATTCTGGTGACAGCTTCTAATCAAGAGAAGATTGAGCGACCCAAGCCACAAAACCAGTCTCATGTGGCAGGAAATTCCAATTTCTGATTTTTTTATTCTAAAACTTTGAGGTTTATTATAATTTTGCAGAAATAGTGAAATCTCTTATGAAAAGGTAAAGTCCTTCAACTATTAATGAAAAAAGTTCTTACAAAACTTCTGGCTACCTCTGGGATTTGCTTCCTTATTTACATAGATAATCCTATGCAAATTCAGAGGAGAAGATGAAATAACCATATTTTAAAAGGTAACTAAAAATAGAATAAAATATATGTTCATTAGTAATACAGATGATGTATTTGGACTTAAATTTTCAAAGCACAAATCAACAATGTGCTTAATTATTGCTGCTAAATTAATATTAAAAAAAGAAAAGCTTTTTCCCTCTGAAAGATTGGCTGCTGGAAAGGAGGCTGCAGGTCCCTGGGTGATCCAGGGCAAGGCTCCATTGCTATCATGATTAATAGAGCTATAAGGCAACTGCTACAGACTGTGGCAGATCCATTGGTTCCAGATATGCTCAACAATCAGTATGCAGATATGCTAATTTACAGTGTATCACTCAAACTAAAGGATGTTTCTATGCTCCACTAATAGTTCCAAAAGATAATTATTTTCTAGTTAGTGAAAAAGACAAAGCCTGGCCCTGAGTGTTGGAGAAGCTTTATTTTAATGGAGCTTTGTGATTATGTTCTTGAACAATTCTGCATTCATTCAAAATGGGTTACAATCTACCAGGACCAGATTTGAATACTGCATGTGCCAAGGCAAAAACATTGTGGTGGAACACAAGCCAGGCAGCAAGCCAGATTAGGCAGAAACTATGTGATAAAGATAGAAAAGAAATGAAGGTAGGCTGGAAAGCACAAGGGAGCTGTGGATAAGGACTTAAGTGAATGCTTTAAGTGGCAATTTGCAATTGGAGCATGGGAGAAGCCAGAATGTAACATTATAATGTAGTTTTGAATAGTATACAAATCAGTTCATGTATTAGATTGCAAATTATAATTATGCAGCATTATTATACTAATTTTATGCATTATAATATTTTGTAATATTGGTGTAATTACATAATTGTAGCAAATTATAATGTTACATTATACTAATACAGAAGTCATTAAGACCCTAAAGCACATGGAGTAGTGCTGCAAAATTCTGGTTTTCCTTCCTGATGGGTTTGATGGAATATTTGAGTGATCCCCCAATTAATGGAATAAAAATCAATATATTGTCACTTCACAGTCTCACAGTGCTCACTTGTTTTGTCAGCTTCTGCTCATCTCTGGCTACATTGAGCAGTAGATGTACAAGAAAGAATGATCAGCAGCTGCCAGCTACAGCCCCTAGTTACTCACATAATAACTCTCCTGTAATATTTACAGTCCTGAGCTCCCAGCACAAAGCTGGCTCTAGGATGGCTGAAATGGCAGGAGGAACTAGGGGCATGTTGTTCCCCCATCCCTGTTCTTCTGCATAGCTGGAAGCCTTCAGCCAGCTGTTCCTAGTGAGCTTCCTCTCAGGGAAGGTATGCTTTGCTCCAGGCTCTTGGAATGCATGATTCATTTTTACTGTATGCCTTGTATGCAAAATTATTATTATTATTATTTAAATCTAGGATGGCTTTTTAGTAAAATTCTACAATAAACACTGCTGCATAATTCATTGTATACACTGGGAGCTTTTAAGTCTAATGTGCCACATAATGTACTGTGTGCCTTTGGTGGAATGCAAACACATACAGACAGTCCTCCTCCTTTTCAGCAGTGTTGGTCAAGTCATTACAACTTCACTGCTGTTGCCCTAAGTTCTCAGTCAGTGCAGTTTCCCACCTGCAGTCCTCTGCTGGGAGGTCAGATTGCTGGAGGTAATGCAGGTGGAATGTTGCAGCCCTCAGAAAGGCTGCCTCAGTGCTTTGTGGCAGGGATGAGGCCCTTGGTCAGATCCTGGGAACATGTTCACTCCCTGTGTTTGCCACTGTCATAATTTGCTTACTGTAACAGACCCTTAAGGTTAGATGTTGGGCTATTTCAAGAAAGTGCTCAATTCTTCTAAATTTTTTTCTTATTTCAGTTGTGAATTACCCCCACATAATAAATTACTTGGAGATTGTTTCAACTGGGAAAGCAGATATTTCTGCTTCCTCCATTTTTTCTATATTCTTTCAGATAATTTAATTCTTAAAGGTCACAAGCTCTGAGGATGTGTGATTAGTGCTAGAACTCATTTTTATGTTGAGATAATATTAAGAGTAGATTAATTTTTAGGTCAGCTGTGTTACTGATGGTCACTGTGATATAATAGAAGTTGCCATATTCCCAGGATGGAGACTTCAAGGACCATGCTAGGAAATACTAAGTTCACAGATTTATTAGAATTTAAGTTTTCTTATCAACTAGATGCCTCTGTCCTTGGATCAAAGGAAAAAAAGCAATGAAAACATGAGAACAAGGTCTCTATGGGCTTCCTCTGGGAAGGCAGAACTCAGAACTGCCAAACTGTGAACCCTGTTTAAGCCAACAAAGCTATTAAAATAATCCAGGCATGTCCATAGAGACTTCTTCTGGAATAGCCTCCTGGTTTGTGGCTTGTTTTACTTTCTTCTGGCTGACTTTTTATTTCTTTGGTGGGTTCTGGAGAGTTGCACCTGATCTTGTTTGGCTGCTGGTGGAGAGTGTTACAGCCAGGGACCCTGGGGGAGAGCCAGGGAGGTGAGAAGGGTCCAGCTGTGAGTGATAGTTGTCAATTCTGCCTCTACAGAAGGAGGGTACATAAAGGAAAAGGAGAGACAGTGCCTGAACAGGTGGAAACTATCATGGTTTGTGAAGGGAATCCATGTCTGAGCTCTACATCCCCATCTTGCTTTCTGGTCTCATGTATGTCCCCTATAGCTTCTGCTGACACACCATCCCTGCAGCCCTAGATGGATGTACTGCTGGGCCAAGCTGCTCAGCAGCTGTTGGATTTCTGACTGCCACACTCATGGCTGGGCATCCTGCAGGTTGCTACTGCTGTAATGTACCTCTGTGAGGCAAGGAATGAAGAGAACCAACCTTTTCAGGATGGCATGAAAACCAAACTGTAAACCGCATTGGATCTTTGGAACATTAGTACTTTGCAGTAAAGTTAATAAAAAGTCTGGTTTTAGAAAACCCAGGTTTAACTTTGATTAGAATTAAATGAGCAATTTCATGCTGGCGAGGTACAGGCAATGGTTATTAATTATTCATTTTGATCCATTTCACAATGCTTTGATCCTTGCAGAAGCAGAGTTGCACTAGTAAGACCCCAGCCATCTATGTACTTGTATTTTATGATATTCTGTTCTGTTCACTTGTTCTGGTTGCACTACTGAATACTGATTTCTTAGGGGTGTTGCTGCTTCAGCTGCATCCAGGAAAAGAGGGACAGACTTCAACCCTTTGCACCTTGGTTCAATTTCCTGGATTCCCTCACCTCACTTTCCAGAACAGTAATGCGTGGATGGTGCTTTGACTGAATTACTCATGTTTGAAACCTGCCTCTATTGTTTTGGTGTTAGAGAAGCTGAGCAGTTGCTGTGTTGAAACCTGGCAGCCTCACACTACAGTCAGCAGCAACAGCCACAAGGCAATCCAGCATTTCCTGTGGCCTCATCCAAAATTTGGGATTTGTGTAATACTGCAGACATGCAAGCAGGCTGGTATAGCAGGACTACGTGCAGGCTTCCATCCCAGCCACGATGGAAGGAGAAAACAGAAACAACTCTTCCCTTAAGGAGGCAGCAGTTCATAAATGAAGATGATTTCCTGGACTGCATTTCCTTCTTTCTGCCAAATGCCACACTTGTTGGAAGGAGCTGTGACGGATTCATGGATGAGATTAGTAGACTCAGCATAAACAGTCTGGCCACAGGGCTGGAAATACTTATGCCAGGATGATTGGAACTCATAAACTAAAAAAAAAAGAGTCAATGGGAACTTCATGCACTGAATTGACATTTTAAGAAACATCCCTAAACGCATGTTCCTTAAGCTCTTGTACAAGGAGCCAGCCCACAGAGCTTGCTACCTCATAGGACAAGCAAATTCAGGTGGATTTCCCCTTTTCTGAACATCTTGCCTCCTCTCACTCCCTCCTTCTTAAAATTGCTTCTCATTATTTGCTGTTGGGAATACAAATAGAAAAATAAATAATTGTAACATACAAAATGCTGAATAAAGAGTAAGTAAAGTTGAAGACTGGAGACATTGCTGACATTGGCAAAGATGAAGACTTTAAAAGGAGAGTTAATAATTTTCTTAAACTGGTGGTTGGAGTTGAGAGATGATTTCAAGCAGGCACACAAAGGTTTTATTTCCCCTCTCTTATGTAGAAGGGGAAATTGCTTAAATATGGGATTGGTTTTTTACAGGTTTAAAAGATAAGGGCTGGAAAAGGAAAGTACTATTTTTTTTCCTTATGCTTTGATGAACTAATTAAAATTCATCATTTCGAACATTTGGGGGTCAAATGTGACCTGGTTGGCGTTTTCTGACTGCCTCAGAAAATGCAAAAAAGCAGTTCAGGATTTGTTTACTTTATTATTTTTTTTTTCACTTTTGGAACTGACTGCTATGGAAACTCTGGGAAAGACTTATTACTTTATTTTGGAAGGACAGAATTTGGAAGAACTGCTGCAGTAAGAAAAAATGGTACAAGGACCTTCAGGAATATCCTACCCCATCTATACCTTAGCTGCACTTTGCCTGCATGTTAATTGTTATTTATTGCACTCTTGCTCTTAGTAGAGCATTTGTGACTGAATTTATTTTAGACTATAGAAGTTATTGAGCCTATAACCAGATTTTTAGGGATGTTTTTAGACTTCATTAAGCCTAGACTGATGGCTGCTTTCAAGGTAAACATAAAATTCTTTTAGCTGGCTGAATACCCTCTTGGGAGTCCATTATAGGCAGATTTCCTGCTTAAAATAGGTGTTCTGGGTTTTAATAACCAGGACAGACTGAGCTACAAGAATCTAATTTTTTTATTATTGGAGGGTTTTTTTTATAAACCACAATTCTGATATAACTCATTATTCACTTGAGATGGCATTAGAATAAATTAATACTAAAATATTTAAATGTAGAACAAAGTTTGAAAAGTCACAGAGATTGATCACCCGAGATGCAGCATTGGTGCTTCATTAGTTGTGGCTCTCTGCACTGCCAGACTGAGGTACTTCTGTTTCACCTAATTAGCAATTCTTTTCCTTAATGCTGACTGGACTGTATTCTGGCTGTGTGGCTTGATTTTTCTGCTTGCCAGAAGTTTATATTTCATGGGGATTTCAAGATGTGTTCGTGAGAATTCATTCCAATACAGTAAAAGAGGCTTTGCAAAAAAGTGCAGTTTTTTGTGATTAGCCTAAAACTTGGGAATGCTGGCATCAAAGGAGTGAGAGACAAATGCCATCTTCTCTAGGCAGGCCAAATTCTTTTTGCATTTCTGGTGTCAGGCTCCTCTTGTATACAGAAAGAGGAGTTTTCTCAACTTCCCAAGAACCTTGGCCCACTCTGAATCAATAATCTGTGGCATTGCCAGCCCATCTTGTTCACAGCTCTGAGGCTGAGTAGAGAAATCTCTCCTCTCCTGGGGAAAACTCTCCTCTCAGAGCTGCCTGCAGTACTGGATTCCATGGCTGGAAGTCCTTGATCCCAGTCATACCAACACAGCCATATGGTCTAGACCTGTAGGAGAAGACAGTTTTCTGACTGTAGGCAATAGAGTTTTGCCAGGGGAAAAAGGAAGACAAGTTTTCATGCAGTGAAGTCCTTTCCCACGTATACAGGATGAGGTATAGCATGCTCATCCTGCAAACGCTGCTCTTACAGCAATTGGAGTTTCCCTTGATTTTTGACTTAGGACCACAAATGTAAATCTGAGCCTGGCTTTCTTCCCAAAAAGCTGCTTGTAGGGATTTTCCTCTGGAAAATCTTCTGCTTCCCCCCATGAAATTTTCCCTGGCTCAGGGCCTGCAGGCATGATTCAACACAAACTTTGCAGGGCATTTTTAAGGCATAACCATAAGGTGGGAAGGCATAAACCCAAAGGCAGGAACATGAAATGCAGTGTCTAGGAAATGGTGGAGGCATGGGCAGAGAAGTGTCTGCCACTGTTGCTCAAGGCCACACAGAGCTTTCCTAGATCTGAAGGTCCAGAGAAGGTGCAAGCCATTCACTCATTGTGTCTCACTGATGGGTAGAGGTGGCAGAGGCAATGATGGCTCCTTCAAGCTGGGGAGGAAAAACAACCATGCAGTAATGTAACTGCATTTCTCTACATCCGTGTTTTTTTGTGGCTTTGGACCAGTTTTAGTTTGTGATTGCATGTGGTGCTGGCTTTGTCGTCAATGCTCGCATGCTTTTCAAAAATAGAAGCTATAAAAAGGACATCAATCTGTGGATTTAAAAAGTCCTTTCTGCTAGGAATTGTCATTCCCATTATAGCTGTGCCCTATTTGCCCTCTTTAAATCTTCAACAGAGTAGCTTGAGGTTTTGCATTAGCTCATATGTCATGTTAATTCAAAGAGAATTTAAAATAAACCAGTAGATTCAATGCAGGCAGAAGGTTGAGTGACTTTTGTTCATGCATAGGTATCCAAGGTGGGGAGGTGTCAGTGGATGGGTCTGATCTTGGCTGCCTGGCCCCTGTGGAGTTTGTGATATGACAAGATACAGCACTTGCTGCAACTGGGACCTGTTTTAGCTTTTGCTTTGTGTGAGATAGTGAGGATGTTCAAATCTGTAAACACTCAGCACAGCACATTGCCTTAGACATGTTCATGAAATGTTCCCAGGGCCTTGCTACTGTCCTGGAAAGTGCAATGTGCAGCTGGAGCAAACACAGCAGGTCAGGGATGTTGGTAGGTTAGTGGCTTGTGTGGTATGAAGGGTTAAGATGAAGGGGAAGGATCCCTTCTCTGCTTCCAGGCATGGGGTCTCAGATCTCAGCTATGGGGAAATAAACCTCCCTGGGAAGTGAAGTCTCGTGGGAGAAGTCTTCTGTTCCACAAAGCTCCCAGGCCTAAGGGGAATAGAGCTGAGGCTTTGGTGCTAGCTACTGCTTAAGAAATATGCAGTTTGATGTTGTCTCAGTGGACTTACCACCCAGACACAAAGAATAGCCAACTCAACATTTTAAAGTGAGCTATAACTTCTGTTTTTCTCTTCCTTTTCCTGCCAGAGAAAGTTTCCTATTCCCAGGCATCTCTTAAGCACATGCAGAATTATCTGGGGGATTAACCAACATGAAGAAGGAGCAGCAGGGTTCAGGGAAGACCCAAGGGAAGGAAGGACTGCTGAGAGGAACATTTCCAGGAGGCAGATTATGCATAACTTTTGCTTTCAATGAGGGAAACCTAGCACTGGTTGCAGAAGTGTAATGGTGGAGATCACAGGAGCAGAGGGACTGAACCAGGTTCAAACTGTGTAGCCAAAAGAAACCTTGCTGGCAGGGTCTTCAGATCCTTCCAGCACCATCAAGTCTTCTCTTATGTTTCCTATCAACCCCCTGCAAGAACAGCATGTGATCGATACACTCTGCATGCACTTATCTTTCTTAGGTACCCAGCGGGCTAACTTGATTCAAATACTTTGCTTTTCCCCATCCCTGTGGCAGGGAAAAGGCTTTTTATCTCTTAAATGTGACACCAACAAATTTCAGAATCATCCTGTAAGTGCCCTTTCTGTGCTGTTGTCTTATCACAGGCTCATGGGTAACTCTTGGGAAGCACATAAAAAAAAAAAAAGGCAGCACATTACTAATTGCTTAATTTAAACTGGTGAAACAAAGAAGCTAAAAGTTCAAAGCTGAGGGGCTCTCAAAGAGCTGCAGGTGTTTCCCTTTGCCTGCTGTTTTATTTCTTCATTAAATTTATGTTAGCTGCCAGAACTAACATCTATAGATCAAAAATCCAGTTGGGTTCCTACCTTCTTTTGCCCACCCAGTACTGTTTATCACAGCCTTTCCCAGGTCCACTGCACTCACGGTTCCTGAGCTGGGCACTGCTGCTAACCAAAGCCCTCAGGGCAGCATCTGCTCTTCCAGGGAAAGATGACCATGGGAAAGGTGCAGCTGAATGTTCTCTCTGCCTCTTCTTGAGAGGTGTATCTGAAATACCTCTCCTGTCTTTGACTGACATATTGAATGCATTTGAGAATTTTAGTCCAGTTTTAGTCAGTTTAAAAGCTTCGATGCCCTTTTCCATTGGCAAATAAGAAAGGGCTTCTCAGTCCCCCCAGGAATGGGACTGTATCCTTCCAGCACCTCTAGGGAGAGTGACAGAAACCCCAAGCCTGCTGTAGGGCATGGAATAGTAGGAGGTAAGAAGGCTGCAGCAGAGGAGAGAGCTGTCAGTTTGTGCTGAGCTACTTCACCTCATCGGAGAGGAGCATTAAGCAGAGCTCCCACTCGAGTGACAGTGACACTTTTAGCAGGTACTCAGGCTGAGTCAGGTGCTTGTTAGCGTGGTTATTATCTGTCATGAAGAGGTGTTGGAGCAGTTAATACTTACTGGGAGGAGGCAGGATATATCTGCTTGGAGCAACATTCCCTCCTGCCTGCAGAGTCTGTCTTCCATCAGCATCCTACCGATTTGTAGTGACTTGCTTTCTCCATTAAAGATTATATATATGATGTTGGGCTTTGATACTAAAATAATTGCTTTCTGGGTTACAACTGTAGCATTGGCATAACGCAAAGCTAGTTACTTCAGTCACGAGAAAACTTGGAAATAATTCATTTGGCTCCTGCTGATGCTGTGAATGTGTTACTTCTTAACTGGAATGGGCCCAATATTATTTAATGATAGCTTGAATCCACGGGGCACCATGGAAAAGCTGCTGCTCAGCAGGTGCCGGTGTTGATGATGAGGGCATGCAGCTGCTTTCCTGAGTGAGCACATAGGTTTTTGGGAATGCTTGGGGGAGCATCAGCCTAGAGGAGCATTGAGTCAGCAGATAGGCAGCTGCCAGGGATTGCTGGTGGTGCCTGGGAATCCCCTGTTCATGGCGCTGGCACTGGGGCTCTGCAGCACAGGGAAGGCTGGAGCCAGGTGAAGTGGCAGCAACATCAGTAACAGAAAGTGGATGGAAACCCCTAAAGGTGGAAGTCAGAAAAGCACTCATTTTACATAAGCGCTTTTCTGAAATAGCATCAAAATTATTTTGTCAAATTGAGGATGGAATCCTCTTAGTAAAACTGGTTTTGGGTTTTTGGGTTTTTTTTTTGCTGTGCAAATCAAATTAATCTTCCTGTTTTTTTGATGCAAATAAAGCTTGTGAGATTAAAAAGCAGGGAAGAAACTTGTTGATCTTTCAGTTTTTCTCCTATATCTGAGAGTGCTGAATTCTGGGCCATTTTTGGGTTTCTGATTTTCATCTCATCTAAAACAATTTGAGTGCAAATGATGTTGACTTACATCAAAACCTTAGGAAGGATTTAGATAAATTTTATTGTTGTTTTGTTATCAAAATAATTTTTAAACCATACTGAACAATTGCTTAATCACTGAGTAATAACATTTGTTGAGCTTGTGGGAATAAATACTCCAGGATCATGTTTGTACCCTTGTAGTCCTGTGGGTCAAACAACATTTGTTTAAACTGTGGATGCCTTTTATTTTTAATCACAGGCCTGAGCTGGAATTAACAATTTCTGAACCTGGGGGCTGTTTCCATTTGAATCTCCAGGCTGAGAAGGGCTTTTGTGACCATTGCTCTGCTGCTAGACATAAATCAGCCTTTTAACCTTGGGTCTGCAGGCAATTAATTTATAGTGGCATTGGCTCTGCTGCTGACATGTCTGATCAGGAGGTGGACTGAGCTTTCAGGAAAGATCATGCTCCATTCTTCCACTGTAAGCAGGCTATCATACTAATTTTTACAACTGATTTATAGTTTATATATTAATAATTTCTGTTTCATAACGTTACTTTTCCAGTTGCAACGTTATAACAGGTAAAGTCTGTGTGTTGTGCTGAAAGAATTCAGCTGGGAATCTGCACAAGGTCACTAAGTGTGTTTGAGAGTGTGCTTTTAAAGGGATTAAAATGAAATTGAGCCCCAAGTACAGAAGACAATGTAAAAATGTGTGCTCTGCAGTGTACTTTTCCAATAACAGTGTCTTTTAAACAGCCAAAGGCACAGATGTGGTTACTCTGAAAGTGTGCAGAAGACGTAATTGTGCTGTTTGATCTCTGTGCAGAGAAAACAGTGAGTGCTGCTCATCAGACCCTCTGGTACAGGCTCAGTGTTTGCTGGCACCCCCAGCCATGCTCGTCTCCTGCTGGGAGCTCAGGTCATGTGTTCCTGATGCAGGGCCAGAGCTAGCCCAGGGCACAGAGAAGCAAGTTGCTCTTGGCTACTGCCTGGGAAAATTCTGTGTTTGCCTCTTGCTCCAGGCAGGCTCAGTCTGGGAGAGAACATCTGGGTTTTATTCCCATGTTTTGGGGTGCTCAAGGTTTGGGGTGTTTGGTTAGCCAGGCTGCCCACTGCCTTCCCTACAGAATGTGTGTTATCAGATACAGATGCCCCTTGTCTTTGTCTCATTTTGCCACAGAAGCAGCACAATGTTTTGGCTATTTTCTTTCTTTCATAGATGTCACTATAATGAACATGGTGACATCTACAGCTCTTCCTTTCTTCTTGTCCTTGATTTTCTCCTTTTGGAGCCTAATTGTGAAGAGAAGGCACCAGGAGATCAAGCTGTGCAGTAATTAAAACCATGTCAAAGATTAAATGAACGTGTTTAACCCTATTTGAATGTGCTATTCTGAATTTCACGGGCTAGATTCTGTATTTGGGAAGGAAATTTACTGTGTTTGGCTGAAGCAAATGATAAATTGTCTAGACTTTTGGGATGTGTATGAATAGCAGGGACTTGGAGCCTGGATCATATAAATCAGATAAATTTAGGGGGGAAAAATCACATTTTTGATGGTTTTAATATCTACTAGACCCATTTTGTTAAACAGTACTTAAAAACACATTTATTATAAGTTGCTTATTAAGATGCATGTCACATACACCATCGTGCTGATCAGCCTGAAAAAGAGCAGTTTCTCAGCTGATAATCTGCTGTGCCACAAGGAGGTCAGGTTAGAAGTCAAGACTCCAGGGATTAAGTTGTGGTCCCTTTGAAATCGATAGGCATCTTGCCAATCACTGTGGATTCTGCTCTGTTTTGCTGTTTCACATGAGTTCTCTTCTTGATTCTTATCAGTGATTTGCTGTGGGACTTGAGCAAGTTTTTTAACTTGTCTGCTCTTTTACCTTTTCCAGTAGTTTTCAAAACCCTGTGTATTGCGTGTAGCACTGTAAGATCAACATATAAATACATCAGATGTAAGTGTAATGTTAAAAATCTTGAGATGATCAACTCCTCTGATGTTTTCTTTTTACAGTGATTTCCTGTTCAGGATTGTGGGTAGGAAACACCAAAGAAATTTCCTACTTTGAGAAATACAATTTTTGTATGAGTGCATTTTTCATTCTGTAGGTAACTTTCTGGACAGAATTCCACATGTTCTGTGAGCCAACCCTCTTTTTAGGTCAGCAGCAGGGCTGAGTGACTAGAACTTAAGAACATAGTCTGGTGCCTGGATGTCCCAGGATGCTGATGGGGCAGGTGTGCAAGCTAAGCTCCATAGCATCATGTATTTTGCAGGTATTTTAGGACACAGCAAGCATCACTTGTACAGAGAACCACAGCCATGTTATTCCCTAAGAACTGCAAACCTCATTTCTCTACTTGCACTTCTTGTGTCTAAGACAATCCATTTGCCTGCTGTGGAAAGGAGCATCCCTCCTCCTTCACACTAGCTTTGGCTGCAGGCCACACTGCTCCTGCAGTCAGGTACCCAGTGTCCTTGCTTGGTAAATTGACTGCTGATGTGGAAAAGAAAGCCAAAACTGATGTGGAGATGGCTGGTGGAGAGCAAGATTATCCCAGGGGAGCATGATGTTTATTGTGACATGAAATCCTGTTCCAAGAATTGTGGTGAAACAGACTCTGTGTTCTAAGCCTGAAATCAACACTTGAATGCCTTTGACTATATCCATGCAGCCCTGAAGAAAAATCCCTCATTCCCAGGTGAAGGTGTGTAAACTGGCCCTTGACCAGACACCAGCAAGAGGGAACATCTGGGCTTTGCATGATCACCCTGGTGAGCAAGGAGAATGGGCCATGTCCTAGGCATTCCAAGGGGATGCTGCACTGCTGGTGGGTGAGCTCTTTTCTAGAGAAAGGTAGCCTTGGTCATCTTAATTACTACATGGTGGTGGTCCCTGAAATAAGCCTGGACATTGTCTTGCAAGACACAATTGGGCCAGGAACCCTGTTGGAAGTTTGACAGTAGGGGCTGTGCCCAAGTTCGTGTCCTGGCCCTGTTTAGTTCTGTAGTGTCTGTTTCATTCATGACCAAGGATGTCATTATTTGCCAGAGGTTCATTTTCCAAATGAACCTTTGCAGTTCAGTGTGAGTGCTGACCACAGCCTGACAGGTGCTGTAGCAGTACTGCAGCACAAAGTACGGGCTGTACATCCAGGAAAGTGGCAAGCAGATGTACACAGGGTGTTTTCATGTTCCAAAACCTGCTGGAGTAGTGTTGGAAGATTGATATAGGAAGGAGGAGCCAAATATGTGATGGTTCCTTTCATGCTTTTTCTGCAGGAAATCAACTGGACTGCACCAGCTTTTGGTGCGTTTGAGGTGTGGGTGATCAAGGGAGTAAGTCAGAAAATTAAATTATTTGCAACATAGGTGCCCCCAGCTTTGTGTTGGTGGGTCTTTCCATGCCCTGGGATCTTGGAATGGAAGTGGTGTGTAAATGGAACAAGTAAAAGGGATGAGGGCAGCAGGACTGCGAGGAATCTGAACAGGAACTTGCTCTGCACACTGCCGAGAGGCTCCAGGGCTGCCTGTGGCTGTCTGCTTTGCACACCTGACCCATTCATCTCTCCAGGCTCAAACTGGGTGAGAGCAGCCCTGCCACCCCCCTCCCTGCCAGACCCACAGGTGCTGCTCCACAACCCGGAGAAAGAAGCCCACGTTTACGGGAAGTCCTTTTCCCTCCCTTTCCTTTCCCTTTTAAGGCTCCTGGAAAAGCTGTGTGATTCTTATCTGGGCTCTGCAGAGCCTTGAAGTGAGGTCATTCAGGAAGTTTAATTAATCCTGTACAATTGTCACTACATCCTTGGCTGCACATTGTACTAGGGCCCAGCCCACCACCACAATGCCTCTTACGACAGCTGAACATCTGTTTAAAAACTGGTTGCCAAGAAGTAGTACTTGCTAAGCCTCATTTTCCCTCTGGCTGTATGTATTCAGCTCATCACAATATTGTATAACAACATTAAGAGCAAAAACAGAATTTCCCCTTGCTCTAGGGATCAACCGGTAAAGCAAGCTAAAATTATCTGGGAAAGGCTGGTTCTGAAATAGCACTGGCAAAGAAATGGGCTGGTTTATGTGCATCCTGCTCATATTCATTTCCCAGGCTGGCACCATCCAGGGCACTTGGATGTGAAGTGGTGCTGCAGAACATGAGATTTGTTGGGGTGCTGGGGTGGATTCAGTCCCGATCCTATTTCCCTCAGAATTGAGACCTTGCATGGCCCCAAGGCTGTGCTCCCTTCCACTCTTTACCCTCTGGCTGCAGAGAAAGTCAATATGCTCTTTCTTGTCCTGAGGGTGAAGAAGTGTTGCACACACAGAAGTACTCTTAGTTCTTCCCAGCCTCCCAGGATAGCGGTTAAAAATTACTCTGGAAGAAAAGGAGAGACTGATAACAAAGACGTGAAATTGCAAGTCCTTTGCAGGGAGGGAAAAGAGTGATAGATGGGAGAGAGGGGAGCAGGAACCAACAGAAATATGGGGCAAGCAACACCAAATGCCATAGTGGCAGAGTAAAGATAAAGGGACATGTAGAATGTGCTGGGAGAGGATGTACTTTTATCTGACAGAAGAGTATTCTTGGTGCCATCTAATCCGTCTTTTACCTTTGTTTGCTCCTATCCCCCTTGACTTTATGCAAAATTCTTAGTGGTGCAAGAATATAAAGAAGGCCAGGATGAAATCCTACAAGGAGTGATGGTAGGGAAATAGTGGGGCCTGAAACTGTGCAGCTCATGTTTCAGGGAGAAGCAAAACTTTTCCCTGCTCCTGCAGGAAGGAGACCTAATGTGTCCCAGAGCGGCTCGCATGGGATAACTGCTCCTGTCCAAGAAGGGTGGAAGTGGGGCTGGTGCGGCCCCTGACTGGCACAGCTGTAGATTGCTGAGGAGTTATTTGATATGAAGATTGTCTAATTTGGCATCTCTGATGAATAATGGATGGGAAAAGTCAATGTACTAAAAGAGACTTTGAGTCTTTGGGGGTAATAATCCATGCTTCCAATTTCCCAAATGGTCTTGCCTTTTACTTCAGTAATGAAATCTATTTTTCATAGTTTGGCCTTTTGGAGCTACCTGATTTGTTTCACTCTTTGCATTTGTTAAAAAATTTTAAATTGCTTTCTCTGAGGTTTTGCAGAGTGATTGTGCAGTTGAATGGGCAGAAAGGTGTATTTACATGCAGGCATATCCTTCAAGGTTATTAATTGTGGGATATTCCTATTTAGTTCTATATATAGACCATCTTTTATTCTGTAGTAATAATACTGGTCTACCTTGAAATAAGTTGTTCTTTCTTTAATATCATATTGCCTTTTCTTAGACTTATTGAAGAATAAAATTAAAAATTAGCAACATACATTAATTTAATATTAATTATGAAATGTAAATACAGTTAAGCTCTAAGCAGTAAACAGTCGACTGCAGCATATGAAGGTATTTTCTATAATTATGATAATGCATATATAATGATAGGTATATATAATTGTTTGTGTTATCTCCAGAGAACTGAGGTCTCTACTGGCTTCATGCGCAGAAAGACACTTGCCATGCATTGTCTGAACATTAGGGAGCTGGGCTTTCCAAATGCTGTCTGTGTTAAATGGATGGCCTAGGTGGTGTCCTTTGTGGCTGAATTGCTGGTGTGGCCGGGGGCCACTGCTGGTGATACAGTGTTTTTCTGGCAGGTGGTGTGTGTCTGTTCCCTCCCTCACATCATCTCTCTGCAGGGCAAACCCAAACCCCATCATCCTTTTAGGGATACCTCACTTGTTCTGGGCTCTAGACATCTTGCTTTATAGGTATACTGGAGGACTTTGCACTCAGCTTTTAGTCTAAGGGACATGTGAAGGCCAACTTAAAGGAGGGTATAAATACTAAGGAGGACTAGAGGTGATATTTTCCTAGGAGGGTTGTTTTATTGATAGCTTTCTAGCCAGTATTTTCCTGCCTCAACACAATCCTCTCGAGCACACTTACAGGACTGCATGAGTTACATTTTAGGGTGTTTATCTGTCTTACCTTTTGACATTGGCACAGATGTGTCTCGCTCTGGTTTTTTCTGCATAGCTCCTGGGAGCCAGTGTAGTCTGGGTATGCATCTGTCACAGTGTAATAACTCCCCTGCTGTCCATACCACTGTTCTGTAGTACTTCCCATGTTTTGTGTGTCCCAGAGTTGCCTGAGCTTGCTTACCTCTGAGTAGATGGTGCTGCTCTGTGGCTTGAGTGGAATTGCAGGCAAGGGAGAGCTGCTTTCTGCAGGTGTAGTATACCTCTTGTTTGTATAAGAGAAAGGTTTTTTCCATTTTAAGGTAGAATTTAAAGTCAGGAGGAGATGGCTGATGCTAAAAACAATATTTTTAAAGGCCAGAGCCTGTACTGATCTGATATCCTGTCTTTATTCAGACCCCACAACTGAAGCCAAAGGGGATTGTACTGGCACAGTCAAGTACAGAACATACCCCACTACCCCTGAAATAAATGACAGCTCACACTGATATACCCAATATCATATTTCTTCAAAGTGCTTACAAGATATTAACTAATTAACCTGATAGTGCTTTTATTTAATGAGGTCTGAGTACCACATGCTCGCAGAAGTCTATTCTCTGAGCACTGCTCTCTGAAGAGCACACCTTTTGGTTTAAGTGCCACACACAATAGTATTTTATTGATTACTCTGTTTTTCTACATTGCCCTAGGGATTTTGTGTAGCAATGGGCTGGAGAACCTTGCATTGTGTTAGGTGCCATGATGCAGTTTCCTAGTGCTTGAAACTTCCTTTAAATGGTGTTTAAAAGTCCATCAATTCTCACAAAAATGGGAGAAAGAAGTAACCAAGAAAACCATCAGTCTCTTAGGCTCACTTTGCTGCAGTGTGTTGTGCATTTTAGCATAGTGGTTTGGAGATTTGAAATACAGCTGGATTTAAATGAGCTTTGGCTCCCTGTTAATCATTTGTCCTTCCTGGACCCTGCCTAGGCCTGTGACGCTCGTTCCTCTCTCCACCAAAGAGCCCTTGTCTGTCACTGACAACAGCTCCCCGAGGCTGCCTGCTGTGTTTTGGGGCTCAGCAACCTTATTGTCCGGCTGACTGCCAGTGTCTGAACAACCCTTGGCCCTGGCTAGCACAATGCAGCTGGGTGGGTGTGGGGGAAGGCTGCAGCCCATGTTGGGTGCCTGCTGGCATCTGTCTGACCTCTGGGCCAGCTTCACATCCTGCTCCAGGCGCTGGTTTCACAGCCGGTCGAGGGTCAGTCGCGCCGCGCACAGCAGGAAGAGCGGTTCATCCGTTCCTGCAGATTGCTCAGAGCCACGTTTTTATCTGTGCATGCAGGGCTGTGGTTATCAGCTGTTGCCTCCAAATAACCTGGGAACAAGACAGATTAGAGGCTTCCACCAGACGAGTGAAATTGTGCATCAGGTCAGTCAGGATTCTGTTCATTGAGCAGCTGAGGTTTGGTTTATGTGGCTGCAATGCCACTGACACATCTGATTCACAGTTACTAAAGACCACTGAGCTGCTAAGCTTTTAAAAGCTTTATAAATAAGCAATATGGGGAAGATTGATTAAAATACATTTCTGGGTATAAATGGCGTTGCATACTCTGCATATTTTCTAATAATAGTTTGTCCTTATTTCTCCTAAACTCTCATGAATTCTCTAGCAGATATCTTCCTGGTATATCAGATGTACTGTCAGGCACACAATTTTGTTTTAGCTTCAACTGTTATATTTTTATGTGGTGGTTTTTAGTGTTTGTTACAAGTGCCTTAACACTACTTTTTTTCTGCTTTCTCTCCCTAATCTCACTTCCTTTTTCTTCCTTTATGCTGAATTTGTACTGAATAAAAGTGGTTGGTTAACAGTCACATATATCAGAAATTTCTGCTTATCTGCATCATATGTATTGTTCCTTAATTCTTCCACCACTATCAGGTTCTCCAGTCCTTTCTATGTTCTCAAGGCTATAACTCAAAGCAGAAACAAGTAGAAAAAGGAATTTCTGTCCATCTCCCTCTTGTCTGAATATCCAGAAGGGTTGTGTGTGACAGGAGTGAATCCAGGGACTAAAGATGCCCGTGCTGGAGCCCCTGCACCTCCACTGTAAGCAATTTGCCCCTTTACTCCAAAGCAGTGTTAGTCTGATTCTTCAGGTGAATGCCCCCAGTCATTCATTTGGGCTTTTGCTTTCCCAGCAAAGTTTAGAGTGGATTTTTCTCTTTGCACACCTGAATCACAGCACCTGTTTTCCTCAGAAAACAGCCTAGTCCATGACCACCAAATTGCCTTGCAAGCACCACCAAAATGCAAAGATGAGCATGGGGTTGTGTAGCTGCTCTGTAGTATGAGCACAGCTTGAAGAAAAGATGTGAAATCCTGCCAAGGGAGCCAAAATAATACTGGGTTTATGCTAGATACAAGGAGCAGGTTTTGTCAGGCTGAGGATAAACCTGGCCTGGAATCACCAACCCCTTTTCTGTTGGACTGACAGTCACATCTCCCAGCTAGCCAGGCTGCCACTGACCTTCTTGTGAAGGCATATTTATTGAGTGTGGAGTTCATCTGTTAAGGAATATGAGATTTCCAAATGAATATTTAAAAAGAAACCCCAGGAACAGGAAGAAACACTAAGCTGGCTTCTTGTATGTACTGGCCTGTGCAGAAACACAGCAGCCCCTCATCCACAGGAGGCTGTGGGTCCTTCATCAGCTCAGTGTTGAAAAGCCTTAATCAGGCCCTGATGTTACACTCAGTGATGGAGACCTGACCTGCCCTGGGAAGGAAATAATCCCAGCCTGCTCTGCCTTGTCCGGTTTGGAGCCAAAGATGTCACTTCACCACAAAAGCAAAGAGGAAGGAGGAATGACCTCACTCAACTACAGCAGAGAGCACAAAGGAATGAAACCATTGGGGACAGCCCAGCTGCTCTAGGAAATTCCCTTCTCCGGCCTTTCTGAAGGCATCATCAGTATTTCCAACCAACCAAGCAATCTTCTGTCTGATGCTTCCTGTCCATGTTCACCCCCCGCCATCTGGCCCAGTCCCCAGTCTCCCAGTGCAGCCTTCCCTTGGCAGTGGGACACCTGGACCTGTGCAATATCCCTCCCAGGCTCTGGCCCCACTCTTTCATACCTGACACTGGCCACCTTTGCTGCCTGTTCCTGAATGTGACAGAATTTGCACCTGCTGGTGTTCTGCCCCAGTACAGCTCAGAGTCTCTCCTTTGGTAGCAATTTTGGATATAGAATAAAATAATAGTTTAGGTTGGAAAAAACTCTAAGATCATTGGCTCCAACCATTAACTCATGTCACGAAGTTCCACATCTACACATCTCTTAAATACCTCCTGGGAGTGGGACCTCCACCACTTCCCCTGGGCAGGCTGTTCCGATGCTTGACAACCATTTCCATGAAAGGTTTTCCTGGTATTGGTTTTCCCATGGCTTGAAAACTTGAGGCGAATTCCTCTTGTCCTGTTACTTGTTGCCTGGGAGAAGAGTCCAACCCCCACCCCAGCATAACCTCCTTTAGGGTAGAGAACCTCCCTGAGGTCTTCCTGAGCCACCTTTGCTCCAAGCTAAACAATCCGCTCCATCAGCTGTTCCTCATGAGATCTGTGCTTGAGACCTTCCCAATTTTTGTGGCCTTTGTTGGTCATGAAATCCATCACCTCTATATCATAGCCATGCATTAAAACAATAAAAAAATTAAGTTGCCATGGGTCCTGCCTCTTTTTCCAGGCTGCCTCCATATATGTTCTGGGCAAGCAGATCCTAATTTTCATTCACTGGTGAATCATCCTCCAAGCTTTTGCCCTTCCTGGGAGTCCCTTTGGTGTGTGTTCAGGTGACTGAGTTTTGTCAAGTCTGTCCTGCTGTATTTCACTGGAAGGTGAACACTGCCTTGGGGAAGGGCTGGTATAAAAAAGTTTGTATCACACCGACATTACTGGAGATAAGACAACTCCCAAAGTATCCAGATGCTCTGTGCCTTTTTTTTTTTTTTTAACTAAGTAATGAATGAAAGATAGCCTTATAAATTTCAGCTTTTAAGAAATTCCAATTTCCTTAGATGTAGAGAAAAAATAGACCTTTTTTTTGGACAAAAATGGTATCAGAATTATGTTTTCTACTTCCAAATGAATTAACTAATAGGTGAGCTACAGAGAAGCGTATGTGCTTTAGTTGTGAAGGAGTGCATACCTTTGGATGTTTGCTGACTCTTTCATACCCATGGAAATCCCTGGTTCCTTGATTGTGTTAACCTCCCAGGGCATGGCAGGCTCTCAGGTGTGTAAATACCTGGAGAAGAGTTCAGTTTAACTGGGGAAACCAAGCGTAGGAACTGAAACCACCTTGTTTTCTCTCCTACAATAGTGAAAAAGGTTTGGGTCCTATGTTTGAGCTAATTAGCTTAGCTAATTAGAGACTTGTTTTGGTCTGTCCTGCTTGTACATTAGTCCTGTGATGGGAATAAGAGCAGAGCCCCAGGGAGCATAAAGATTTATCAACTATGTTTATATTATCTCAATTGGTTTTCCTTTAACACACAGCATAAAAAAAGATGTGACAACAAAAGTATGATGAAGAAATATGGTCTGTATTGCAAGACTCAGCAGTCATTTGCAAGTGCAGTTACTAAATCTTTGGTTGCAACAGAGTTTGGCTCTAGTAAACACTAAAATAAATTCAGGTACAGCTTCCAAGGTATTTTTTATACTGTGAGATCAACCAACATGTCTTGCAAGGTTACAGCTATTTTTTTTTCCCAGTCTTCCTTCATCCCTTCCTTACTGCAGAGGAAAATTCTTTTTGAAGTCTTTGGACATGGTGCTTCAAAGGAAAATTATAACCTTAAACATACAGTTCCCACAACTTGAATATCCCCATGTCTTCTTAAGGTGATGAATTCTAATTCTATCATGAAGAAGATGAAAAAATGAGCTGTCAGTCTCATCAGCTTTTTTAGGAGTGATGAGATAAATTGAAGAGTTAAGCAGCTAAATGTTGGAGTAAAAATACATTTATTACTTTTTGAAATCAATGCATATTACTGAAATGCTCAGCAATAGGCAACTTGCTTTGAACAGAGCTGTTTGCTGATAGATTTCTTAAACTACCAAACCTGAATTAATATGAGAATTATGCACATGTCAAATAGGTATCTCTAAAGAAAGAAATTGGTAAAGTTTGTCCTCAAACATCGCAAGCAAAAAAATCTGTATTTTCCCAAACACTGATCTGGACACTGAGTGGTTAGGTCCAGCATCTGCTGGGGCTTCATCCTCTCCTAAGAGTTGGTGAAGTTAAAAGTAGTATTGCAATGTGTTCCTTCTTCAGCCAAGTACTCATAAAAATATTTGAAGCATAAGAATCCTTTTCCAAGCTTTACCTATTAAGAAGGGCTTCTGTGACTGCTGTTTCAGTCTTTTGATTTTCGTTGCAGCTTTGCCATTTAGATTGTATCAAAAGATGAAATCTTTCATGGCCTTTCTCCTCACCACTTATACCTCTTTTTCACCTCATGTAACTGTTAGGTAAGAATAGATATATTGGACATCAGAAAGCTTGCATTTTGCTTCCAATTTCATTTAATCTTAGACTTAATGATGTTGAAAATTCACAGAACCTCTAGAGATCTCTTGGGCTCCAGTCTCTATGCTTGCAATTTGCATGAAGGTAAAATCACATGGGAAATGCTCAAGAAAATGAGGTATTTTCTTCCCCATAGAAAATACCTTCCTCCAACAGCTGCAGAATCCTTGATTAGTCTTTGTCTTTCATATCCCTTTCTAGGGATGTTATTTGTGTCTGGGTGGTATCTTTGTAACAGGCTCCAGTGAGTAATTTATTTCCTACTGACTGACAAAGAGGAAGGATTATATCAAGGCACTGATTGCTGAACTGTCCTGATTGCTTCGTTACTGGCACTTTGGAGAGAGCTGGGAGAGGAAGCCTGGGGACTGCTAGCCTCAGGATTAACACTCTCTAAACACACTGAAAAAGAGGGGGAGAGACTTTTTTTTTGCAGCACATTAGGAAATGGGCAGTTCCCCTGGCAACAAACTGCAGCTGAAGTCGAGTTTGCATTATCTGAAGGGTCTGTGTCCTTGAAACCAGGAGTCCAAAACAGGCTCTCAGCTCTGTCCTCAGACCAAATGGTGCTAGAGAAAGGCTTAGGGGTCATGCAAAGCAGAAATATCCCTCACAAGTTCTGCTCCCAGGCCAACCACATCCATACCTTTTTGCCATCTGGATGACTGTGGGCATGGCATTCTAACTCAGGAGACCACAGTGGAAGGTCCAGGTTTCAATCGCCCCCGTGGTGCTTCACCCTGCAGGTGCTCAGCATGCTGAGCCTCTGGGTGCTGCCAAACCCCTCTGGAAGCCTCAGTGTGCCCATTTCCCAGGCAAAGGCTGCAGGCTGTGTGGGAGGCATGGCTGGAGCCCTGCTGCAGTGCTCTGGTGGCAGAGGGGATGGTCTTGTGGGATCTGAGGACAGCACAACACAAGCTGTGAGCGTTGAAGGATCAGAGCTTTTCTGTTTATTGCCACTGTGGGTCAGTGCATGGGGCTTTTCTGCCATCTGCTGAAGGTGGGAATCTCTATTGCAACAGCTCTGTGCTCACATGCTGCTGGTGTAAAATCTGCTTGCTCATGTAGAGCTGAGTTTCTCCTCAGCACGTGTGTCTGGAAGAAAAGAAGCAATCGTACACCAATTTTGTCCTATACTTCTATGTAAACTAATGATACCATGTTGCAGACCCCTCCAAGGGCTAAATTCTTGAGACAAAAGCAACTTGTTTGGGGGGACCAGGAAATGTGTGGATAGGACTAAGAAAGGGTTCTGAAGGTCTCCTTCTTGGGTCTGGGCAGGTGGGGAAAGACCTGTCTAAAAAGTGCAACAATCATGGATTGGTTCCCATGATGTGGAGAGAAGAGGAGCCTACTCTTGACATTTATTTTGGGAACTGACTGTAATTTTATCTGCCTTCAGCACAGCCCAGGCTCCTGTCTTGAATGATCTGTTACTGCACAACAGGAGGAAGGGATTGCTCTGCCTGCCATAATATATCTAGTGCAGACTTTTTTGGAAGCAGCATTTTGATTAGAGACAACCCCAATGGATGAATTGGTTTAAAAATTAAAGTGGAGGATATAGGTGTAATAATTTCTCCCTTTTCTTTGATGTGAAGATATTTAAATGCACACCTCATCCAACTAGAACTGACCTGGGGTCATTCAGATGAGGGTTGCTAATGTAGTGCTGTCTCTTTTAAAAAGTCTGCCAATACCTGTACTGACACAGCCATGGCTCAGCATCAGAAATCCTTCTCTAAACATGCCTGTTTTCAGGGATTTATGTAACTGCTGCTGGAATTTCCTCCTGACTGGTTGACACCTGTCAGATCTGTTGAAACCGTCTCAACAAATCAGGGGGTAAAAAAGTATTTCCTCTTGCCTAGAATGAAAGTCTGTTTAAGTAGTTAAAAGAAAACTGAAAACGATATAACTTGAAGAGGCAATAAGTAACCTTAGAGGAGGCTGCTTGGGTGGCTCCAAGAGCCCTTCCAGCCTCAGTGGTTCTGTGATTGCATGAATGTGGGCCTTGGCAGTGTGATGACTGTGTGTTCTTCAAAAATTGTTCTAGAAACACAGCACTGGGGATAACAATCCCTGCTCAAGATTGACAGTAAGTCACATGCCTGAGGTGAGATAGGATTTTTATCTGAAACCTTCACCCTGTGGTGGAAAGAGCTGGTTTTTATGCAAGTGCTGTACATCTGTCCAAGAAATCCCATCACATGGTTTACTGTGCGTGGTGAACATAAAATCGCACGTAATACACCTACAATTATACATACAATTGCATACAAATACACATACAATTGCAGTATACCTCTACAAAATATATTCCCTGATTATACTCTTAATAAAATTCCTTTAGGCATTACCTGAACTCACACTGCTGTGACCAGCTGTGATGCTGTGGATGTCCCTATCCCTCTAATAGAGTCTGCAGGATGCCACAGAGGTGGCCAGAAAATTTTCATACTGGGTAAAGTCTGCTTTTTCAGAGGACTTGTTCTCAGTTTTGCCAGGATTCAGTTTTTCAAAAGCTGTAGTAAAAACCAAATGCCATGTGGCTCTTTAGTCTGAGGAGAGAGATGGTAAAAGCATGCATGTAAAGTGAGGAGGCTGCTGTGCAAGACAGTGCATGGCAGCACGTACCAAGGGGTGACACCAAGGCTGTGGTTTCGCTCTGGAGCTTCAGGTTAAAGCTACCTCATCTCCCTCTCCAACACCTTCCTGCCAGAGGGATGCTTGGCTGTTCACTAGGAAGGAGTTGTGTGGAGGAGAAGCCAGTGTTTCTCTGTGCCCATTTTCTCACTGCCAGGTATCCTACTGGCTTCTTGGCTTCAGTGTCTTTGGAAAGCTGGGGTCTTTCTGGTAGTGGCTGCCACTTGCTGGTGATTGCTGCTGGAACATTCACTCTCCAAGCACCTCTGCAACAAACACTTCATTTTCATGCATGTTCCTGCCACGTCTGCTTATGATTAAAGCTGAGCAGCCAATCAGAGCATCAGCATAATCTGTGAATGCCAATGCTGCAGTATTTATCTGCCTATGGGTAATGAAGCAATAATTTTAAATGTGTGAACCTTGTCCCATGGTTGACTTGACACAGCATCAGTATTGGCTTCATTCTGCTGTTGTTGCCTTCTAATGTGATGCTATGTGAAATTATGCAGTTGGGTCTGCAGAGTATAAACACAGGAGCAGATATTTGTAAGGCAGTCCAAAGTAAACTATAAAAATTGTCTTTCATTTCTTGGCTTCCTCTTTCACAGGACTTTCCCACCGTAACATTTTCTCGTGCGTCCCTTCGCAAGGACAGGCAATATGCTGGTTTCATATTTCTTTATTCTATTCTGGTTCTTCTGCCGCCCACATCAGTATGGTGTCTTAACTAACACATACAGATTTGAGGAGAGAAGATTGGAAAAAAAAAAAGAGAGAAAAACTGCCTGCTAATTAACATTCTAGTGATGTGAGAGAGATTGTTCTGTTATCATTTAATTCTTGAAAAGCACTCAGTGTAAAGGTTTTGGGATGAACTTTCTAAATACTTTGCTTAATAAAGCAGCAATTGTGTGAAAATGAAAACAGATGATGATTGCAGAGACAATGGAATATGATTTTTGAAAAAAGAAAAAAAATAGCCCACTGTGCAAACTGAAGTCTGCTAGTGTTAAAGAGACAGTGTTATTGGTGCAGAATTGATAAACTACTCTGAAAAAAAATTCTAGGTAATGGCTGTCTGCTAGTCATTGAATGAAAATATATCTTTTTGCTGTCTTTTGAAGCTGGAACAGAATTAAAGATGTTTTATTGAAAAAGACTATAGGAAAGGCCATTCCAGATAGTGAGTCCTTACTCTGGTAGATATGGAAATCAAAAGACATATTGGGAGGTTACCCATTCTATCTGCCTGTATATATGGTGGTCATTAATCAGCTGTGCAGTCAGAGTTTGGGGTTAATTAGCATTAGAAGATGAGAATGGAGGAATGACTACAGGGAGCAGCTATGGCATGTAACATCTTAGCCTTGTGTGGCAGATATTTGTTGTTAATTCTCAGAGAGTCCAGTGGCTGGGCACAAACTGTGTAGACAGTATCAAATTGCTATTCAAGATGTTCAGTGCCATTTCTTGAAGCTTTCTTATGTCTTATTCTAATATTCCATATAAACATGGGCTGAGAAAAAGAGATAAAACAACTTTTCTCACATTGCAAACTTCTCCTAAAACTATCAGTGGCACCTCAGAAGTGTGAATGAACCTTGATCCTAACTCTGTGCTTCAGAACAAGTCTTCACAAAAAATTCAGTGTGGATACATGCTACCCATTGCTTGTGAACACAGGGAAACAAGCTGCAATAAAATATGATGCAGAAGTACAAAAACAGCCCAGAAGGAAATGTGCCCACATACTGCAACATTATGTTGGACATGTTTTTATCATAGTGAGCATCAAGTTCTCAAAAAAAAAAATAAAAAAAACAACAACAAAAAACGCCCAACAACAAAAAACTCCACCACCCCCAACTTTAAGTGCACATTTTCCTTAAATTTGTCTTTAAAAAGCTGTTTAGATTCAACTATTTCTGGTTCAGACAAAGGAACCGGTGAAAACAGCATACATAAAAGAATACAGGGTACTACCTTTTCAGTTTTAATAAACTCACTGGCAGCTTCAATGATGAAAAATTATTCTAAGCACAAGTTATCTGATGCCAGGTAAAAATAGAACTACAACAGACACTAAAACATACTCCTTGGTTAAAGTATAAGGAAATTAGGGCTTTTCCCTGCCCTACCTATTGGTCTATAAATGAAGTTTATACCTAAACAATACAAGGAAGGGTGCATTAGAGGTAACATGGGTAACTCAAAAACATGTAGGGAAGGATTACACACTGGAAGTGTATAGTAAAGTAGGATGTGACTGAACAGAGCCAGACTTGCCTGCACAGAGATAAAAACAAGTATTTGGATGGTGATAGTGCAGCTTTTGTATTATTGAACATACCTACCATTTAGAAAAAAATATCCATGTTGGAGGAATCTGTTCTTCCTGGGGAATTCGGCTGAGTCTACTTCAGCGTCTTCCTTGAATCTTGTTTGGGCAGATTTTTCTGTTACTATTTTTTGCAGCAAGCATGGGACCTAGTGTCATCCTTTGAAGACCCCTTTTTTTGTTGTTTTTGGGCTTGAGGGGGTTTCTTTGAAGGCTGGTGCTAATACATCTGTGACTGCACATCCTTGTAGGCTGCATTGATCTGAGTCAGTCTTGCCTGGGCTCTATGAATGTCAAAAAATATAAGAATGAAGAAATTATTTCAACCCTCAGATGCCTTCACAAGACTGAAGGAACTGCAGAGATGCCTCCCAGGCTATAGAGGATATTGTGCAATAGGGAGGGTTTGGAGAAAACCAGGTACGATTCATACATCCCCTTGTGATTAGTGGGGGGAGCTTTTGTGCAGACAGCAAAGTGACTGAAGAGAAGCAAGAGAGCTGAGTAAGACAAGAATATGCCTGGCATCAGAGAATCCAATTCTCCACAGCTGGGCACATTGGTGCATGCCCATCTCATGTCAAAATCCCTGTGTGTCCTTAATCCATGAGATGAGTACACAGGATAGCTAAGGGACCACCAGGAGGCATTGATCTGAGAAAATCATACCGTCCCATGGGGAATTTCATATGCTGACTGTGGGAGACTTCTGGCAAGCAGCTCTGTCCCTGGGCAACCCAGAGATGTTGATCTTGGCCACCCTTGCTGGCTTACCTCCCACCTTGGCTTGAGGTTTGGATTGCTTAACTATCCCCATGCCACCACATGCCTGCTGCAAGATAGGGGACATTGCAGGTGAGGCAGCAGCGTGGGGGCAGGTAGGGATTATGTGTAGGAGCATTGTGGGCCTCAAAACCAACATGTTTCCTACCCGTCCAGGGCTGCAGTGACCCTCAGGTCTAGTGGTCCATGACAAGACAGCAAAAAGGCACCAAAATCAATGCTCTTTCCTTTTTATAGCTCCTCCAACCCATATCCAGCCCAAATGCCAGGTGCAGCAGGAAGCACTGTGCCTTGGTTGCAGAATTATTTCCTTCTGCGATTAAAAGAAATTTTAATGCACAGCAAGCTCCATTGAAGTGCAAGTGAAGGGCCCATTTCATAAAAGATTTAGGCTCTGTCTCGGTGTATACTTTTGATTTGTACAGCAGGGAGCTTGTACTTGGGAAGAAAAAGGGGAGGGGGGAGGACTTTGCTTTAAATTACAGCTTCTTTTTTTTTTTTCCTATTCATTTTGCATTCAAAAGACCAAATATATTTTCTCTTTCTCTTCCCTTGATTTATGACCTTATAAAAATGAGATAGAATCAGCCCAGAAAGAAACAAAGGTTAGGTCTTCCCAGAGCCTGAAGCCTTTGTGTAACTCCCTGAAGAACAGCTGTGCAAATTACATTTGCTGCTATCAGATAAAGTGGAGACAGAGAGCAGTTTTTCTAACAGGATCTGGACAAGTTTCCATTTTATTTTGTCATTTTGAATGCAGGTTTGATTTTGTTTGCTGGTAATCACAGCCTTTAATGTTACCTTGCCAAAAATGGCTATTGCAGGAGAACTCCCATCAATGTGATATCAGCACAGGCAGAGAGAGAAACATCCTGTTTATGTGAATGTCCCTAACAAAAGAAGTCAAGATCTAAACAGATAGAAGAGAATGCCAGTAACCATGAGACAAACTACATGCCAGATGTTAGTCACGCTGCTTAGAGCACTAGGAGAAGTTGATCAGCTATTATGTTGATGAGTGCAGCTTATGAACCTGTAGAGAAGGGAAGCAATAGTTGTCATTTGCATGATTAAAGTCTTGTGTAGTACTTCTACATTAAATCATAAATAATTTCATTTTACCTAAGTGTATTAATTAAAAGGTTACCTTTTAAGGCATTACTTTTCTTTTCTTTACAAGTTCATATAAAGCATTCAAAAGTACAAATTAATTTTATTTTACAGGCCAGGACAGCCACATAATCACAAATCAAATTAGGTTGAAAAGGACTTCTGGTCCTAGCCCCTGCTCCAAACATGGCCAGATTCAAAGTCAACAAGTTGCTCAGAGCCTTTAGTTAAACTTGAGCATCTCTATAGAAACTAGATTTTTTTCATTGCTTAACTGTGTCCACAGTGGAATTGTTTTCCATCCATTCAACGAAGCAGAAATTCCCTTGCTGAAACTTGTGTCTGTTGCCTGTCATCCCTTCACTGTACACCTCTGGAAGGGCCCATCTCTGCTGTAGTCCTCCAAAGGCCCTGTGAGGTTGCTGTGAGGTTCACTGTGAAGCCACCTCTCTTCCAGGCTCAGTTCTCACAGCCTCACTTAGCTGGCAGGGGCTCCAGCCCCACTCATCTTTGCAGCGTCTGCTGAGCTCACACCATTTCTTGGACCTCACTTCTCTTCTGGAAGATGTGAAACTGGACACAATGGTGTCACTAGCACCACAGAGGAAAGCTCTGGCCTTTCCCATGCTGGCTCTATTGGTTAGACCTGTGTGTTTACTGAGGTTTCACTCCATCCCTCTGTCCAGGTGGCTGAGGAAGGTGTTTAACAGTGCCAGCACTGGCATTATCATTCAGAGTGGCTGCTAATTGTACTGACTGCTATGTTGTCTTTGGAACCCAATGGTCCAGCTTCTCCTCCATCTAGTATTGGTCATTTTTGAACCATGCTTAAATTCTGCTACTGCTTCTCTCTCCTGTGAAGGAGCAGAATATTCAGGACTGGCAGAATGTAACAAGCTGTCTAAAATAAAATTTGAATCTGATTATTCAGCCTGCTTTGCATTTTGAGATTTTTTTGAGAAAGTAGCTGTTCTCAAAGATTAATAGGAGTTTATTTTTCTTGTTTAAATCTCCTTTGGGTTTCCAGGAATCTTTGAGAAAGGAGAGTGTAGGAAAGACTAAGGTTGAAAGTGAAGGGACTGAAGCCAAGACCATCAAGTTATGGATTTGTACAGGAATAAGACCTGTATATACACAAGAATATTTGTAGCTAGCAGAGACTCTAAGCACTTCTGCTACTCTGTGTAGTTTCACTGTTTGACTAAGGAAGGAGATATTTCCCCTGCAGCAGAGCATCCTTTTTTCAAATACAAAATTTTCACAGCAGCCTTTGAATTTTGATAGAACCTTAGCAGCTTGAAAAGAAATACCTGACTGTGCTTGGTTTATAGATTTTTCAGCAGTATCAAATAACCTGCTTCACAATATTAGAAAGCACTCTTTGTTTTCGATTTTATTAAAGGATATGAGGAACAGTAGCAGCCTTATTATATCATTTTATGTTACATATCTGCTTGATAATCAGGTTGTGTAGTCAAAATGGAATAATTTCATACTGACCCCCAAATTTACAAAAGTGTCTCATGGGATCTTTTGAGATGTCACTTCTCTGCTTAGGGTAACTTCATTATTTTCTGAAACTGCTGAGAGTTGTGGTGGACCATATACTTCCAAGATGCACAATTCATTATGTGGTTAGATTTCACTTTTTTGACCAGCCCAAGGTGGTGGAAACACCTTATGCCTCATTGCTCAAAGCAGCATTTGGTGGGCACTTCTTGGTCCCTGTTTTTTTTCTCTACTGTAATCTGACAGTAATGAACTGTACTGATATCTGATGACAGTTGTTCTGGCTCTTTCTTGCCTAGCAGGTAATAGTGGGAGCTCCCAAGCTACACCAAGGTCACAGTTTGTCCTAAGATGTGGTGCAGATTTTAAGCATAGGGAGTTAGAGGGGCATGCAAAAAAAAAAAAAAAAGGAAGTAAGGGTCAGTAAAAATTTTGCACACCCTCAGGGTGCATACGTTGTGTGAATATATCTGTGCATTATCATTGTGTTCGTTACACATTTTTCTCAGAAGTGTCGGCCTCAAGAGCAAAAGTAAGGTGACATTGTAGCATGGCATACTTTTCTAAAAGCCTATCAATGGGAGTTTAGGTTTTAACTCTTGTCCCCTCATCTTCTCTTGAATATGAAATGGTATCTAGCTGGGCTGTTTAAAAGATTCATAAGGAGAGTCCAATTTGTGTTGGTGATTCATTTGTAAAGCTTCAGGTGAGGGGAAAAAGCCTGCAAAGAATTTCCAACAGAAAAGTGTATGTGGAGGAGTTAGGAAACTATTTCCTATATGGACCAAAGCCTTCTGCATGGCTGAGTGTCAAAACTGCAGCAGTCACATCACTCTGACTCCCAGCTGGCATTTTGCTGCTGCCTCTATATGCACCAGAGCAGGCAAAGACAGAACACTGTGAACTGGGTTTTTGAAAGCCAGGATGTAGAATTTAATCTTTCAGAAAGCAAAACATCGTCAACAAAAGACAGTGATTGTGCTTTTAAGCCACCTGGGAGCAGAGGGAGAACACATGCTCACGCATTCAGAAAGCTGAAGCAGCCTCAAGCTGTTCTGCTCCTGAACAGGAAAAGGAACTTTTGCCAGTGAGATGTGAAACTGAAACAGTTGTGTTCTTGAATCAGAGAAAAAGCAAGTTGTCTACCTGCGCTGACCTTGAAGGCTGAGATAATTCTGTTTAGTCAGTTGTTTCCTCTCCTGAGCCTTATGCTGGGATAAAACAGGAGAAGATGAGGCTGGGAGATAAGAGGACACAGCCACTGCCAGCAGTGTGGAAATCTCAGTGGCTTTTGAACACCTCCAGGCCTCCTGGCTACACCAGCACAAGCCAGTGTTGCACTGCTATGAGGGCAGCATTGGGTTCTGAAGAGCAGCCCCTAGAGTTGCCCCAAAGTCATACTCCACTGGACAAGCTGTAAAACAGCTATTAAGAAGAACACAAAATGAGTTTAATGACTGAAGAAATTGCCCCTGAAGTCAGTGTGAATGTGAGGGAAATCTTTTGCAATGCTGAGTTTTGCCATGGGACAGCAGACAAGAAATGAAATGTTGTTATCTAGAATTCCTAGATATTTCTTTACACTTTTTTCAGAAATAAAAGAGAAACTCCAATAAAAGTGAATGAAACCACTTGAACCCTTTGCCCTGCAGCACAGGTTGGCAGAGAAATGGGGAAGGATGTTGTGATGCTTCCAAATTTTCCAGGAAACTAGCACTGCTCAGGAAGTTGGGGAAGCTGGAGTCCCTTGCATGGATGTGTGCCAGAGACAAAAGCATTGTTGTAAAAGCTGAAATCTGTTTCTTCAGGCCCCATTGAGCAGGGCATAAGTACATACTTAAGCCTATCCCAAGACATCAAGGAGCAGAAGTGTGGGCTGAAGCTCCAGTTGTGCTACTGATTGCCTGCGGCAGTGATTCTCATTATGTCCACAAAGGCTTTGCTCTGCTCCAACTTCCTTGCTATATCAAAAGTAATTATGTTAAGGTGACCTGCCTGAATTGGAACATGTCTTTAGGTTATCTTAAACTAATGAATGCAAAGGTAGATATTTACACTGTCTGATTCTACACAACTATTTATATGCCCTGAGCCAGGTACTAGTATCCATGTCTTTGCATTTGGACATATAGTGGGGCTTTCAGGCTCATGAGTTCTGAATCATATCTTAATTAGATGACTGAAATGCCTGTTATAAATATCTTTCTAAAAAGCAAAGTTTTAACCATGAGCATAATCAACTGTTGAAATCAATTTCAGAAGTAATTTCAATTTGCCATCACTTGCAGTCTTTCAGCTGAGCATGAGTGTACATAAACATACATTTCCCCCACTTACGTGGGATTCTTATAGGGCACATCCTGGCACTGTGCTGCATAAATTGACTCAGGTCCATGGTGTGCTTTACTGTGTAGTCCTCCTGAGGGAAGAACTGTGTACACCAGGATGGTTTCCTTTGGTAGCAAAACGTGGCATGCGTGTGAGAGCCTGCTTTTCCAAGAAGGTGCCTGGCAGTGTTTTACAGTAATTGCAGTTTCCTGTGAACATACACTGCATGCTATAGTCAGTTGATGGATGATCAAAGCATGATTTACTAAAAACAGATTATAATCTACCAGAGACAAGTTTCCTAGCCAGCCAGGGATGACTGCTAGATGATGCTATGCAATGTCTGGAAAGGTGATACAAATGACTTTCCAAGTAACAACTTGGAACATAAGTCTTGGTTTTCCATCTGCTATGCGTAGTGATTTCTTGTAGACACTAAAAAAGAGCTGTGTGATAGTTTCTGATAAAGCTGCAGTTTTCTCTCATTATTTTTTGAGTGCCTTGCTGGAGAAAAAGCTCAGACCATTTCAGATTGTTGCCCTGGACCTTTGCTTTTTTATCTCAGGAAAAGGAACTGTGCCTCTGAGACGGCATCAAATGCTTTAGGTAGTTCCAGGAGTGTGAGAAAGGATGTTTACTGTGTAGCCACTGACTAGAGGAGATTTTGCTTCCACTGAGATTGTTTCTCATCCAAGTCCTGGATCTGAAAATACCCATTCAGCTTCATTTATATAAGGCTGCACTTAATCCTGGGTTATTTTTTAGGAAGAATGGAGAAGAGTAAACCACAGTCAATAGCAGATTGTTACCCGTGCACCCAGGACACTTTGCATGCCAAATTGTGTCTTTGAAAAGAGCCTTTTTCGTGTGTTTCATATCAGCTATTTCTGTCCAGTGGCACCAGCTTACCCTGATGGAGGAAAAGTAACTGTTGTAGTCAAGTTCTTGGTTCATGCCCTCTCCTCGGTATGTGAAACTTTGTCCAGGTTGAAGGTAATGGGCACTGGAAGCCTTGGTGGAATGCTGGATATAGTGGTGTCCTTTTGTACTGCTTTGCATTTCTGACACTCGTTTGATCACAAGATCTATCTGTTCAGAACTGATTAAATAATCTGTGAATCATGGGAAGGCTTGGGGCGAGATTTGGCAGTATCAGTGGAGGGATGTGGGCAGGAAGGTTTTATAGGAGTACAGGGACAACCTCAACTTTTATTTTTCTGCCACTCGGTACTTTGGTTTCATGCCTCTGGCAAGGGAACTTCAGCAGGGGCAGAAAGCCAGGGAGGTAAATGCAAATGGCAGGAAGACAGAGCCATATGGTAGTCAGTGCGCTGATTGTCAGGGCTGTCAGTGCTAATGCCCCATAAGCCCCTCATGTTTTCCTCTGGGGAAGAAGACATTTGCATTTTAGCAGACCTTGGTAGTTGTTGCCATCTTTGTGGCCAAGCTAGAGGCTCTGGACTTATGGCTGATGTCCTAACGAAACGATGGTTGTGCTGTTCATAATCTTGCTGGCAGGGCTGGCAAGCAGCACCTGGCTAGCTACTAGACCAGAGATTAACTGTGACAGTTCTAAAGCAGAAAAAGGGAAGAATTTGGCAGTTTTAGTCTGGCAGTCTCACCACAGTGTTGTTGAAACTTGGTGAACACTGATTTATTTCACTACCTTCAATATACCAGTGAGTTTTTCTGTGAATGATGGAGTCTTGGCAGAATGCAAACGTGATTTTGCTCCCCATTCCTTTACTGCTCCTCTCTCTTCTGTTGTGCCTACTAACTGGAAAACACAGTGAGGCTGAATGGTGTCCTCAGACTAAGTGCTGTGTATTCATCCGTAGCAGCCCAGCCTCCAGAGAACAGGTTAAACAACAAATGGTCTGTTTGTATATGCCTTACCTTACAGGTACTGTTTTCTCTATACCTCAGGCAGGACAAAGGTTTCAGACATGGAGTCTGTCTTGGAGATCCTAACAAAGAGTTTTAAATAAATTTATAGTTTTCTTGTGATGTAACCAAAGATAAACCCTGTTTATTTAATTAGGCATGTAGCTGATATCCAAGACAATGAATATGTAGGGCATGAATGTAGACATTTACCTGAGATCTTCCTTACCTTTGGATGAAGGATAATTGCTTAGTTATACTCCCATTGCTTAGTTATACTTTTTTCCCATTTTACAGAAATGTGAATGAAAACCCAGTGCAAAATTTGGTGTCTGCAGTGCAGCTGCCTAGGTTTGAGCTGCTTGCCTTAATTCACTTTATTGTCAGTGAAGGTAAAAACATAATTTTTAAGACTTGCCTTTTTCAAGATACAGTGGCTGAATCCAAACCCTTGAATACAAAGGCTTCTTTCTCTCCATTGACATGAAATGGGACCCAAATTAGTGGTTCTTATGTAGACAGACTACAGATGGCCAAAACCCAAAGGTGAAGAATCAGAGTGAGGAACTGATTCCTTTACATTATTCTCCATTTTGAAATGCATTTACTTGGTTATTAATGAGATCCAATGTGCTTCAAAGTTCTAAAACAGAGTAAGTTCTCAGCCATTCCCCAATCTGGCTCACCTTTGTTAGTGGGGCTCACAGACAAACTGTCTGGTGATACACGACCCAATTAGTTTTAATAACTTCCCATTCAGACCACATTCTCACTTGCCAAAATAGAATTTTTCATGAATTACTAAATAAATAATCAGTTCTTACTGACTTTTAACTTAGCGAAAGCTGATAGGAAGATGTTCTTGGCTTGTAATACAAGCCTCATACAAGCTTCAGTGGGGGTCACAAAGTTTCATCCTATTTTTATCAGCCTTCTCCAGCCACCTATATTTCTCTTTTCCCAGGTGCCTTTTATTAGCTTGTTGAAAATCTGTGGGTAGTGAAACAATTTAACCTTTGAAAGATACACAACAGTTATTTACCCTTTCCTCTTCGAACAAGTCCAAAGAACCAAACAGTATTAGAGATTGAGTCACCACACACCAGTAAAAGTGGTTTACCACTCCATTAGTTTATTATTACCAGAAAGCTACCTAGGTCTTAATAAAACTGCAGATTTGTTTCCCTGAGATAAATACAGTTTGGCAAGAATTGGGAAAGATAAACTCAAATATGTAATTCAATATTTTTCTCTGTAGTGTCTGTTAGGATTTTGTTTTATAATTGTTGCTGAGGACAATGTTTAGAAATAAGTATCTGGCTGTAAACACCTGACTTTATTGAGGTAGTAATATATAAGGTTGAGGCAATAATGTATGTCCTAATTACTATCCTATAGGTTTGACTGTTAATTGTGATGTGGGATACTGGACTGCCTTCCAAGCTCTATTCTTCAAAAACTGTGCCATAAATGAATGAAAACACTGGAAGAAAAGGGAAGAATTGTTATTGTCTAACCACAACAGTCCAGGCAGGCTGCCATAACAGCATTTTTAAAGCTCTAATTCAATAATTAGATCCAGCTACAAATGTATTTGTTTAGCCAAGTCCTCTAGTTGGCAAAATGTCTCAAATTTCCTTTGATAAATGCTGTTGTTTGCTTAATACATCGTTAGATAGTTTACGAATTGCTTGTCTGTAAATTACTATGTTCAGTAGCAGCTTATTAATTGGATTAATTTGGTTTGGTATTTTGCTAGAAATAGTTTATCTTTATATAAATGTATAATTTTATTTCATTACAGTTACAGATATAACACTGTTTACTAATGGAAGTGTATCCAGTTTTCAGAAAATACTGCAAATGTCTTGCAGGCCAAGTACAAAAAGAGCATTTTTCTAAGGCTTCAGTGAGAGGGAATAGTTTTTTCTTGTGGGAAAGAAAGATCCATCTCATGTCTTTTGCATGCACAGTGCCATGTACTTTCTGTGACTCTGTTCCAGCAGGTTTTACATGGCTGCTGATGCAGCCTGTTGGGAGACTGGACTGTAAGAGTTTTGTTTTACCATTCTGGCAGCTCCAGGTAATCTAAACAGACAGATAAATGCATGCA
The DNA here is from genome assembly GCF_035770615.1 of Melospiza melodia melodia. NCBI lineage: Eukaryota > Metazoa > Chordata > Aves > Passeriformes > Passerellidae > Melospiza > Melospiza melodia. The sequence continues at coordinate 32,473,103 of NC_086194.1, read as the reverse complement.
GACCCCAGAGCTAGTACTGCTTGCATGCAGAAATCCACCTCTGTAGCTGAGGTTCCAGTAAAACCCACCTCTCCACGAGCCAACATCCATTATCTTGCATGCATAGTCTCAACTGGATCTATGTTGACGTCTTAGGACAAACTGGTTTGCTACACTAATTTCTTTAATTCCCTGACGCCTGTTGCCTTTCAGAAGTCTCCAGAGGTGTTTGTAAACACTTAGAGGAGACTGAAAGGGGAGGAGATTATGATGGGCAGGACAAAGACAATTTTTCCTTTTCTCCAGGTGTGCTGGATATCTCAGCATGGGGAGAGTTGTTTTGCCAGCCACCTCTCCTTCCCAACCCTGCCCTTGCTGTCTGCTACTTCCTTGAATGACAAGATTCTTTTCATTATGTTTTCCCACAGTCCCTTTGAACAGATATCCCACAGGAGAAGTGAATAGTCAGGGATCCCAGGAGTGCTGTTGGAGTGAGATTAGAGGTCTCATCAACCCACAGCTCTGGACACAGAGCTGAAAATGCCCTTGTGTGGATCTATTCAAATCCATTTACTATACCCTAGGCACATGGGCACTGCCTTCCTGCACTGGCAGATGTGGAAAGCAGTATCTCTCCCTGGACCTTTGCTCATGTTAGCCAACCTGCTGGAGTGAGCCTGTCCTCCTTTACTGCCGCCCGGATTTATCCACGGCCTCATTACTAGTGCTGGTATGGCTGTACTTCACTGCCTTTAATGTTATTCTTAACAATACCAGAGGAACCTCTCTGGTTCTACACCATCCCTTGTACAGTGTAGACTGTCTTCTGAACCCCCAGTCAAACATGATTTTCTTTTCCAGTCATCTGTCTCCCTGTTTCTGGTCAACAGCTGCAGTCCTCTTATTCAGGGGGAAAAGCCAGCCATAGTTAAAACAAAACAAAACCCAGAACAAATACAAACAAATCAAATTAAAGAAAATGTTTTAGAGCATTTCAATACTCACATGATGTTGTGAGATGGTTTCATGTCTAAAATGGTAATATTATTTCTGGCAATCTATCTCATGCTATTCTTTTGTTGATTTTTCCAACCTCTCAGGAACTTGGAATGAAAATATTTTACTGATGTTACTATGCCTGGGAAAAGCTTGTCAACATAGATCCAGGTTTATGCTGAAAACTCAAAATGTTTAGCATGTGGTTTTGTATTTTTCCTTCATCAAAGACATTATGTGGGGCTAAAGCCTGTTCACATGGAGGCAGGAAGAGATACTGACACTGTAATTAAAACAAAAGGTGACATTTCCTATCTGTGTGCACATACATGCAAATATCTCTTTTTGCAAATGATAATATAATCATATGAGAAAGTCATTACATTACAGTAGCTCTCTCATACGAAAGCTGAGTAGACACTCTGGGCATGTGTATTCTATAGAAACCCCTCTCTCTCTCTCTCTCTCTCTCTCATTTTTGCAGTGGCTCTCTGAGCAGGGGGATCAATGAAGCCAGATTTTGTATGGATTTGTGTCTTGAGGTTGAGACCTTATCTGGACTTTGAGGTCTCATATGAAGTGCTGCACTTTTTACCTCAGTGAAGCATTAACCACAGCTCTTAACTGGCTGCCTAGTTTCAGAATACCTTTAAGGACTTAATAGTTTTTGGATTTCAATGCCTCTCAAATGTGCTTGATGAGCTTAAGCATTTGAAGACTCACAGAGAGATCTAGATGCTCAAAGAAGCAGCACAGTATCTTAAATACAGCTCCTGCAAAATGAAGCTAAAGTGTCCTCACCCACATATGGAGAAGAAGCATACAAATTAAAACAGAAAACATGAATTTAAACATAAACAGAGAATTTAACAGGTAAGGAAGAAAAGATATATTTGCAGATTAACCATTAATCACACAGGGGAAATCTTCCATTGCCTGTGAGAATTTAGCACCTAATTGCAATTTGTCTCTTTTAAAATTTCCTACACAATCTCTTCTATAAATGTATGTAAAGCTTCTTACATTGCACATTTTAAAAAAATCATGTGTATGCCTATGTGTCTGGGGGGGTAAAGGAACGTGAATTTCAGTTGTAGCTGAAACTCCCCTATTCCATGAGTTCATTTCTGTGTTTTCTTTTTAAATTTTTAATTAAAAGACATTGATTTGCCATTTTGAGATTTCTATGTTTATTTAAAAAACAAACCAACCAAATAAACGGAACAAACTCCAATGAGGATCTTATTGGCTTTGGAGTCGAATTTTGGCCTGTAAGAGAAGGAGCAATAGCTCAATGACAACACTGTTTTGACAGAAAAGGCCAGATAGATGAGCTTTAAGAGTTTTAATTTCCCTGAGGGGTCATAAGGTCCCCTGATACCAAGAATGTTAAAAAGACAAATCAAACTGAAGAGTTGAGTCAGGTTCATTAGCTCTGGCAAATCACAGTTACCACAGCAAGTGCATTCTTCCTTGGGTTTGTATGAAAGCACAAGTTTGTTACACACCAAATAATGTAAATACAATGCTGTATTTACACTAGTTTTGCCCTTGTCATCATGGCTCAGTGATTCTTAATTGCTAAAGGAAATGCAAAGAGATCCATTTAAGGTTCCAGACACCCTCCTGCACACCTGCCCTCTCACAATTTGGGTTCAAAGCACAGCAGCAACAAACCCGGTGGCTCAGGATGCTCCTGGGCTCTCTTCCCTCTGAGTGCCTAAGAGTCAGTAGCAGGGATCATGTCCCAGTTCCATGGATGATTCACAGGCAGGACACAGGCTGAGCAGCCATTTGAAGATGCTCTGAGTGTTTTGAAGGCTGGAAGAGGTGCTGGGGGTAGAGGGGCAGGCGGCTCTTAGTGAGGAGCAGGGAGAAAGGGTCAGATGCTGAACTTGAAGAGGTTCACAGGCTGTCAAGTGAAAACTGGGGGTTGAATTAGGAGAGGCAGCTTCAGATCTTCCAGCTATGAGTCACACAAATCATGAAACTACTTGAAATATTTCACCTACTCATACATCTCCTTTATCTTTAACCTTTTCTTTCTCTTTTGTAGTTATTCTCCTGTTCTGCTTTCTTTCAAGTCACACCCCCCCCCCCCCCCCCCACTGTTTTCCTGCTTCCTCATCCCCTGTTCCTATTTTGGTATCTTTCTGCTGCTGAACATTCATTACATTTTGCAGATCTCTCACATTTTGGAAAAACTACAAGCAGTACTTCTGATCTTTGGTCACTGAATATTTGGTCTATATGATGACACAGTACTAAACTCTTTTTCAAAAAAATTACTTGAGAAACTAAATAAATGATTTATTTTTAAGTATGCACTACCCACATACATGCCCTCAATCTGATAATGAATTTGTGCTATTTATATCCATAGTAAATTGGTGATATTCAACATTTAGAATGCAACTGAGGTCCCACTCTTTGATCAGGTGGAAGGGAGATAAAGAACTCAAAAGTCTCAAGCAAGTTATTTGGCCAGAAAGCAGATCCCTCGGAGCTCTGAGATGTGGATAAGTTGGTTTTGTTCTGAACCTGATTGAACCAATGGAGAATTGACAAAGCAGAAAAAGGTGGGAGGTGCCCAGACTTCTGCAGTGTTATCTCCAGCTCACAGCACAGTGGCTGAATGGTCACCTGCTGCCCTTGTGCTGTGAGTGAAGTGATGAGGGGCACACACCCCTTCTTGGGACTGGGAAATGTGTCCTGAGTCTGCTGTGAGGCACTGAAGTGGCAGAATGGAGCAAAGTCTTCCCCGGCCCTTCTCTTTTCCAGGGCCATTGCACATGTTGTGTTTAAAGCTAGAAACAAAAATGTGCCAGGCCAAGCTTCTCCATGTCAGGAGCCTGAGAGCTGCCAGGATCTCAGAGCATGACAGGGCAGTCTGCAGTTCATGTGCATTGGGCCTGGAGTAACCCTTGGCAAACTAAAAATTGTAGGATACAATTGTCAGGAGGGCATCCCACAGAAAGGGACCTCCTCTGACTTTCATCAGCATGTTGTGCAGGAGGTGGGCAGTACACAGCTCACCTCCTCCTGAATGGGAAAAGAGGCATTATGAAGGAAAATGTGCTTGCCTGCTTTTTGAAGAGATGGGGAGAAGGAAATCAACTCACTTTCTGAAAGGGTAGGAAAGCATCCACCCCCATCCCCACTCCAGCAGAACTGCCTGGGGAAGGGGAAGTAGTGTTTGGCTGGTTGTGTAGCGGGTGGTGTTGTTTTGGAAAAATAATTGCTTTCTTCTAAATGCCTCCTGCCAGGTCAGGGAGAGGAAATATTCAAAAAGGACTGCTGCCTGTCAGTGACATATGGCTCCTGCACACCAGTACTCTGCAATTCTATTTCTGCACTGCCTTCATGCAGGGAAAACTGAAGTGGCATCTATCAATTATTCCAACTGAGTCAAGAACTCCTAATACTTTAAGTCCAAAATAAGAGTTTATTATGCTTTGTCAGGAAATGTCTGATACGAAGCAATGCTTTTTTTTTTTTTTTTTTTGCAATGATCTACTTAAAAACTGATGTGAAACACATACAGGCATGAAACAGCTTGCATTGTTTTTACTGCATTTCTTTTGATTGTGCTACACCATGAAAGAAAAACAAACACATTCAAAAAGCAGACACTCCCAGGCTCCACATCTGCAAAGTGCAGTAGAGTTGTTTAGGTCTCCAGACTCCATCCTGTATCTATTTAAACATAGATGTTTCTATATTTATATGAAGGCTCTTGCAAGTAAGGGAACAAAGCCTAGTCCAGACTCCACTCTGGAAGGTACATTCAAGTTTGGATGTTTTGCTAGAAAGCATCACATGTGTCCTTAGTTCTGTTTTATATTGGACCAAATGATAATTGTTGAATCTGGAGAATTGGAAATCTCCAACGTCTGCACATGGTCAGTGGACCTGATATTCCTTTAGTGTTATTGATGATGGTGTCTATGAGGGACAGAAAATCCAGTCACCTGCAGGCCAAACCTGCTGAGAACAGGGACCCCAGTCTCTCAGATCCCTGCTGTGCCTTCAGTGACAGTTCACTGAAAAGAAGGTGCCCTGAACACAATGTTTTGGCTGCAACACACTGCTCTGGGTTTTCTAAATGAAACTGTTTTGCCAAACACCTTCTCACAAGATCTAGTTTTGCTCTCTGATCCCCATCCCTTTCCTCTGCAGAAAAAACCCAGACTCATTCACCATGCTAAACTTTCAGTGGCTTAATAAAAAAAAGCAACACAAAATTTTATTTTATACAGTTCCTACCACAATCCTCCCAAAACCTGGAATGATCCAAACAAAAACTAGAGAGGCCTATCTAAATTTTTTTGACAACTGATAGTCCATATTATGCTTTCTGGCAGCTGATAATCTTTAAACACACCATAGGGCATATTAATTTCTCTTTTGACACTGTTTACATGTTATACTTGCTTGGTTATCTTGCTTAGTTAAAATACAAAAATTTTGAGCACTGGCATAATTTTACCCTTTTTTAACATAATCAAATTACTTCTGGTTATACTCCAGTCTGTCACACTAAGTCCCACTTTATTGAGTTGTCTTACTGTGGCTGGTATTGCAGCAGTGCCTAAAGACTCAGACAAACATGGTCCTTTTGTGAAGCCCACAGACTAAAGATCCATTATTCTTTTGGGTGTAGATACACTTCTCTTCATAATTACATCCTGAGCTGTGACAAAGTGGCTGCCAGGCAACACAGCTGTCAAAACTACATTGCAGGGCAGTTGCAAAGCTCAAATCAAGTATAATAATAGAAATATTTGGGACATGACAATGTTTGGGATTGTCATAATCACCCTTGTCCTTGCAAGTGTTGGTGCTGATGTAGCCAGTTGGGACTCCCAGATCTCTCTGGCATTTTGAGGACTGCAGCACACTTTTTGTCTAAAGGCTGCCACTATGCTGTCTCTTTTCTGTCTTTTGTGTCAGCAATAGGCATCACTGCAATGGGCTGTATCACTCTGCTAAAATAGGTGATTATTTTTTTACACTTAACCTTTCAGATCTGGCTACTGTAAAGGGCAATAGCAGCAAAAAGGAGGTGATGCCAGAATGTGGCTGGAGCAAACCCTGTCCCTTTCAAGAGTACCCAAGCTGGCCTGATTCACACTGCTCATCAAATCATGCACAAAGGATGCAGTTGATTTAACTGCTTCTGAAAGGAGCAGTTCTGCTTTATCTCACTTCCAAGTTTCTGCCTTCCATGATCCTGCAGCTGTGGGGTCACAGGGTGGATCAATTCAGCTATCTGGCCAATGGAAAATCCATTATTTTCTAAGTGTTATTTTTCCACCAGATCAATCAGCTGAACAGAGTCTGATGGTTACCAGATCCCACAGAAGGGTAGCAAAGGGAGGAACATGTCGATGGGTTGCAGGCAGGATCACTGTTTCACAGGAACCTGCAGTCAGGCCAGTGCTGCTGGAAAGCCAGGCTGCTGCTGCACTCAGGTGACAGATAATTCAATGTCACACTGGTGCTGGAAGAGGCTGTTCTCTGTCTCAGCACCCTGACACAGGTTGGGCACATCTGCCATCTTTCTACTGTGGATGAGCCTGTGATCCCAGAGGAGCTGGTTTAGGGAGTGCATCAGTGAGGAAAACAACCTATTCCTTTTTTACTTTTTCCCCCCAGGGTTAGTGTCTTGGTTAAGCCAGTTCGCTGTGGCTGAAGCCCCCAGTTCCTCCTGTGGGGCTGGAGGAGTACTAGTACTAGGGTGAGTCCTAAAACCAGTGGGACCTCTTGGCTGGGACAAGGCAACAGCTCTCTCTAACAAGGCTGTGAAATTGGCTTGACTATTAATGTCATTTACTCAGACATTTAGGAACTGGTAAACTCCTCCTGGATGAGCAGGTCAGCCATATTTGTAGCTTTGAGGCAGAAGATATATGTAAGGGAGACCCATCAATTCTGTGATCTAAATAAGAGCAAATAGAGTCTGGCAGAGAGGAAGCAATTTCTGTACCATGAGTTAGAAAAGGCAGGCTCCAGAGACTAAATAAAGTCCCCATAACTCATGGAACTGAATTCTAGACTAGTCTTTTACAAATAGTAAGGGAATTGGTTCCTCTCATTGAGAGTTCTCTTGCAGGGATTACCTGAAGCAAGTTATTCACCTGGGATGAGCTGCTTGGTTTCTCCAGTACCAATGCTGGCTGGCATTGGAAGATGAAACACCTCTTTGAGTCAAAAAAACACTGGGAAGGGAACAGAGAAGGTCTTCAGCCCTTGCAGCCATAAATAATCACTGGACCAGAGGGTAACTCGGGCAAGTGGGAACGTGCAGAGGCCTCCAGCCCAGACAGGCTCGGTTCTTGGGGGTCACACCAGGCTGCTTGGGGCTTCCTCCAGCCCCATCCTGACAGCCTCCAGGAGGAAGCCGAGGCCAGCCAGCCCCTGGAGGAGCCCGAACCCCTCTCTCCTCTGTTCGGAGCCGCCGTCTCTGAGCGTGCTGGCCGCTCTCCCACGTGTTCTCGCCGCGGGTGCGGGTCGGTGCGGGACGCCAGGGCCGGTGGGGACAGCCCGGGCGGCGGATCCCCGAGCGCAAAGGAGTTAACAGGACTTTCTGCCTTTCCCGCCCGCGCCTCCTCCACCCTGCTCATTACCTGCACTTTATCACCGCCGGAGCCGCGGGGCGGGAGCGGTGCAGGGCCAGCGGGGCTTCCTGCGCCGCTGGGGCCGCGCCGTGCGGGGGAAGGTGCGCGAGTGCTGCGCGCTGCGTGCGGGGGAGCGCCCGCCTGCCCGCCCGCCCGCCGAGTGCTGCCTGTGGGTGGGAGCGCGGCTGGGGCTGGGGCTGGGGCCGCGGCCGGGCGAGAGAGAGAGCGGGGCTGTCTGCGCGCCGCAGCCCGGCAGGGATGCGGCATGGCCGTGGGCTCCGTGAAGATGCCGTCGCCGTGTGAGGGCGCGGAGCTGGCCCGAAGCTGGAGCCCCGGCGGCGGAGCCCAGGAGCCGCCGCCGCCGGTGCAGCTGCGGCAGAAGCTGCGGGAGCTGCCGGCGCTGCTGCGGAGCGGGCTGACGCTGCGGAGGAAAAGCGCGGCCGCCGCCGGCCGGGTGAGTGAGGGAGGGAGGGAGTGAGGAGAGAGCGAGGAAGCCGCCGGCGGCCCGGGGCAGCGCCCCCGCCCTGCCCTGCCGTGCCCTGCCCTGCCGTGCCCTGCCCGCCGGGCTGCGGTGCCCGGGGCAGGCGGGGCCCGCCCGCAGCGCCCCCGGCCGGGCCGCTGTGCGCGGGAGGCCGCGGGATCTCGGCGTGGGGCCGGGCGGCGGCACGGGAGGAATGAGGGAGGGAGGGAGCGAGGGAGGATGCCCGGGAGCACCTCGGCACCCACCGGGAGAGGTGCCCGTGGGAGCCCCGGGCTCCGGCCACTGCTGCCAGCTCTGGTGTAACACGAGATACCGGGGTGAGAAAGCGTCCCTGTCCCATCTCCGGGTTCCTCGAGTGGCTGTCCCCCTCTGTCCCTTTCCCCTCGTGCGGGCTGATGCTCTCCGCGGACAGCAGGCACAGCGCGCCCGTGCTCCGACAGCGGTGCACACGCGTGTTCCAGCGGCGAACTCCAGCGTGCCCTGCAGCGTGTGGAGCTGGGATGGAGTGAAGTTGGGATGCACACGCCTGGCCCTCAACCTCGCATGTCTCCTCCTGACAGTGAGGCCGTGGGGTCAGGTGGGCATGACCGAGATCCCCGTGCAAATTTCTCTCATTTTCACCCATTTTTAAAAAGGCTGGGGGTGTGTCTCCGCAGGGCAGTCAGTGCTCTGGTGAAGTCCAGCGTGACACTGCCGTGTCTGGGCACTGCCACTGCCCGTGGCTCCGAGCTCTCCCAGTTGCGACTGGAGCCTTATCGGGGGGTGGCATTGCCATCAGATCGGTGGCACTCAGTCTGGTCAGACCTCACTTGCAGGCCAGCGCTGGATTGTAACCCATCTCCTGAGCAGTCGAAATGAAGGAGTGGGTTAATCCGCATGGGGTTGGGTCTGTCCGTGTTGGGAATCAGGCGAGCTGCTGTTTTGTTTCAGTGCACTGATAAACACCTGTGCAGAGCGCTGGGGGGAAGTCAGCATGGTGTGTGTTTGTACCTCATCAACTTTGCAGTACTTTGCCCATGTAAAAAAAATGATTTCTCTGCATGGGGAAGTTGTGAAATATACCAGGGTGTGAATTTCAAACCAAACTTCCTGGGTGAATTCTTTGTTATAAGAGGATATATAGGCAAGGAAGATAATTAGGATTAAGGTAGGATATAAATTCACAGTAGAATAACTATTTTTAAGTAATGTGGATTCAGATTCCAGTTTTACAGTAATTTTTTTCTCTAGTACATTCAACACACAAAATAAAGACTGGCCTGTATGGAGATGCCTAATTATTTTTATTGTTCTGGTGAATTAGTAATCCACCTGATTACAATGCAAGTTGTCCATATGAACACAGAGCTAAGTTAAACAGCCAAGTCTTGCTTTGCCCTAGGAGGATATTTGTGACAGATACCCTTCTTCCAATGAAGAAAGTCCTTTTCTGAATTGCGTGATTTGTTCCTCATTAGAAGCATACTGCCAAAGAAATGGAGTAAGTGTGCAGTGAGGAGGAGAGAAGCAGTGCAGAACTGCTGCTGGTGGCAGCTTTAGTTTGCAGGCAGGTCTGAAACACTGTTTTAACAAAACAAATTCATGGCACCTCAGGGAGACACCATGCAGAGCAGCCTCAGGTTTACTCTGGTGGTTATTCCTCACCACTACTGAAAGCATTTGACAAGTGAGCGGTACAACAGTTACTCTGTAAATATTTGCTGTGGGTGAGTTAACATCCTGGTGAGAAGCCTGGGTAGCTCCTGGGTCATACAGCTCCTCACTTGTGCTGGATGAACCCTTGGTCCTCTCTTGTTTCACAGAGTTCCAGCGAGACTCTGCCTGCCTTTGCTGATGTTCTGTGTCATGGACCAGCAAACACAGTGTGACAGATTTAGTGGTGGTGTCACCTATGTCTTCACCTCCCAGTGCCCTGTGGGTCATCTTGTAAAATTTTCCTGTACCATCTGTCTTGGTAGGAAGACTAGAGGGAGGATGGTGAATCTGTAAGGCAGTCTGGAGTCAACCCAGTGATCCTCTGCTAGGAAGAAATTCTTTACTGTGAGGGTGGTGAGACACTGCAACAGATTGCCCAGAAAAAGCTGTGGACGCCCCATCCCTGGAAATGTTCAAGGGCAGGTTGGATAGGGCTTTGAGCAACCTGGCCTAGCAGAAGGTGTCCCTGCCCATGGCAGGGGGGTTGGAATTAGATTGTCTCTAAGGTCCCTTCCAACCTAACCCATTCTGTGATTCTGTGACCTTGGATCAGTGGGAGATGCTGTGTGGAGATGCTGTGTAGCTGCAGCAGTGTCTTGGTCCCATGTGGAGAGTGGGAATGCTGTGCTCTGGCATCTCTGGATTTGCAGGGACTATCCTGCAGATGGAATCACTCAGCAGCATAAGTGCCTAGTGGGGTGTTCCAAGGAGCAGGTCATACAAATTCCAGTAGGGTTGTTAATTCACTTGCTCCCTTTGGAGACAAACGGGGCACCTGAAGTGCATGGAGTGTCTCCCTGTATGTGTGATCACCCAGGGAGCAGTTTGTTTTTGTTGGTAGTATCCTGTGTTGATTCCTGTCTTCTCTGTGCATGTGTCTTTTCCCCCCAGAAATGGACTTGTAAAGGCATGACACTTCATGTACTTCTATTTAATCTGATTAATAATTTAAACCTGGAGAAGGAGTGTATTTGGGAGAGAAAAACATGGTAGAACAATAAAATGCAGCATTTTTATACTTTCCCTTTTAAACATGACCCTAAAATTTTAAGTCTTAAAATAAGGTTGGACAAAGCAGTAACAATAACATATTAAATAAAGATTCCTTTTTCCCCCCACCTCAACAAAATATTTCAAGTTAATCCAAAGTTAATTTTCAGAAGGTTTTTTTTGCTTATGAAAAAAACTTAGTCTGTTCTTCCTCTCCAGTGACTTTTCTTTGTGCCTTTTTGCTTGTTCAAACACCAAGCTGAGAGCCTTATTTGTCCAGCTGGTTCCATCAGGAGTGTTGCTCACTTAGGTGAGCTGTTTTCAAGTAAATGCTGACCAGCTGAAATTCTGGCTTGTTTAATTTCCTAGAAAAATATTGTGACCCCTGAACAGGGGTTCTGCTTCTGATGCTGACTTGCTCAGGGACTGCCTGCAGTGCAGTTCGCCTCCACATCTATAAAGCACAGATAATCTACATGTGTGCATGCCTGGGGACTATGGATAATAAAATATAATGGAAGTGTTAAGGGTATTATAATTGTTTTAAGTATGTACTTCACTTCATGCTGTTCAAATACTTCCTGGGCTTCAGGGGAAAGGAAAACATTGTGTAGTAGAGGGTAATATACATAGAAAGAATTGATTACATTTTGAAAATCAGTATGGGGTGAAATAAATTTTTTCAATCTGTTTGGACATCTCAGTCCTTAGCCCTTCACACTAAACTATCTGAAAGTTGTGACCAGAGATGGAGATAATTGAAAATACAGTGTAACAAAATTAGATTTCCCTCTCAGTTCAGCGACCTCCAAAACTGGAGAGCAAATAGGTATTTTTTGCTTTCTGTTTTGGGATACGTCCAGTACGAATACATATAAAGAACCTGGAGATGGAAAAGCACCTTGTAGAAAAAGCTGCAGTAACCATCCTGCTTGGATGATTCTGTGCTGTGAACAGTAAACATGAATACACTCCACTGCTTCAGTCATTTAGATAAAACAAACATCCAGTTCCTTGTCTAGGGGAGCCCAATGTTTCTTTTAAAGCTTTTGAACTTTGAACTCTGCATTGACTTTGTCCTTGATGGTGTTTTTTTTCTTAAATTCAGTCTTAGGACAGGTGTAGCACAGTAATCCAAGATGGCATGGATGATTACATTGCATTTGCACAGTGAGCTGTGAGGTGAAGGTTTTACTCATCATCCTCTGCTGGATAAAATAGCAGAAAATGCAACCTTTGCTGTGGTAGCTGAGTGTGTGCCAGAGCTTGTGCAGAGGCAGAGGAGGGATCTGTTGCAGTGGCTCATTGTGCCCTGTGGAACTGTTCCCCTCCACCATGTCCTTTCTCAAATTCTCTGGAAAGATCCTTCTGTTTCCCAGTTTGCCTCCTAGAGTTATGTGTTATGTGTAGGAGGCATGAGTACTTTGCTTATGAACTGTCATTGCTGCTCCTCCTGCTGCCTGCTAAAGATATCTTCTTCTCTCTCCTTTTCTCTTGTGACTAGTGATGAAATACAGTTCTCATGCCTCTGGAAGCACCAGCAGGGAGCTCTTGCAGGCCACTCCATCATGGTAAAACTTATTTTCACCACACTCAGTTTTATTCTTTATGGACCTGGATGTGCTCAGAAGGAGGAGGAATCATCTTGCGCACACAGAGGCACACACCTTTTAATCACGTCTTCTGATTTCTAGGTTCACATTTACACACAGATAAATACTGTTATACATGAGCAGCAATGTTGCTCTTTGCCACAATAGTGGATCTGGAAAACCTTTTGTATGTCATGGTGTCAAACCCCATTACCCTGATTTTGTGAAAGATCCTGCTGGTCTGTAGAAGCCTTCATCATCCCTTTTGGCTTGATCAAAGTTGAAGAGATATTGAAGAGACTATTTTCTCTTTTGAGACCTTGTAGTTACTTTTGTGAGGTTCTTAGAGGACTTTGGCCAGGCAGATGTTCTCAGACTGTCTTTACCTTAGCTTTCTTTGAGCAGCTACTTTGCTGTATGTTTGTCAGGATGTAGCTGGCTGTAGGGTTACAGGTTGAACATAAACTACAGAAGCTGTGCTACAGCTGCTAAAAGTCTACATGAGTTCAGGGTGAATCTGGAGAAGTTAATGGAAGAGAAATGTACTGAGGGTACATAAACCTCATCAGACACAGAAGGTTCCCAAGCTGAAAATAGCTGGAGGGTTGGAGTGCATTAGGGATAGCTATCATGTATTCTGGCACTAGCAGTTGTCATGCTGTTGGAGACAACTCCTCTTTGGCAGAGGAGAAAAATCAAACTATATGCAATCTGTTTTAATTAAATGAAGCATCAGATCCTCCCAACCTACATTCTGCTAAACTTTTCTTCATCTCCTGTTAGGGGCTTTCAGTTGCTTATGTCATTCAAGTAGCTATTCTCTAATCAATTCTTTTGGCAGCTGGGGAGACTATAGTGTTGTTGATGAGGTTTTGCCAGGACATTAGAAACTGGCAGCTGGAAACACTCAGAATTTACTGTCCTTCCCTCCATGGCTACATCATGGTGGTGGTTGATATTCGTGTTTTGATTGAGCTGAGCATATAGATCTGCTCTGTACTCAGATAATCCTCCTGCAAATGACTTGTAGTCATTTATGGCGATCCATATCCTTGTTGGCAGCTTCTCATCTTCGTGGTGCCTGAGTGACCTTGTACTTCATGCTGCTGAATTACACTCTTTTCCTAGTATTGCACTTCATGAAGGCTCCTAATCTTCCAGTACCATTCTGTTTACATGGGTTTTGACAATACCTCCAATTTTGTGCCATCAACACATTTCATTAGCAACTTTATGCTCTTTTTACCAGTCTTGCTAATGAGAAGAAAAAAAAATAATAATTATTTCCCTAGTATCTATGTTTTTATATACTATAGAGACTTTAATTTTGACATTTCTTCTGCATTAAAAAGATGCAGCAATGTTTTGTGTAGATGCTGTACTGGCTGAAATCAGCACACAAAAGTGCTGGATTGACTCTGTGGGTTGGAAGTTTTATTGTCAGAAGTATTATTGAAGTTGATTGATTGATATTGGTGACATTTTACTTTCAAGTCTGCCGCAGAGGTTCTACTCAGTAACTTAATACCCCCATTACTTTTGCAGCTATTAAGTGACTAAAAATAGTTGTGGTAAGTAGTCTTGAATTTTTCCTATTGTAACCAGGATTATTATGTATTCCTGTTAGATGTATTCGATTAAGATAATTATCCTTCACATATCACATATAGTATCCTTAAACTTGTCAGCTCTGTGATTGGTGACACATGAATTATTGAGCAATGGATAAAATAGCTTTAGCAACAGTGACCATGGTAGCTAGTGGGAAATTTCAGTGCCTCATGTGTTTATTTGCATAATAATTTGTTTCATAGTCTGTCTTCAGTAAATTATTAAATTGAGAATACTTCTTAATTAACCCATGTGTTATGACATCTGAGAAATTATGCCTGGATTTGATTAACTACAGTTGAATCAAATGGAAAGTAAACCCATACTTCTGCCCTAGGAAATAACCTAGTAAGTTTTGCAGAATGCAAAGCTATTTTTCTCCCTGAGGTTGGGGATTAGCCTGATTGACAGGATGATGCCCACTGCCTGTGGTCTTACACTGGTGCTCGGAGTGAGGCTTGCAATTCCTAGACTAACAGACAGTCAGCTGCTTTTAAACATCCCTGGGAAAGTCCAGATGCAGCACTAGCTGGTGTTGCTACCAACGCATGGGGAATAGGTGCCATCATGTGGTTTGTGTTCATGGGAGCTGCATAAAATTGACACAGATTCCTCGACACACCAAAAACGCTTTAAACTATGGGAGAGGCTCTCTTTCCTTTCTCTGCTTTGGTCCAGAGCACATCCTGATAAGCCTCTCTTTGACCTGCCTACCATAAACCAGACTTGACTGTAACCCCTTTCCCAGGCTGCAAATTGGGCTCCAGCTGAAAATACCTTGAGCTCATTTTGCTTGTGCTCAGACTTTAAGTGCCTCTTGTCTTGTGTTGAAAATAAAGCCTTCAGTTAAGGACTGCAGAAGCAAGTTTGATCATCCTTGAAGGTTTTTTCTGGTTGGATCTCAGTGGTTTCACTTTTGGTTTTGCTCCCCTTCCTAAGGGATGTAGTTTGCAAATCCTCAGACATGGTACTGCTGTGTATGGCTTGGAAACCTATCAAGGAAGTCTATGAAGGAAATTAGATCAACTCCACTGGAAGTAAAATTAGTGTCTTTGCAAAATTTCTGCTAGTGTTACATCCTGTTGAAATTCTTGATTTAAAGTGAGCTGATTGCATACTTACAGGAAAACAAACAAAATTAACTTAGTGGAATTTTATACTTTGATTTGCTTGGTTACAAACCTGTACTATTGGTTAATTCACAGTAGATTTCCCAGCTGCCAGGATGAATGAACAGCACCATACTGTACAATTATGACAAACTCTGTTAAGATTTGTATTCAGCTGTTGTTACTTGTATGTCCCCAGTGGCTTGAATTCCATTTGCGCCGTGAGGAAATTGCAAAATAAGCTGTGCATTTTTATACTGATGAAAATGCTGAAAAGACAGTGATAGCTTTTCAAAAGGGGGAAAGAAGAGGAAAAAAAAAAAGCAGAATATGTTGAGTTTCTGGGTTATAAACTTTATCCATGACACCTTTTTATTTAAACATTTTTTGTTACACCTGTGTTTTGGCATGAGTTTAAGGATAAAAAAGAAGTCATTTGGGCTCTAAAGTTAAAAGCCATGGAAGCAGGATGTGAGTATTTGCAAATTCTAGGCATAAAATGCAGTAGCTATTCATAATTGTCTTTTAACTCAGTTAACTTATTGTTTGGTTTGGATTAGTCTGACCTTGTAAAATGATCCTTTTCTAGACATTGTATTAAGCTAGGGTCAATTATTAATTTAATAATTTAAATCCTGTGGTATACAATTTTTTTCTGATTAATTCATTTTTTGAAAGATATTTTCTTACAGAGATACTCAGTGGTCTAACTGATTAAAAGTCAATATTTTTTTCACTTTTAGTGCTAAAAGAAAATATTCTGCTGATTGGAGGAGAAAAAAGTCCTTCAGTCTCTATAAATAGTAGTAGATGTGTATTCATAGCATCAGTAAGGATCTTCTGCCTTCAGTTTTAGAACTGAATTAACCCATTAAATCTTAAAATGCCAGATTATTTCCTTTTTTGAAATACTGATTGTGAGGAATGCAACTTTTTTTTCCCTTGTTGTTGAGGAGACTGCCTTTCTTTCCCTGCTTCCTAAACCTCATACTCAAGCCTTTATGTAACTGAGACAGACATAGGATACATGAGTTAGAGCAATAAAGAAAGGAATAGTTGAGAGTCTTTAGTTTAATTATGGGGTGTGCTTTATCTGTGTGTGTGTGTGTGTGTGTGTATGTTTTATTGGGGCAGCTTCTCCAGCAGCTGCCCCTTCTGAGCCTCTCTGCAGGTCGTGCTTGTGTCAGTATCATCACTCTGACTGTGGAATGAGTGGCACCAAGCAAGGAGCAGTGTCTGCTTGAATTGATACCAGTTGTGGAAGAAATGTGTGTCAAACCATGCCCTCCATCATGAAGTACATGGTGTGCGGTTTGTAGGTCAATATTGAGGAGGAGAAAGGAGTATTTTGGGTTAAAAACTGAAACAAACAAACAAACAAACAAGTACCCCAAACCTCAAATCCCACAGAAAAACCCCAACAGAAAATTGAGGTCCAGGCCACTTGTGAACATCAAGGATTTATGATGTGGCTTGGGGGAGAGAGAGAGAGAGCAGGTGTTTGGGGCTTGTTTATACATTTTTAAAGATGATAGGCATTTAATTGTAGTTTTCTGGCCAAGTTCTCACCAAGAGAGCTGGACCCAGTGGACCTAAAACACTTTGTAATTTCAGATGGATGTGGTAATCATTTGCTGCAATAGACTGCTACAGCTCCCTGCTGAGCAGATGCTCCACTTCATCCCATAGGTGAATCCAGTTTGGTGATACATCAATTGATTTTTAAAATATGGAAAGAAGGGGTGGGGGGGGAACCAATGCCCACACACACACAGCTCTGAAAGTTGCAAAGCTGTTGTTTATTGGGTGGCTGAAGGAATGTGACAGAAGTATCACTTAGACCTGCTCTTGATCCCAGCCCATGTACAATCCAGTGCTTTGTTGTGGTCTGTCGTTTCTGCAGTGCCTGAAGCCTCCTGACAGTAAAAATAAATCTGGGGGTGTGGGCTGTGAGTCTGATGCTGGGTCTGTGTTGCAGGACAAACTGTGTTGTGTGGTGTTTGCTAAGGAGGCTGTGGAGACCCAAGCCCTAAAAGGAACAGAGGCAGAATTGAGTAGTTAGCTGCCAAAGAAGAAAGAGGAGGACACAACTTATCCCAAGCTTAAGTGTGTTTTGACTTAAGCAGGATAAATTGTAACATCTGTCAGTGCTAGCACTGGTTTGTGTATGGGAATATTCTAAAGTAGCCTTCCTTGCATTTTGTTGGGAAAAAGTTATTTAAGAAACAAAAATTAATAGTCCTGTTAGATTTAACTGTTATAAACACTTTCAAAAACTTAAACAGAGTTAAATTCCCATTGGCCAAGAATGGCATAATTACGTAAAAGTTGTAATTTTTATACTTGAAAAACTTATACCATGCAGATCATCTTAAAGTTATACTCTGTCAACTCAAAGAGTGTCTGCAAATGATTAAAAGACCTGTTCTCTTTCTTCCACAGGTATAAAAGAGATTGATAAAAACACTCAGCCTGTTGGAGCACAGTAATTCATAAATAGTGTCTGTGTTTATGGCTTTTGATGGCAATTGCTGCAACAAAATACATAAAATGCAAAAAATAATAATGGCAGTCAAATTAATATGTCTTTATTTATATTTTTACTATTGTACTGAATAATACTAAGGAACATTGAGCAGATATTTAATTTCTTGTTTTATCCTATTAAACAAAACAAATGAGTTTCAGATTAGTTTCACCAAAGCTATTTATCTAATTATGGCTTTCACTGCACTTGAACGAATGGTTGCAAATCAATAGGTCCCTTAGGTTGCCAGGATATGCATTAATATTGGTGAGTCTCCAAGCTGAATAGCAGGAGTGATGTCTTTTTGTTATTTTTTCCTTTCAGATACCTGTCCTCAGTTAATACAGTGGATGCATGAACTGAGAGTTTACCTGAAGGCCTGCTTAAAGAGTTCCATTTATAAACTGATCATTTGCAATTCAGTGTGGCAAAAAATATTTACACTATACTGGTGAAGGTTTTATTTGAGAAAACCCAAAGCAATTTTTTCAGAGGAACCTAGAGTAGATAAAAACATACTGTAGTGGGTCAAGATGATGGTTCATCTAGTCCTGTACCCATAAGTTATAAGGTTAATCTAACAAGTAACAGTTTTAGCCATAAATATAATGTTTCTTGTGATTTCAAGAGAGTATGTGGACAAATGTTGTATTGCCTGTCTCCCACACTTTTTTTGGTTTTGTTTTGTGTTTTCTTTTTGGTTTTTTGTTGTTTGTTTGTTTTCCCCCTAGTTTCAAATAGTCAGATGGTTTATAGTCTGGTGCTGGGGGCTTGTTAACATTAACCATTTTATTTACAGCTTTTCATGTTGTGCATCTGCAAAGCCAGTCTTTTAATGAATCTGGATAGTGTTTTGTTTTCAGACTCAGCTTGGAACATAAATTCACAAAGCTTCTCTGTGGGGTCTGGTGACAATAACTTTACAAGAGAAGGAAAACTTAGTTTTGTTCTATTCTGTTGTTGCTGAAAGCATTTAGTTTTGATCAGTTTTGAATATTCTACCTTTAATTTCAGGGACTCTTCCTCTGTTCCTATGAGACAGGGAACTTCCAACTTCTGTACATGTAACTTTTTTATTCTTTTTTACAGCTGTTTTTCAAGCAAGCAATTCCAATCTCTCTAGATGACTCCTTTCATGCTGTAATCCTTTTTGTTACCTTGTTTTGAACTCTGTCTGCTTCTGCAGTGTCCCTTTGAACTAGTGATGGCTTGTGCTGAATGTAATATCCTAGATGAGACTGCACCACTGTTTTATATAAATCATGCAATTTCCTCCCTCTCCCCGTCATGTAGGATTTTCATCCTGACAATCTGCTATCTCTGCAGAGCTCCTGGGGCCACTGATCAGTTCTTCACACAAAATGTCTTTCCAGCCATTCAGATTGCTTTCTTTTAGCTGATATAAATAATATAAAGCAGCATAAATTGTCAGCATACTTTTCCTTACTTTTGATGTGGATAAACATAATTTAGCACTGTTTACTTGCCTACCTTGACTAGGTCTGTTTGAAGTTGTTTATAAGCTTCTGATTGTGACTAACCAAATTTGTGTGAACAAAATTTGCTTATCTTGATGCTGACATCATAAATATGTTTCATGAAACAGCATCCAGCCTAGGATACAATGTTGGGGCATCTTTATGTTTTCTTTTTCACAATGAAAACAGTCCATTTAATCCTGTTCTTGTCCTTGATTATTTCTGTGTTTTTGATCAACCACACTGTTTTGTCTACACATGGAAGGTTGCTTTAGCTCCCTTTGAGGAGCTTTCTGTGTTAGGGTGAGTCCATACAGTCCTTGTTGAAGCTGGAGGTACAGCTATGGAGTGTTTCTGTGTTTCTCTGAACATAGGAGAAAAGCAGAGAAAAGTAGCTGACAGCATGCCAGTCTTGAGTTAGTTGCAGCATGCTCTGTCAAAGGCTTTGCTGTTCTTCTAAGGAATGTAAGAATATTCATGACCAGTGAAGCTCCTGTTTGGTGGGTGGACAAGTGTTTGGGAGGCTTTCCACAGACTGGCAACCATCAACATTGTCAAGTAATCTCTGAGCAGAGCTCTCTGCAAGGGTATTTCTTGACTCTGTTCCTATCACTATTTTCTTTAAAAACTCTAGTGATGGAGTGGAAAACAAGTTGTTAAGAAGTAGCTACTGCTCCAATACGTCAAAGAAGAAAGACCAGTAAGGAAAGGCGTAGTTTTTTGTTCTTTTAAAAATAATTTCTTTTTATTTTTCTGCTTAGGCAACTTTATGGCAGAATTGCTACTAGGAACAAACCTATCTAACAGGTAAACCAACAAAGAATTTTGAAGGATGTCACATTACAGACATTTGTTCTTTATTCTTGTAAAGCACTTCATTAAAAACAAAGATACGAAATGTCCTTGTAGTGAGTAGTCTTTAGCATTTAAGCAGAAAAGTGTAGCTAACAGAGCAACACTGCTATTAAATGAGTTGTGGTCTGATTAAAAACAATACGAACTTAGGATCTTTGAGAATACATTTATTTTGGCTGTAGAAAAGTACCTACTTCAGTTGTTTATTAATAGCAAAACATGCTACAGGAAAATTTATGGCAGGATGGTGGGAGTTGATAAGGAAACATCACATTTACCCCTTATGTAAATAAAAATAATTCCAAGAAACTATCCAGAGACAATAACTTCTTGTTAAAAACTGTCCCTGGTCACTGAAAAGCTAATGGTAAATTTTGTGAAAGTTCTGAAACTGGAAACCTGATTTCACATTTTTTTAATTTGAGTTAAGCAAGAAAACAGACTGCGTCTTTATCCCTTGCTTTAGCAGTTCTTGGTGTTATCTGACTTTTAGAAACAAAGCTAAATGCTGAGGGTCTGTGACTCATCTTCTTTTCAGCCTGAGCCAACTCCAGCTTCAGTATGCGTATGCTTGTTTCTTTATACCATGACTTTTTCCCTCCTAAGTTAGTCATTGTTATCTCTTGGCACAAGTGAAGAGGTTAAAAACATCAACAAGCATGAGGCATGCTAAAAACATGCAAACAAACCTCCCAAGTAATCTTTCAAACCTCAGAGTGTTTCCATTCCCATTACTTTGTTGTTCATGAACCCATCTGATCTTTTGATCGTATCCTGATGGAGGGAGCGGGGAACTGAATTCCAAGGCAAGGGTTTACTGACCAGGAATAATGTCCTAGAGGCCCTCTTCAGTTAACTTCTGCTGGTGTGTCCAGTTTCCAAAAAGGACATTATGGCATTGCATAAAGAAAAAGCAGAAAATAGGTTAGATAGAGCTGAAAAATTTATGTTGATTTTTTTTGAAAGCTTTGCATTTTGAAGAAGTCCCTGTGTGTGTATATCTATGTACCAAACAGTTTTGTAAGCTCCTTTTAATTTTGGTGCAGTTATTTCTGGTGCTGGACAAGCTACCAAATAGGTAGTTAACCCACAGGTTTAGGCTGGTTTGGATAAAATGGATGAAGCCCTGGTGGTTTGTGATGGTTGTTCCATTGAGATAAGGATGGTTTGAAGTCACCTCTAAAAAACAGTGTGGGAAAGGATGGAGCAGTGAGCAAGGTGATGGGAGTGAGCATCAACTGTTTTTTGAAGACAGAGTATCTCAAAATGAAGGTCTCTTGCACTAAGTGGTGATTTGCCATCAGTCTGCTCTAGAGCCAGAGTTTAATCCCTGGGTTGTTTGTCCTTGCTGCAGAATATGTGATGGAGCTGGATGGGCTTTGGAGATTGTCATGGTGAAGAGTTTGAACAGAAATTGCCTACTTTGCCCAGGCTGCTTTGCTGAATTCATGAGAGTAAACTGAATGTCCTAGCAGTCTGTTATGATGTCACTGACATCTTGCTTTTTGTTAGTGTTTCTGGGAACACAGATAGAACATCTCTGTTGCTCTCTGACAGATCAGTCACTCTGGAGGGAGCAATGCCATACACTTTGGATAATTTTTCTTTCCTGATTTCAATCTAAATTATAATTTTCCATGTGCATATTGCTTGAACCAACTTTTCAAGACAGCAGTTCCCCATCTCTCCCACCTCCTGCTTTGCGTAGGTCACGAAACATTTGCTGACTTAAAATGATGTTTATTAGTGACTTTGAGAACTGAGTAGGCTGGTAACTAGGATACAGTGGGTAAGTGAAAGGAGGGTAGCAGCATTTTGAAGTGATCATTGTTGCAAGCATTGGCTGTGATGCAGAATACTGAAGAATAAGAGAGTGAAGTCTCTTTGCCCCTAGGTCTGAAAAAATGTGGTCAGTCTTTACTTGCTTTTATTCTCATGGGACAATGCATGTCCTCAAGGATCTTAGGATAGAGATTTAACATGGTGAGGCCAGAAGAAGATTGCTCAGTTCTATGTTGTTGCTTTCCATGGGTAGATAAAGGAGGACCCTGAAGAGCCCTGGACACTGGTCCGAGGACAAGAAGGGTGCAGCTTCAAGCAGCACACAAAATGCACGAGCTGCCCCTTAGTCTGGTAACCAGAAGCTCCTCCAAGTGTGCTGTTCCTATCGCTGGCTGCCAGGCCTGGCTGTCCTCAGGTGGTGGAAATGTGACCCTGTAGAAAGGCAGTGATGTGTGAGTCCTTTCCTCTGATTGTACTACGGCACCAGCAGACAGTTCTGCTGGCTCTTGGAGGTTGCTCTGTTCAGGATACACACAGCTGCACTTTGGCTGTGAGTAATGCAGAGGCTATTCTGCTTTTCTTTTGTATGCCCTGGTCACACAACTGATAAGCAAGCTCCTGTTCACATTGTGTCCCTCTGCTTCACTCTTACGTGTTCTAATGAGCATTTCTTTAAAAATAGTTACAGTGCTACTGCTGCTGTCTCCAGTGAGGGATGAGGTGCTCTCCTGGGTGGTTATCTCAGATTCTGCAGGTGCAGGCTGCCTCCTGTATATTTTGAAGCAGCCTTGAAAAAGTCATCCACAACTTTCAAGCCAAAAAACTACTGGTTTAAAACAACAGTTCTCTGGAGGAGTAATTTTCCTTTCAGCACCTGATATACAGGGGTCTTTTGAAACCTTAGAGAGTTCAGCCTCTTTGGCAAAAGACACATCTTACACAGACATGTGTGTTCAGTTTCATAACATGCAATTCACCTCAGATCCCTGCTCTGCTGTAATACTGTGGACTTTTTTCCACAGCACACATGTTTTTCATGCTAATTAGACTCAAGCAGTTTTCTTCTTTTGCATATGCTTTTGAGTATGAGAATAAGATTGACTAGGATATAGATATCATATGGTGGGACTTCTGTTGGGATGGAAAACTAGATAATAGTTGCAAATGTAATTAAAGGTTAATGAATTCAGATAATTTAATCAGATGCAGAAAAATCTTCTAATCCTTTGACTATTAAATTGTGAGGATTTTTTTCTGTTTATGGAGTAACATCTTTCTTTTGTAGGGGAAAATGTGCCTTGAAAGTCATTTAAAGGCTTTATAATGCGTTTTTAAAAATGGAAGAAAGGATAGGAACTTTCTGCTTTAAATGCCAGGTCTAGTTTTGCTGGAGGGAAATTATTGACATCATCGGGAACAACAGACTGATGTGGGACAGATTGAAGCAAGATTTTTTTGTTTGTTTGTTTAGTTAGGCTGCCTAGAATAGTTTTTTCACAGGTACTTTCTCTACAAAAGATTTAGTGCAACACAGTTCGATACATTCTTTTTCTGTGAATTTGAGTGGGGTTGTCATTTCAGAGGATGTTAATCTTGCCATGGTATCTTCTCAAATTTTGTGGCTTTTTGTTTAAACTGACTTTGGCTGTACATCTGAATGTAGTCTAAGCCTGAGGAGAGGTGCAGGGATCACTTCTGAAGGCCCATGCTGTCCTGGAAATAAGTAACAAATGCAGAGAGCCCTAATAGGACATATTTCATTTGTGATATTTTCAGATGTCTTTTGTTGGACCAAGGCCCTACCTTTCAAAACTGGAGGTCAAAAAGAGAAAATTCCCTGGTACCAGCTGGAAAATCTCAAGAAATAAAGAAAACCCTTCCCCATAGGGATCAAACTTCCTACAGCAGTAGGAAGAAGGACTTGTAGACTTAATTACATTTAGAGTGACTAAATCTGCAGCAAGAAAATTTAAAATAATGCAGCATAAACCTGATTTGACATATCCATGTGCTAATAATATCAAATGTGTGCAAACACTTGTTTGTATGAATAAAGAATGAAAATAAAGATATATATCAGAAGAAAGGCAGGTAATTAAATTTAAGGATAAAGAATATAATTAAGGAAATATGCCTCATTAGGGTGAAAGTCTTGCCTCACTTGAAAGGCTGTGTTCCTTTCTTGAACCTATTTTCACAAAGGAGGTTCCTGTCTAAGGATGTCTGAACTGTATCTGTGACCTTGTTGGGGTGCTGAGCACATCTTTTACTTTCTTATGAGATTAATTTTTATGACATATGTAATTTGTATTATTTGGTTTTGATTTTATAATATTAAGAAAATTTTACATCTCTTAGCTACTTGACACTTGAGCAATTTTATTGAGGCAAAAAGAAATACGCAAAACTCATCTGTCTTGCATATATATTTTCTGATTCTGTAACCTCTCAGTCTGGTGAAAGCTACATTTACCTTAGCAGCTTTTAGTGGTTGCTCGTATATTCTAGACTCTTCATGTTCGAATCATGTTCCATATCTAGTGGTTATTGCACACTGCTTTCCACATTGCTTTATGTGCCAAGCAGTTGGGATTGAATGATAGGCAGGCAGTGGTTTCTGCTACATTGAAAAATTCAGATATTTTTGAACTGCTGTGTTTCTCAGGTCCCTTCCCATCTCAGATGTGACAAACCTCCCTTTGGAGTGGTTTGCACTTGAGTTTTCATTTTTTCCTGCTTCAATGGCCAGAATAAAGATTTGCAAGGTGATCAGAGTTAGAAGATCTCACTCTGCAGACTGTTTTAAGGTGCTAGTAGCTGAGTTCCAAGTATTTCTGAGGCTTTGCCAAGAGCAGTTGAGGAGTTCCTGATCTATTTTGCCAAAAAATTGCTTGTGTGATCTAAGGGAAAGCTTTATTCTTTCTTTGTGTATTGAGTGCTTTTCGGCTCTCTGTACAGCGAGGCCTTGGCTGCTTCATGAAACTAAAGTAGTTATGCTTTAATAGTTTTCCCCTACAAAAAAGTAAATTACAGCTGTTCTTCTGGAAGTGGTTAAGAACTCCCACTCTCTGGTTCATAGTAGGTTGGCACTGGTTTGTGCCAAGAGCTACTGTCAGTGAAATTGTTATTGTTCCCAAGAGGTCACGTAACGGAGCGCTGCCAACACAAACCACAGCGCTGCAGATCCTCAAACTGTTAAGGCTGTAATGCAAAATTCTTTAAGCAGAGCTTGTTCACCCACCCTCAAGGCTGCTCCTGCTCTCAGAAAACCTCAGAAGCAAGAAAAGCAGAAGTTGGCAGTTTTACTCTAGATTTGTTGTGTTTTAAACGTCCTATAGGTATTTGAACTTGGAGTGGGGCTGGCCTGGGTACGTGGAGGAGAGCTTGTGAGCTTCTAGCCCTTAGCTGGTAGCAGATTTTTACCTGTGGGTACCAAAGTTCTTCCAGAGCCTGCTCATGGTCGTTCCCATTGCATGGGAAAGGGAAATGCCTCACTGAAGGTGGTGACCACACCGTGTTCAGGAATAAAACTGAGGTACACTGAACAGTCTGGTGTTTTTCCCAGTGGACCGCTTGTGAAATCAGAAAATCAGTTTCAAGAAAAAAAGAGGAAATAGTTTGAATGTCTTGTACCAGAAAGGAGTAACTGCTCTCCTAGAAGGAAAAAGGGTTGGGAAATTACTGGATGACCTCCCTTCTTGTGCAGGAAGTGGGAAAAGCAGGGCTCTCTGGGAGCAGGGACATAAAATTACAGGGACATTAAAAACATACCTTTGTGCACTTGTACACCCAATCATGGACAATCTGTGTGCAACCTATTAAAAGAAAATTTTAAAAAGTTGTCAGAAAGACAGGCATTTTTCAAACAGTAAGCTAATGCAATTTACTGGGAGGTATTTTCATACATCATAATCAGAGCACAGAATTTTAATTTTGTCTTTTTGTACTTGAAACATTAAAGATCCTTTAGTTATTGAAAACTATAAAAGTGTGTCTTTAATTACAAATTGCTTCTGAATGAATTAAGATTTTAATGGATTTTCTTATTCAATAATATATGCACTCTATATTGACATTTTTAGCCATTTGTCGTCATCATTCACAGCTGATTTGCTGACTATTTGCTAATATTTGAGGTTTTGTTCCTGCATCTGTGTTCACTGAAATAGCTGCAGCAATCTTGGGTATTTTTGCCCTTCTGCTGTTTGCTAGAGTTCTTGTGGCAGAGGTGAGCATTCTTGCAGCTGGGTTATGGGGCCAGTTCATCTGAAGGCTCCTGACCCTATGCTGGCAAAAATCAAGTACCTAAGTACCTAACCATGCTGGTTTTGCCTGACACCAGAGAGGGAACGTTTGAACTTACACCTACGTGGTGGGTGGTTGGTAGTGACAGGCAAGATGAATCACTTAACTGATTGTCTGCCTTAAAATTTTTATTATATTTAATCTCTGAGAAATGTGGCTTGCTGAAGGTCAGGTTCTGGCACCACTATTATCTGCAGTAATGTTGACAGCTGGGGTACCTCAGCAATTGAGACCTGGCACAGTGAGTGATATCACAGGGAAAAGTTTTGGTGGAGGGCTAACACGAAAATGTGTGATTTTAGGAGACTCTTTTTAAACGCAGAATGTACCTAGAAATGTACTTCTGGTTGCCCTGAAGCTCCACAGACTTTTTCTCCCTTGCCTGGTACAGCCAGTTCGACTAGCAGAATTGAATTGTCTGGGAGTGATGGAGCTGGAGACAATTACAGAATTATTTGGGTGCTAAGGGAGCTCCAGGAGATTGTTTGATCCAACACGTGCTCTGTGCAGGACAAAATTCAAAGCCAGAGAAATTGTGCGGGACGCTGTCTGGTAAAGTTACAAAAACTCTAGGAAGAAGATTTTATAATCTGAGCATTTATTCTTGTGTTTGACACACAGTTTCCTCATAAATTTCTTTTTACTAATGCATGCTTGTAAGTCAGGCTTCTTGGCTTTCAGAATGCCTTTGCTAAGTAGATGTACTGTGCTGCTTTCTTTTTTTTTTTTTCATTTGGAAATGTGTCATGAAAAGGTATTTTGCTGGCACACAAGAAACATGTCAGCAGAGGTACTTTGAAAAGCTTTTAAGTATGCAGACAATCTGCATTTTCATGCTCCTGATCTCTCTTTTAACTGTTTTGTTGGTGTCTTCATTTAGATTTATCTGAAAATAAACAGTGACCTGCCACTGGGAACATTGTTTTAATTGTAGTGTGAAATATCCAGTGCACATTCTTTTGAACGCTCCAAATAGTGTGCTATCAAATTATAACTTACATCATTAGAAATATTAGCTGCTACAAAAATTTTTAGCAATCTCTGAACCCCCCAACCCATCTACTCTTATGTGTTGCCCTCCAGATCAAAACCAGACCAGATGCTGGTGGCCAGGGACACAAGGGTAGATGACAAAGACCATCTACTGTATTTATTAGGTGCTAAGTTTCAAAAAATATGAAGTACAGCAATATTGTTAAATGTTTATGGTGACAGTCTGTAAAGTGCCTATTTTTTACTGGAAGAAAGGGAGGATACTGCTTTCCTGTGAAATGTTGCTGACAGCCAGGAAGAGTGAAATGCACTGGGAATTTTGTAAGGTAGCATTAGGAAATGTATGGCCTAACTGGCAAATGAGAGCACAAATGCTGCAATAAAGTTTAGTTAAGGAAGGAACATGAATAGACAATTAAGTGTACTCTGCATATTTTAATGTTATATAAAGCGCAATGAAAAGCAGCAAAATTCTAATTCTTTCTTTTAATATTTAATGAAATCTCACTGCAAACATTGTATTAGCATATGAGTTGAAAATGTCCATTCTCTCTTTATAAGAAAGAGAAATCTTGTTTAAACTCTGTTTCTGTGTTACAAACTATGCCCATGCAGTCTACAGTTGTAGATGACATGGGTATTGTGTTTTCTTCAGCTGATGCATTTATGTGAACATGGAGTTGGAAGTGAAGTTCCCCATTGCTGACACCCTTGAATTTTGTATTGTCATTTTTTACAAGCATAGTTAACTTCCTTTTTATGTTGACAGAGCAATGTCTCTGCTCTGTCAACATAAAAAGGATTTATTAGATGTGCTTTATGCCATCATTCCTTGGATAGTTTTAATGTAGCATAAACAAATGCTTCCTCTGAGCACAGCTGTCCCTGCCTGCCTCCCTCCTTGTCCCACAGCCTGGCCCGTGCCCCCGCTGCTGCCTTGCTGGGGATCGTGTTTGTGTGGCTCCCCAGTGACCCCCGCAAGGGAAACCATCTCTGTTGAAGTGCATCTCAGTTTAATGAGCCCATTCAAAGCCACTGGCCCTTTGGCTTGGTTCAGGACGTGGCTTCATGGACAGGTGTGGAAGCACAGAGGAGAAGAGCGGCAGGAATGGGAGGCTGAAGCAGGAGGTGTAGAGAGGACACACTTGTCAGCAGCCTCATTTGAGGGTACTGAATCTGGTCATGGAGCTCATCATTAGCAGGAGGGTGGCTGTCTCCTTTCTTTAGTCACATAAAGTCCCTAACCAAGGTATCCTCTTCTGCTGGCTCACCACTCCTCCCTTTCCCTCAATCCAGACGGGTGTCAGGATGCTGCAGCTTTGTTTGAGGCACAGGATACAGATGGAGGAGCCTGTGCTGGTGCCTTCCTGTGGCTGGATTTGTCCTGGGCTTTTCGCTGTGGTAGCACTGAGGAAAAGGGAGGAGAGAAAGCAGCCTGCCCTGCCATATTGTCTTCTATGTTATTCTTTTCTTTAATTAACTTCTTTTAGGCATAGAAAAGGACACTGAAAATAAATTTTGCTCTTGGACACTAAATTACACTCCTTGCTAGGCTCCAGAGGCTTTGAAAGTGGATGGTTTATGCCAGATAAAGTAAAAATTAGTTTTGTTTGAAGCACAAACTCATTCAGTCATATTTAGTTTGCTAGGTACTGGAAAATAAAGAAATACTTCTAAATGCATAGCTTTCCTAGCTGTTACTGACTCAGAAATAAGTCTTTAATCATAAAGAGCATGGCTTGTCTTTATAAAGAGCATCCATTTTCTTCTCACATCTCTTTCTGTTTTGGAGGAAGTGAGAACGAACTATGGGTTGTGGGTTTCCCCTTCATGAAGTAACTTATTTTGTAAGTTCTTTTTATACAGAAAACAGATGACAATACCTCCTTGGTTTTCTTTCATTAGTGACTCATTTGGGTTTCTCCAGAGAGCTCTTCAGGCTCCTCTGGGAATCCTAAATTGCAAGCTCTGCTGAATACACATTTTTCTTTTTACAGCTTTTTGACTTTTTTTTGTTACACCTAAGTGTATGAAGTTTAAAATGGCCAGGAGAAGATCTTTCCTTTATAAAAAAGATCCTTTAAAAAGGATTTTCTATCTAATCTTAAATAAATATTGATGCAGAGAACTGTCACGTTGGTTATTCTTCATTACCCGTGAATTCTGACAGTGGGTTTCAAGTGGAGCAGTGGGGGAAGGTTGTTTGTTACAAATATTATTGGCAGAAAGTCAGGCATATTCTATGATTTCATATGAATGATATCCACTGAAAGTCAGCTAGCTTCCCAACCAACTCTGCTTGCAGTGCCTTAGCAACAAGAAAAAATCTGTTGCCACATGGAAACGGATTGGGATTCATGACAACACTCCCTATATCCAGCCACCTTCAAACAACGGTAGCGTTTCCTCTACTGAACACAACACCCATGCCTTACTTCTGCTTAAAACAACTACCATTTAGACAGTAGCAGGTGATATCACATGCAAAATATTCAAAGGTGGCAAACTGTTAAATCATATTGTTCAGTGATTTTTTGCTCCCTTCCCCCACTCCCTGCCTGGCACGAGTAAGCACTGGGAATAAATGGGCATTTACTCCTGCAGAAATGACTGCCTTCTTGTGTTGCAGGTTGAGGAGGGTGTGCCAGACAGGTACAGCCCAGCTTTGTTTCAGGATTTGTGTTTGGATCAGGGCTAGAGGGAAAACTCTCTCATTATTGTAGCTGCTTGCTTTTAGCAACTCCAGCAAATCTTTTTGATAAAAAACCCCCATAGGTTTTTATCAGTTGTAACAGTTGAAGTGGTTTCTGTCGCTCTTATGGCATCATAATTGTCATGGTTCATAACAAGAGAACAAAATCTGGTTGGGACACAAATAATTACTTTTTGATTTGTGCGTGGAGTGGGAGAGAAGCCTGAGGGAAATTAAGTAAATACCTCTGGTGGATTTTTAAAATTTTTCCTCAGCCACTGTATTCTTAGAGCTGAATGATTTGGAGAGAAAACTACAAGCAGATGATTGTTTTTGAGAGTGAATTTCTATTCAGCTTTATTTGTGATCCTCTTCCATACGCTCTCATGGTTGGAATGTGGGAAGTTTCCAGCATGAGTACTTGTGAAAGTGTATTTTAGGTTTGGATGCTTAAATTCTTTTTGGATGTGTGTCTGAATATATAATTTCCTTTGTGATCACATTACCCAATTTAGGATTCAGGTGTTGAATAGTTGCAGAAATCCCCCTGTCAGGGAATAGAAATGATCTCATTACCAGGTAGTCTGCGCTACGCCATGTGCATTTCAAAATTAGGTGATTTTTTGTTCAGGCTATTTATATTTAGGAAATAACAATACTGATACATTTGCTTAATTTTAAGTATATTGAGTAACCCAGTTTGATATACTA
This sequence comes from Melospiza melodia melodia, assembly GCF_035770615.1. NCBI lineage: Eukaryota > Metazoa > Chordata > Aves > Passeriformes > Passerellidae > Melospiza > Melospiza melodia. The sequence goes on along the minus strand of NC_086194.1, from coordinate 32,442,687 downwards.
AATTGATATACGAGTGTTATACTAAATTCTTTAGGGACATAGTGACAGTGCCCTGAAACTATGAACAATTGTTTTGTTATCTTTGTGCATAACAAAAATGTTTCTAGAACTGCCCTGCAGCATGGAGTTGATGATAGGCATGTTTGCAAATTAAGCTCTGATCAAACAGACAAATATTGATGAGTGTGTTGTAAACTGAAAGCAGGTAAGGTTTGATTGCGCATTGCAAATTCCAAAGCACAGAATATTATGCTTATATTTTGGAAACACAATCAGTCAAAAACCTAGATATTTGAAAAATCTGGAGTGGAAGCTTGAACAATTTACTGCGGAAGAAAAGCCATGATTCTGCCTTTCCTCATTTCTGTTAGTTTCAAAATAAATCCCACTTTAGAAGATTTAGCAAAAGGAATAATCCTGACGAAAATAGAAATTCTTCCTTCCCATTTTTGTCTTTTTTTCTCGCTAACTGCTCATGAGTATCAGATGCTCTTAGAAGAAAGGCAAAACATTTCTGTTCCATATTTGAAATTATTATTTCCCTACAATTTCCATAGCCTCTTTTGAGGTGTTGCACTATGAGTTCTAGTGTAGACAGATTGCTGGCTGCTACCACTGCACTAAATCCCAGCTGAGGAAAGCACTTGAACTGGAGCTCGAAGCACTTTTACTCTGTTTCTTTCTGAGCATGCTGGTGATTAAATTGCTAGCAGATGTACAGAGCATTGCTGATGCTACTGTGACTGCAGTGCTGGCAATGGCAGAAATACCAGCAGTTGTTGGAACAGCTTGGGCAGGAGGCAAAGCACAAGCAACTTGTAGGCAAGTCGTTCTCCCAAGCTGAGATGTGGCCAAAGCAAAATCCCAGCTCTAAAAATAAGGAGAAAATTAAAATGTATCTCCAAAAGATATGACTAAATCCATGCTGTACAGTACCATTAGCCCTTGAGCAAAACATTAACCAGGTTGTAGTAAATGCACAGGGAGTTGCTGTAGTGGACCCAGTTCAATGCTCTCCCAATGAAGGAACTAAGTCAGCATTTTACAGTAAGATACAGCTTGTTTTTTCCAATGGAGCCATTAGTATACTTTGTTGTGTAGTATGTTGTGGGGGTAATTTCTTTCCAAAACTCTAAAAAATCAGTTTGTGCCGATATATTAAAGTAGTATCATCGATATCTTCACACGCTTAACTTTAAATAATGTCTGAAGTTCTTAGCCTGTTTTAAAAATAACTGTACATTTGAAGCAATACCAATTTAAACTTAGGTATAGACTTTGCATAGTAGGATTAGTCATTAAATTAGCCTCTGCTTCTAAAACAACCTGGCATATTTAATTCTTTGGCTTATAGTTCTATAAGCTGATTATATAGATTATAGGTAAATATTTCCTTCTGATTGTTTCAATTACTTTCTGTTCACTTTATTTTAATCCTCCCATTCTTCTCACGTCATTACTCTACTCCTGGCAATTTTAGTGATTTTAAATACCACAGTAAACTCCTTTATAATATTTCCCAATTTCAGACTAAATTTTCTGTGGCGTATTCAGATTTGATACTAGCAGTCCTATTCCAAAACTTTCTCTGGGCTTCCTGTCCCAGCTGTCCTCCTCTGTCACATGCAGGTTGTGCTCCCAAGCTAGGACGATGCCATCGCTGTGCCGTGTTTATAGTTCAGACTCTGGATCATCCAGCCCACAGGACCTGTCCCTGCCTCTTTCTTCCTGCATCCCCAGCAGGGAAGATGAAACTGCCTGTGCACACCTACTCGTGTGTGATGGGACAGCCCTTCTGGAGGACACCCAGTGCTCTGGATCTCCTGCACATATGGTTTTCTGTCCCAGGACCACACGTGCTGCCATAGCCCTGTTCTCTCCCCGACGTGGGGCTTGGCAAAGCTTCTCCTCAAGCTGGTGAGGAGGCACGTGGGGATGCCAGGGTGGCAGCAGCTAGAAAGTAGAACTTGGCGTGGGCACCATTAACTGTTCCAAGGTAGTTTTTGTGAGAGATGAGCTGTTTGCCTGATGACTAATTAATTTGCTTTAAAAGCACATTTTGGCTCATTCTTAGAGTGATTTGCAAATGTGTTTTCAATTGGTGTGTGTGTCACAATAATTTTGGGAGAGCAAGCTATATTTACCAGATATCTTCAGGGAGGAGTGGTGCTTCTCCAACAGAACCACCCAAAAGTTGGGGTCTTTGAAGATGGGCTGGACCACTTATCCTTCCTCTTCCTCTCCTGTAGGCAACTGCCCAGTTTGTCTCCAACAGCCAAAGCAGTCTGCTGAATAGAGGTGTGTTCAGTACCTAATATTCATTAGGGCAAGTTTAAAAAAAAATAAATAAAAGAAAATGGGATCTATCATGGTAGCTAGGACATAAAAATCCTAAATTTCTGTGTTAATTTCAGCCTAACTGCTGTGATGTTTCAACATTATGCAGGCTGCACTAGCATCCACAAGAAAGATCATTTTTCTGTTCCAGAAAGCCACTTCCTGTTTTGTTCTACTTTCTCCTTTTCAGTTTCTATTTTCTTATGCTTTTAGAAATTTTGGGTTGTTGGGTTCCTGCATGGCAGGCTAAATGTACTGTCATGGTCTCTCCAATGTTTCATCTTTGCTCCGCATTGATATAGGCCCAGGCTGCCACTGAAAAGCCATTGTCCATTCCTCCCTTGTCCCTTTTCAGGGCTGTGAATTCCTCCTGGTCTGAAGGATAAACTAGAAGTTTGAGGATTTTTTTCTCTACTTGCTTTCAGCATCTGACACCTTTTGCAGACTCCTCAGAATTTTTTCCTAGTATTTAATCTAAATTTACCCTATTTCAGTTTAAAATTATTACCTGTCCTGTAAATGATTAGCTGTCCTTTCACTACACTCCCTGACAAAAAGTCCATCTATGTCCTTCCTGTTGGCCCCCTTTAGATACTGGAAGATACTACAAGATCTCTCTGGAACCTTCTTTTCTCCAGGCTGAGCAACCCCAACTCTCTCAGCTTGTGTCCATGGGAGAGGTGCTCCATTCTCATTATCAACTTAGTGGCCCTCCTTTAGACTTTGTCCAACAGATCCCCATCTTTATTATGCTGGGAAGCTGACAAATGGATGCAATACTCCAGGTGAGGGTCTCACAAAAATGCAGTAGAGGTGCAGAATCACTGCACTCATCCTGCTGCTCCTCCTCCTTTTGATGCAGCCCAGGATACAGTTGGGTCATGTCCAGTTTTTCATCCACCAACACCCCCAAGTCCTTCTCTACAGGGCTGGTTTCAATCCACTCATCACCCAGCCCGTGTCCATGTTTGGGATTACCCCAACCCGGACACAAGACTTACACTTGGCCTTTTTGAAATACATGAGGACTGCACAGGCCCAGCTCTCAAGCCTGTCCAGGTCTCTCTGGATGGAATCCCTTCCCTCTAGAGTATCAGTCATGCCACTGAACTTGTCATCCCCAGACTTGCTGAAGGTGCACTCAATCCCACTGTCCAGGTTCCTATGTTAAAATGAGAATGTTAAATAATATGGTCCCTGAGGGATGCCACTCATCACTGGTGATCAGGCACAGCCATCAAACCATTGACCACAACTCTTTGACTGCATCCATTTCCTTATCCACTGAGTAGTCCATCTGTCAAATCCATGTCTCTCCATTTTAGTGACAAGGATATGCATGGGATAGTATGAAATATTTTGCACAAGTGCAGGTAGATGATGTCAGTCTCTCTCTTCTTATCCATCACCCTGTTGTAGAAGGCAACCAAATTTGTACTTTTTGCTGAGCTTCATCTTATGCTGTCATGTAAGTTCACACTGCAGTACCAGCGCTCTCCCTGGGTGACCCTCCCTGTCCTCTGTCAGCGCCAGCCTGGGAAAGGAGCAGGGAAATCAGTGTATAAACTTTGACTGTGCTGCAGTGAGAGAGGCTTGTGCAATGAAAGACTTGGACAGGAACCAAGAGAAGTGGTGGTATGTAGGGCTGCTGCAGAGACGAGGTGTTAATGACATGCCAGCTAGGAAGAGTGAGTGGGATCCGAGGCAGTGTTGTGCTCTTCCAGCATCTCTGTTGGGCACAGGAGAGGGAAATTAGGCTTATATGTTGCAGTATTTCCATACAGAGCTACTGTAATGCATGGAACTACACAAAGGTTTGTGATAAGCGTGGAAGGGTAAACAGTGATAGATGCTTCTGTGGTTCCTTGTCCCTTCCCTTTCTAAAAGTACAGGAGCAAGGGAGGAAAAAGCAGGTGGTGTTACTGAAATATGGATTCTGTAATTCTTACAGGGTGTGAATGATGGGGATTTTTTATGATTGAAATATACCAGGTGAGAATTGGATCCTTCTCAAAGCAAGGAATTAATTATACTGCTTAGAAGTTGGAATAATGTGAGGGAGCACCACATGATCTTCCTGTTGTAGTGCCAGTGCACCTCTACAATGTCTTCTTTTCCACTTCCAGGCTTATTTTAGGCAGTGTTTATTTGTGTCTTGTGTGGCTTGTAGTAAGATAGAAGTTGCAAGTAAGCATCAGTATAGACAATATCTTGTCTTCTAATAGTGACAAGATATGAAAGGATCAGGGTGAGTAAGAGTGGGTTAACCTGGTTCTTGTGGAGATGTTTATCCTGTCTCTGCCTTTCAGAGTTCTTGTTCACTGTGAATTTTATAATTTTAAATCCCAGTCTTTATTGATCAGTGGTAAGATTTTGGCATTTGCATTTCCCTGCTGTGAAGACTTATTTGTTGATTTTCCTTTCTGTCTCCTCAAATATAAATCCTCTCTAATTTCATTGAGTGATCAGTTATTTTCATGTAATGTAAAGTAGAGCACAGAAAATTAGTATTTTCTTTGTGCCATACTGCATAATTGCATTATGTCACTTGTGATCTCTCCTTTGTAAGGTAAATAGTCACAGTCTTTTTTGTCCTTTCTCATACTAAAATTTATAAAAATCTTTGTTACTCCTACTACTGTTACTGTCTGAATCCCCTCTAACATTGGAGCATTCATTTCTTGAGATGCTGGTACCACTGCAACATGTGGCACTGCAGAGATAACACTGATCTACATTAGTTACGTCCCTGCTGGTCACAATTTTATTCACCATTTTTCCTAATTTCCGTTAACTACAGTTAAGAATTTCATTTAGAAGAGTGGTCTTCTTTGAGAAGGGTTCTGTGACCCTGAGGTGTCTTTCCTGAATTGATAAAGTTTGCTTTAAAAGTATGTGTAATTACATTTTCTCCCCCTAGTATATGTTGATTTCAATGTTGAGCTCATCATTAAATTGTCTTTTCACCCAGTATTTTTTAGGTTTATCTTGAGATTCTTCACTGTCATTTTTGATGTTGCCTGACCCAATAATTGTGTGTTATCTATAGGCTTTGCCATCTCATTGTTCATATTCTTTTCTTGATCAAGAATAAATGTAATAGAAAACACAGAACTGAGTTTACCAAACCTTTCTCCTGATGTGAAAGAATTATTTGAAGACATATGTTGCACTATTCAGATGACTTGATAATTTCTTTTTATTGAGATTTCAATAGATAAAAGACTAGATTGCAGTTACTTTATTTTTTTCCATGCAAAAAGCATAACAAAACTAACAGTCTACCAAATTACCTTACAGACCCTGTCCAGAAGAATTTCAAATCCCTATTTGGAAACTCCTTCAAATAAGGTACTTGTGAACCTTCTTTATAATTCTGTTTCATCAAACAACAGGCAAGGAATGCTTCTGCTTCAGTTCAACTTTTTATTCACAGCTTTGAAGATACTTGTGAATGTGACCTGAAGTTAAATCCAGTTAAGAAGTTATCATTTTTTGTGTGTGTGTTACAAATCACATCTTACTATTAGTGAGTTTGCAAACTGAATTGTTGTTAATTCCAATGTGCACTTGCTTCCCAGTCACTTAAGTGATAGCCACTGTTTAGCTTACTTTTACAGTATTTTGAGAACTCTGGTTTGTATGTCACAAGATTTTACTCTCTCAGGTCTCTTCTATGTGCTTTAAAAAGCTCCTATACATAGGAAGCAAACAAACAAAAAGATGAAACCAAATAGCATCAAGTTATTTCTTTGTGTCACTTGGTGTGTTTTGCTGAGACAATGAGGAAACACCAAAAAAGAAGCCCAAGGTAAATTCTTCAGTAAGGAGTGGTACACAGAGTCTGGGTGGAACATAGTTTTATGGAAGACTGAGTTGGGTTCTGTTTTGACAGACACATCTTCATCCTTGAGGTGCAGGGCAGAAATCAGGTGTGGGGAGATCAGAGGTGTGTCTATTCTAAAAGACCATATCCTCCTGGCAATGCACAGATGAACTGATCTACAAGCTATCATAGGAAACCTCTAAAGGTTCTGAACAAAAATAAAACACTATGAAATAGTCTTTCAGTGTGTATTAGGTTTGAAATAAATTATTTAGCTGAAAAATATCGGAAAATATATTCATTTTAAACTGTATCTGTGTGATTTTGGAATGGTTCCTATGTCTCTGCTTTGCTAGAATAACAAGTGTTTTCATAATTTGTCTGTTGTTCAAAGGTAAAGCTGATGGATGGTTAAACCTCTCCTTTTCTAGGGCAGCAATTCTAAAATCAGCCCAGCTCGTGGGGCACCTGCAACCCCTGATACAACTGGCAGAAGCTGGGGTGCATTTCCTTTGAGACTGGGTGCTTGCTTGTCATTTACCTGTGAAGAAGGCATTGCTCAAAGGGAGGGAGTGGACAGTGGCAAGGCAATTTACTACAGCAGGAATAAATCCCTGTTTGTCACAGTTTTCAATTTCTCTTTTCATTCAGATTTATGGAGAAAGTTCTTCCTGTGCTGGGAGAGCTCTCAGGAATATTTTTACTCTACAAGCTTCTGACCTGATTAAAGACAGGGTGTACCTGACTGGCATTTGCAGGTAAATCAAAATAATTTGTTTTAATTAACTTTAAGAGTTTTATTTATTATGCTCTGGTTTGACAAGAGAGTAAATTCTGAGTGATTCTGTGTATGTCATTAAGAATTAAAATATTTTCTTTAAAAAATTCTTTAAAGTCTCATGTGCCTTAATATTTTTTCTTACATTACAATGTCAGTTGTCGGAAAGCAGCAGTGGCCTGATTGTATGTACATTAATGGTTTTCATATACAATAGTGTTTGTCAGTTATTTTGTTGAAAAGAAAGTGTATTAATTTCAGCTGTGGTTTGGAGTTATAAAAGAGCTTAATTGGATTCGAAGATTTAGTGACACGATGATTTCTGTATGTAGTTTATGGAATATTTCTGTAATGAAGTGGTTTTCCATTTGTGTTGCATTGTAGCATGAATGCTTCCTCCTGTTTTCAATTACACCAAAATGTGCAGCTCTCTATTATAAAACCATTACTTCACACCTGTTTAAGAAAAATCCATTACTTTTTAAATGTTGTTTAAATATATACATCTACCAATAATCTGAAAGATTAAGTCCATGCTAGATTAACACTTAAAGGTCTTACACATATTGTTTAGCTGTACTGATTATGGCATGCTTGGAATGGAGATAAAAGGCTGAGGCTAGAAGCTGGATTTTATTTATCTCTTATGCATCTTGGGATGATATGTAAGCAACACAAATTGATAAAAATTCTATTGCGAAGTACGCTACATGAATCAGGTATGTAAGGAAACTTGCTCATCTAACATAAGTTCCCTCATTGTAGCTGGAGGTACCCCCTGAGGCTTGCCAACATTATTTCTTCCCTTGAAATGAATAGGTTTACAAAAATTAGGAATTGAGACAAAGAATTTTCTCTGCTGAACAAAAAGGCTGACTTTTCATAGCTTTAAAAGGACCTCTTTATTATAAAAGGATGTTTTAACATTACAGTAGTTTAAGAAGTGATGTTTTGCTTATTTGCAGGAGAAGTTGTGTTGGATCAGAACTCGTGGACTGGCTTTTGGAGCAGTGCCCTTTTGTCAAGTGCAGATCTACAGCAGTTGGAGTGTGGCAGCTCCTCCTGGATATGGGCATTATCTTGTCAGGTCAGTCCTGCCAGTACTTGCAATGTGAGGAAGGCTATCCCTTTCTCCTGCACAGGACAAGAGCTGTGGTTTTGATCAGAGGAGGGGAAGAAAATAAAGCACAGATTGATCCAATTTTCTTGCCAGCTCTTTTTTCTACTATCTTTTTGGGAGGCTCACTTCTGTGACCTTTCATTTCATAAATAACAAAGATCAATCCCTTGTTTTTGGCAATTTCATTCCTTTTTCATTCCTGTAATTGCCCATTATCAGGCTGCAGACAGAGTGCGTGTCTTTTCCAGGCTTTTATTTTCCCCTCAAGCTATTTTTGGTTTCTCACAAGACAGCAGCTATTTAGTTGTTGCAGATCATGGCTTTGCTAGATGACTTCTGTTGCTATTAAGCTATTAATGATTTTCTTTTCCTCTCTGTTTTCCATAATTTTTAATTACAACGGGATGAGAGAGGATCCAGTTCCTTGAGACAGTGGTGAGGCCAGGTTCTACCCTGCTGTCTCCAACTCCCCCACCAAATTGAGGGATTTGGTCCAGCTAATGTGATTGCTGATAATTACACTGATACCTAGCCTCTGGATAGCTGATGGATTTTACTTGGAGGCTGGAATTTAGGTAGCTCAGCTCAGATCATACTCCTGGGGTCTGTACTAGACACTTAACCTCTTTCTTATGTAAAGGTGAGAACTTATGGAAGATTTCTGCGTATGTACACTGAAAGTGTACTTTAAGGTTTTCATCAGCTAAACTGACAGCATGTCTGGTCATGCAGCGTCAGGGCCAAATTACTTGTTGCAGAAGGTTGTGATTTTGGCTTTGGACTCTGCTTTTTTCCTCATTAAATCCCATTTTTTTTCAGGAAAGACAACTGATACATATTTTTATCTAGGTCTAGTCTACAAATGTAGCCCTGAATTTGAGGAGAAGATGGAATAATGATGGGCTGCATCCCCATTACTGAACTTTGTTTACTAGTGCCTGACCATTAGTGAAAACAGCTTAGAAACCAATGGAAACTGAGACTCAGAAATCTAACAAAAAAGAGGAAAGTTTTTATTCCATAAACCTGAACTGATTCCAAAATTGATTAAACACTCAGCAGTCTTAATGCTTGAATTTCAAGATCCTGGAGATCTTTAAATTGAGGTTTTGAGGTTTTCCTGTTTGGATGCACTGAATTAAACTGAGAGGGCAGGATTGTTTCTGTGCTGAGTATTCAGTCCTTTTGTCCTGTGTGATGGTACAACTCAGCATTAAGATCAAGTAATACAGAATGTGGTGGGAATCTTTACATGCTGAAAGTTTAAAGAGTATCTAATATTTTTTTTTCTTACAGTGGACAGACAACTCTATTTTCAAGACAGTCATGCTTTCTACCAGTTCTCAGCAGATGAATGCACCTACCTTTTCTGTGAATTTGAGAAAGAGGAAGCATGGAAGAATGGAGTAAAGCTCCTACTTCAACTACTGCCACTGTCTCCTCCCAGGATTGACATGTGCAATCTGTAAGTGTGCATATACAGCTGTTTGCAACTTCTACTGACTGTTTTAGAGGTGTCTGGCCTTATAACGTCAGTTTGCCCCCAGATCACCTTGCAAATGAGACAGCTTTCTCTTGGGGATGGAAAAATCTTGTAGAGATGTGCTTTTCATCTGAGAAGGTCAGTATGGGCAGGAAAATGGAGGCACCTGACTAGGGGGTTTGGGCATATTACGTTTTGAGGGACTAGCTTGCTGTCTCTAGCTTGCTATATTACCTGGGCATGTGATTTTTTTTGGTCTGCTCTTACATTTGGAGGTTTGGCATGAATTTGGCAGCAGGGATGCTCTGGTGGTGATTGACTAGCAGATCAGATGTCCTTGTGATGTGTCAGGATCAGCTTTCAGATGGATTGACAAGATGGAAGCGTGGTATCTTCAGTCATTTGATTTTAATTTTCTACTGTATATTTGCCAGAGCTCTGTGTTTATTATTCCTTTTTGCAGAATATGCCTCTAAAGAGTTCTGCTTCCTATATGTCTTCACCTGACTATTGAATGTTATCATACTCTCTGTGCTCATGTGTCTGCACTCTAAGGTTGCCTGTTTAGAGTGGCTAGAAGGAAAACATAGTTATTTGTTCTGCAGTGAGAGGACAAAATAGAGGAAAAAGGTGTTAGTGGAATCTCTGGAGGCTCATGACCATTTGTGTAATTTAGTAAATCTGCAGGAGTAGGCCTGAACAGACAAGTTGAGTTAAATCCTTTCATTGTTCCTACCATGATGGTTCCCAAACCCAATACTTTGGGGAACTATTACTCTGGCAGTACTAGAATTTATTCTCTTTGACACCAAAGACAAAACTTTCTTCTACAAATACTTTCCTTCTCTACATATTAGCTTTTAAAAATGCTCATTCTCGAAGATGAATGTCCAGTAGAAATATTTCAAAGAAGCACAAAGTCCAAAGATCCTGTAAGCTGTCTCAAGCTCAGATTCTTAAATTCAGACATGTTGAGCTGGTAGGGAAAAAATTCAGTAATTCCTCTACATAGTTCAGGGTAGAAACTTGATTCCCTTCCCTACTGCTGACTGCCCTCACCAATCAAATATTGGCAGTTCTGGAGTGGAGCTTCCCTTCAAAATGCATTTATTTGATCAGCTGCAGTGAGTGTAGGCAAGTGACAAGAACCCCAGGCTGGCTAGAGCAGCAGGACTGAATATGATCTTCTAAGCAGATGACTCACATGGGACAAAACCTTTGACTGTTTTTGCAAATAGAAATTCTTGTCTTCCAGCGAACTCTGGTGCTAAACAGTTTGTCTGTCCCTTAAATATCAGGGCATTTTGATCTTGATTTTAGTGGGAATTGGGATTTTTCTCATCACTGTAACTCAAACCACTTTTCATGGTTTGTGTCTCCTCGTTCAAAGGATTTGAATCAAAAGGACAGAACAGATAGGTCATATTGATGTGTTACGTGAAGGATGCTGGGTAGGAAAATGGATTGAAGGCTTTTTAGGTTCAAGTTTACAGTCTACTTTGCAGTTTTATCATTTCACTACAACTGTCATTTCCAGTGCAAGATGATCCCTGTCACATGAATTGAACAATTATTCATTAATGTACATTTCCAGCTCCTTCCTGCTCACATTATTCAAATTTGAGTTGAAGCTGGATTCCTTTTGGGAATAGTGTCACTGAAAAATTGTTTTCTGGAGCTTTTACCTGTCAGATTGTGAGGGTGCTTTTTGAAAAAGTATATATTGTAGGAATTGAATTTTAAATAATGGTACACCCTCAAGGGAATGTGATATTAAAGCAGAAGGAGACTTTTCCAGGTTCAAAATTCTTCATGCTTGATGCAAATAATAAACTACTAAACCACAGTCAGAAAGGGAATAGGTGTGATGAGATGTTTGTTAAAGTTGTCTGACCTGGTTAAATAAAGCCATATACTCCTTTTCATGAGGAAAGAGAGCAATTCTAAAAACCTTTCCCTGCAGTGTTTGCCTTTTCTTGAATATATAAGCTGTTTTGCCTACCATTAGAAGCACAGCATTTTTTATTAGTTTAATATTTTTGTACTCATTTTTCTGTCTTAGCTTTTCCCACAATCTATGTTGATTGCATTAACTCTATATGTACATAGGGATAGAGAAATTCTTACTTCATTAATGAAGTTCCCTGCTTTTGATGAGATCAGAAGCAGCTGCCTGCTTGTGCCCCAGAAGGGAACATTGGATGTCTTCTGGTGGTCCCAGAGGCCAGACGACCTCTGCCTCCTCTGCAGCTGTGGGCAGCAGCCTTGTGCTTGCCTGGGCTGCATCAGTGGGTCTCTGGAGTACCATGGTTCTGCTCTCAGAACAGAAGGAGCCTGTAGACCTGAGTAGGCAGTGGCAGCTCTGGGGACTTCCTTCAGCAGCTATTCTGGAAACCCTGTTAAATAAACATAGCTCAGATTTGACTTGCTGTACACATTTTTGATGGATGTGTGTTTGTTTCTGGGCAGTTTTAGCAGTGTTACCAAACACAGTAGAAAACTCTGGAACAATGGAAATACTGTTTTGAAGTCTGAGATGTGCTTATGATTCCTGAAAAAAAGCTCCGTGTTGGCCTTGGTGGAAATTCCTTACATTCAACATAACATTGGTGGGATTCACCATGGAAAACAAATCAGGGCACAGCAGATTTTCAGCAGCTCATGCTAATCTGAAGGCTAATGTTGTGTGTATTCCAGGGGATTCAGACCCTGTAAATGCTGTCAAATTCGGACAAATGAAGAGGCTTCTTGGGGTCGTTAAACACCCAGTGTTAATCACAGTCATTCTACTTGAGCAGAAAACAAGTGAACATTGCAGTACCCTGAGAACAAAAAATCTGAGTTGAAAGCTGTGCCATGGGCTCCCTTACAACCCTGAGCAATCACTTAGGCTCTTATTTAATGCCTCCTGAATTATTTTCCAGTTACTGCAATGGTGTTGCATCAGGTGTTTAATCCTTGTGTGCTTCTATTTCCTTCTTTGTAAAAGGAAGTGTTAATAATAATTCCCAGAACCACTGGTAGACTAAGGGAACGTTTCAAGAATGCACTTGGTAGCTGAGACTGTTGAAATTTATCACATAATACTTTTAAAAATTGTTGGAAGGTATGTTAGCAGAGTTTGTTTTCTTAGTCTTTACATTGCTTTTTATTTTCAGGAGTGTTGGACTATGTTCTCTGTCTCCTGTCCTGAAACAATTTGTTTCTATTGATATCAGAAATGTAACCGTTCTTAGAAATAATTTGGTTTTCATGCAAACAGCCAGGATGGCATATTGATTTAGTTAGTGCCTTATGGAGTTCCTGGAAAGCTTTTGCTGAACACAAACAGCTCTCAGGTATTATATGGAAACTGACTTGCCTGCTTGCAGATCTAGAACAAGCATCCCTGCATCTCACTCTGCTTAGCAGACTGACCCCACAGATCTCTCAACTGTATAAGCACTAATTTGCCTGGGCTTTGTAGCTCCTGTTTGGTACCAGAATCTCTAGGTCCCAGCTGTCCACTTTTGAAAAAATTAGGCTGTAACTGTTGCTGTTGTCCATCGGCCTGGGTGTCATAATATACCCTTCCTCTCTGATTCTGAAGAGCTGACTCTAATTTTTAGTGTATTCATTGTTTCAGAAGTATTTGATGATCATATGCAGATAAATACTGGGAGTATTTTTAAATAGAAAATGAAGTGATAAGGCCCAAGAAGGAACTAGCTAGGTTATGTGCTGTTCTAGGTTTATAGATTGCATCTGTGCCTGTGTCTGCTGAGCACTCTTCTGCCTCCAGTTTAGAAGAAGCAGGTCCTGGCCTGGTTCTGAGAGATCAGAAGAGAACAGATGTGTAGAGAAATATCTAAAAAGTTCAGTTATTTTAATCTCATTCCAAAGTATAAAGAGAAAATCTGAATAAATCAGTCTTGGTAAATGAAAATGCATTCATTTTTTTCTTTTGGGCTCTTTATAACACTTAAAATGTTAAATCACATTTCCTTTGAATAGAAAAGGCAGTTGTGAAAATAACTGTGATTTTAATCTGAATTACCATTTTGATTTGAATTTGCTTGCCCCAAAATGAATGCATGTGTCATTCTGTGCTTTCTGACCTTAATTTTTTAATCAGGGAACTAAATTTTTGGACATGGGATGTAAAAACCTCAATATACCAGCTGCATATTCCAGCTGTCTTTCCAGCTCTCTCCCCTAGGACATCAAGGCATATAAGCAATTAAATAATTTAGTCAAAGACAGAAGCTTCTGCTAATACCTGGGATTTATGTTTATTTCAGCAGCTGCAGTTTTGTGTATCTGTTCCACTTGCTGGCATGCTTCTTGAATACCATGGAAACTAAAGATCTCAAGGGCATTTTCTTTTATTTCTTCCTGTAGTTATATCCCTATAAAATTGGTGTAATGCTTCTGACTCTCCAAAATCTTCTGAAAGGCTTACAGATGTTTTAGTGATGGGAATTAGACTGTTTTAAAGAAAAACACAGTCTTATCCTGTACTGCCCACTTTTGTGTGGCTATTTCCACGTGGGTCAGATGGTTTCTAGGAGGATTGTACCTTTACTGCCTCACTTTTGAAAAGACACATTAAGTCTCTTTCTTGCAAGTCACTGTCAAGACAACCTAATATTGTTCTCAGCTGTCGCTTTGGTTTGGTTATTAATGGCTTCTTAAATGTATTATTTTCACTTTCACTTATTTTTTCTGAATATCAAATTTCACTTGTCGCAAAATTATTTTGATGTTGTCTGTTTTCATCTACATGAAGTTGTATTCCATAGGTGCTGCTCCACACCTTAGCAAAACTGGGTGGTGGGCAGATATAAAACTCATTGCTCTATTCATAGAGTAAGTTTTTAGCCAAGCAAAAGATGCCATGAAATAAAGCAACTCTGTTCTAAAGGGTCCTGCATTCTGCATTCTGCATCATATTTTTATAGCTGAGGAATTCTCTCACTGCTTCACGTTGGTCGGATCAAAAGAGTTCTTGACAGCAAGGGACAAAGGGTGTACTCTGTCATTACTGACATGATTAATTATTGTCATGCTGCAGTCCTCATTTTGATGTGGAATCTCAAAGGCCCTTTTACATTACTGCCTGTGGCTACACAGTTCCTTACTTTCCAGGAATCAAAAGATGTTGAAACAGAATGAAAGAAAGAAATAATAAAATCTTATTTTTATTTTTTAAGGCCTGATCAAAAAATAGAAGATACAGCAGAAACCAATGCTGAAATTCTTGCTCGTCTCACTTCTGCGGTAAGGTCATTGCATCAAAGTTTGAACTGATCATGTTTGAAATATTGTCATGTTTTGGATCCTTTCAAATTAAAGACTTAGTCTAAGTGAACAGATGTTTGTACATGAAGACTGTTTTTTTAGTCTCTGGAAGGGGAGAGCTTTACTGAGGTCTTAGTGTGCAATTCCAAAGCTATTAAAATCAACCCAAGCAAGGACTGCAGCAGCCTGCTCTTGTAATATATGCTATTCGTGGCCCAGAAGATACCAACTTGGAGGACCAAGGTGACTTTTGTGTGATGTGCTTTACTCTCAGACCCTCTTGGACAAGTCTACATCAATGGGAGACAAAGGGAGATAAAAGTTTTCAGCAGCCCTTGTGTAGATTATCATGAACTTCTGAGGAGACTCAGCTGGGAAACCTGAGCTTCCCAGCTATGTTTAGCCTCAGTAAACTTCACCATAATAAACAATAACTTGTTCTGTCTCTGCTAGAGTGTGGTGCATCTAGTTTATATTGTGAGATCACTGTTCTAAGTAGAAGAAGATAGACAGGACTTCAGAAAGTTAAGCTAGACTGACTCAATTTAATGTAATCTGTGTGATAGCACAGAGTGCACCCTCAGAAAATTAACAATGCAACACTGTGAGGAATGGTTGGTCACCATCCCTGGAGGTATTTCAAAGATGAGTGGGTGTGGCACTTGGGGACATGGTTTAGTGTGGACTTGGCAGTGCTGGATTAACCTGATGTACTTGATGATCTTGCAGGTCTTTTCCAACCAAAATAATTCTATGATTCTATGGTTGTGCTGCCACTTAGAGGGACTTTGACAGTCTGGAGAGATGGGCCAACAGAATCTCAGGAAAGTCAGCAAAGGGCAATGCAATATCCTGCATCTGGGAGAAATAACCTCATGATTCTATGCGGACTGGGGGTTGACTGAAAAGCAGCTTTGCAGGAAAGGACCTGGGGGTTCTGGTAGACATCAGTTTGAACCAGAAACATGCCCTTGTGGTAGGGAAAACAAGTGCTTCCTGAGCTGCATTAGAAAGAGCATTGTCCTTAGGCTAAGGCAGGTGACAAGGTGTGGAGTCTCGGGTCCAGTTCTGAGCTCTCACTACAAGAGATATGGATGTCCTGGAGTGCATGTGAAAGACCATGGAGATGGTTGGGGAATAGAGAACTTGACTTACAAGGAGAGTCTGACAGAAGTGGGAATGGGGCTTGGAGAACAGAAGGCAATGGGAGGACCTTATTTATGTGTACAAATACCTGATGGACAGGCTCTAGCTGGCCATGATTTTCAGCAGAGGTTTGGATCAGATGATCTCCAGAGGTGCTTTCCTACCTCCACCACTCTGGGATTGTGCAATTCTGTGAACACTGCACCTAAGTCATCAAAACATGGAATTGGTGTTAGTTCTGTTTTTGGCATGTGAGAAAGTAAAGAGACAAAAATGAAGCAAGCAAAATAAACCTTTTATGAAAAAAGCACAAGGATAAGAGGTATTTTAAGAAAAATAAAGAAAGTGCTATTGTGAAGTTGTTGGAAAATGGAAGGAAAGGAGAAATTTTTCTGTCTTTTGTAAAGACAAATGTCTTTACAAAAGATATTTAATAATGCGTTTGGAAAGCTAGTGATTCTGTATGTTCAACTTTATTCAAGAATATTTTAAAATGTATGACATAAGCAAATGCTCTGTTTTAAATATCTTTTTTTATGGTCTCAATATTCAAATTCCTTGTTTTCTCTACTATTTTCTTAACTGAAAATGAAAGGTGAACTCAGAACCTCAATGTCCTCCATTTTTCTTACCATGCAGAGCAAAAATAGAAAATCGTGAAAGACTTTCTGCAAAGTTATATTTTTTTAAAACACTTGTAAAACACCAACTCTATAAAACATTGCCAGTATTCTTCAAAAGCTTTGCCTATCAAAAATAGAATAATGGGAGTTTTGTCAGTTAAAAAAAAGGGACACGCTCAACAAAACAAAGTGCTTTTGAGTTTGAGAACTGGATCTAGCTGGCTGCACTTGGGCAACATGCATGTCCTTAAACACCTCATTGACAGTGAGCTCAGAGTGTTTCACATCTGTGAGGTCAAACCTGTGAACTACATCCTGAGTCACTCCAGCAGTAGGGCACCTGGACAGGGTTTTCTTAAATGAACCATTTTATTACTGTAGCTAACTAGCTAAAGAAAAATTAGGCAGTTCCATCTCCAGATGGCCTGAGACCCATCTATTGCCATGGTGATGTCAAGAATCTGATCTTTTCTCCTGCATTTTCTGATTTTCCGCAGAACATTTTAGTCCCTCTGTAATGATTTTCTAGTCTACCCCTGGGAAAAAGGCACAAGACCAGAGCAGCATCCTCCAAATTTTGGCATCTGTAAATGAACTTTTCCTGTTTATCCCTCCAGAATATTGCTTTTCCTCCATACAGTAGATTGGGACATAAAAGACTCTCTGCAACTGTCTGGGAAGTCTTTTTAAGTCCCTGAAGAATTTGAAACCTCAGCTCACACTATTCAACAGACTGTCCAGTGTCTTGGTTCTCTTTTTTTGTAAGCAGGAGCTGGAAACTGTAAGTGAAGTTATTAACTATTACTGGAAATATGTTAACACTTTTGGCTTTTCGGCTCACTGAATGTTTATGTATTTTGTACAAAATTAAACCATTCTTCTTTGAAGAATTCATAATTGAAAATCCTGCTCATGATACTCTTCACACCAGAATTTCAGAAGTGTGGAAAAACCCACAAAATCATCCTGACTACTAGCCCAGCAGTCAAGCAGTCAAAGATTAGAGTTGACTTTTTAATTGGAGATGAAAATCCCACTGCTGTCTCTTCTACTTTTGTTTTTGCTTTTCATGGAACAAAACATTTTTATGAGGTCAGAAGAAAATTTCTGAGTCAGCTTTTTTTCAGGGGATTCCATTCCAAATTTTCAAACGTACACCGATTGTGATGATGCGACCCAAGCAAAATTGGAGGAATCTGTGTGCCTAAAATATAAATCCCTCTTTTAATCTATCAAATTATGTGCTTATATCATATGCTCCATTACATGAGGCACCAACAAAACCATCAAACTTCAATTCTAAGGGCAAGCAGTGCAAAATTTGCAAGCAGTGCAAAATGCTGCTAGAAATACATTTGCATCAGATAATCTTTTTTGGTCATGAATTTTTAAAAGAATGCAGTGATTACTCATGGGTTTAAAAAAGGCATTCCAGAGCTGTCATGCATCCCATGTCATGTCCCAAAGAGCAGCCTCATATTCAGTGTTTTGCGTGCTACAAGCAGAACACGGTGAGATAGCTATGAGTGTTTCCACTGCAAAGCCTTTTACCTTACCTTGTAATGGAACAGATGATATCAGGATGTTAATGAAGTGTGTCTGGAAAATAGTTTTATGGTACTTTATGGCATCAGCCAATATTACTTTTATTTAGAGCCCATCAAACTATCATAACTTGAGATGCAAAAATGTGAACCAGTTTACTGTTTTTCAAAACCCTGCTGTTTAGAGCCTTCTGTTGCAGGATTTTAATTTTGAGTTTCTGTAAGGATTGGCACCTTGTCTCTAGATTTGAAGTCCTGCTTGGCACAATAGTATCTAGACTACTGTCTCACACAAAACTACTATGGACAGAAAAAAGGGAAAGGAAAAAAGATGGTATGCACTGTCTGCTAGATGCAGTCATGTCCACTATGACAAAATGACAAGATTTGCAATAAGAGCAGTAGTTGTCATTTACTTATTAAAATTCTCTATTATTTCAAGACAAGATTCACCATATAAATGAGCCATTTTTACTTAATCAAGCAGAAGTATACCCAAGTATCACTTTCTATGCATACTCTTCTATATTGCAGAAAGAAAACTTGATTGAGATGTGGTAACATGCCAACTCCTCACTCAAAATGTTCTCTTTAAGACTTTCATAATATTTCTGTAAATATTGTGTGGTGAACTGGCCTTTAAACTGAATCAGTTTTGACATCTGCAATGTTACTCAAATGGGATACTGTTTAGATAGTGTTAGCTTTGTAGCAATAAGCTGTATGTATAAAACATATTTTAAAATTTAATATGTCAATATGGTAGGCATAGTCCTTGTTTATGTATTTTATTTTGTGTCTACATTATTATCTTCAATGTGATGTGCGACTATCGATTTTGTCAAACAGGCAGTGACTGAAATCCTGTTAGGAAGAAGCATGATAATGGGTGGCATGTGTGCAGTGAGGAGTGAGTGTTATACATGGATTTCCATTGGGGTAATGATGCAGAGGAGTTGCATGTCCAGCAGGGATGTCAAGTGCATTTATGCTAAAATAGACAAAAGCATATAGATTATGAAATCTAGGGGCACCACTCGGATCCAGTACTGCTCAGCAGTACCAGTTCCTTGTGATTGGAATGAATCCTATGAGAGGGAGCTCAGATTGTCCTGATGGAACCCTTTGATGAAGGAAATTTTTCCTACTGTTAACACCAGGGAAACATATTTTCCTCCTGCTTTATCTAAAGGGTTTTGCTCACGTTAAGTAAAAGAGCAGCTGCATTCCGGGCCAGCAGCAAACTATGAGATATTTAGCTTGATGTAGACAAAATATAGAAGCCCAGCCTTTTAATTACCTGTGATTTTAGCACTATCTTTCAAACCTAAAAGGTGCCACCTTATAAACAAAAGTAATATTGGAAATACAACTGCAGGATGCCACAATGCTGCCTTTTTGTTCTGACAAAATGGGTTTTTCTTTGCACCATGGAGAGGTTTGCATTTCTGGAATATTTGATTGGGTTAAGAGATACATTTGCAGTTGTTTCAGGTTGTAGTGTCTCTTAAGCATAAGCTTAGGATAGTGCATTTATTAAATGCTAGGAGATAAAGATGAGACATCAAAGTGCTTCTTATGTCAGTAACCTCTGCCAATAGATCAGAATTGAGCCATTGACATGGGTACCTTCTGAGTTTAATGAAGGGAGAGGGTCTGAGAAGTGTAACCATGAAAAGTCATGGTGTTGTTCAGAAACAAATTGGACTTTTATTGAAAATCCTGTTCTTTATTAGATAGCTTGTATGTATTATTATAATACTTGTGTATAGCAATTGCTGCAAGGAAGCACATGAGTTGTTTTTCTGTTCTTTCCCATTTTACTTGAAGTTTATGCTTACATTACCTATGATTAATATTTCTCCAGACATGGGAATGAGTGTACAGGAAGGAAGGAAGGGAAGGTAATACTGCCAGCTTGCACAATTGTGCTGGAAACAGGATGACATTTAAGAAAACCATGGCACTGCCTTCATATTTTCCTGCTTGGAGTGGCAGAGAACTCTGTCCCTCTCAGCAGGGCAGCATCAAGGAATAGAAAAGATCCTTTTCCCTTGCAAGGACAGCAAAAAAATCTTTTTGGTCCTTTGCCACAAAGGAAAGAAGGATGCAAGCAGAGGAAGGACGTGGCCTCTGGTGTGACTGGCTTCTTCCACAGGCAGAGTGTACTGCTGCGTGGCTCCTGAGGATCTGCAGTTACCATTGTACTGAGATGCCCTGAGTGATTTTGTCTTTCTGCTCAGACCAATATAATGCTAACTATTCTTCTTTCACGTTTTCAAACTTCTCTTCAGAGTCACGAGAGAGTTGTTAGCAATTGTACTACTTTGGGAATCCTTTATGTGCTTTGTGCCTTATGACTGAGCTACATATCTTGAGAATGATGTCTGAAATTTCATGTCTCTCAGAAACTGCATGTCAAACCTCCCACTGCAGAACAGCCTTGAGCCTTGCCTAGGTCTGTTAGACAAGATGGCTAGCATGCACTGCTGGAGACTTTGTACAGAGAGGTGGGGCAATCCCTAGAAAATGTTGGAATGTGCCATATATATTTTTTAATACTGAAGACAGCCTATCTTGGGAAAATTGGGGAAATTGTAAGGTGTATGAGAGAGCATTTGGTGCTCTAGGCCAAGTGCAAGCAGCTGCAGTGGGACAGATGATGGCAGTGAAGACGCAGAAAGCATAATAATAATATATATATTCTCGGCCATACTAGGAGAGGTTGTTTCTTCCTGGGAGATCCAAAAAGTGAAGGTCAATTATATACAGGAGAAACCTCTGTCAAAGCTCAGCATGAAGGACTCTCTTATTCCAGAGCCACACAATAAATCCAGCATTACAGTGTGCTCATCAGAGGCAAAACAAATATGTAACAAGGGAAGGGAGAAGATTTAAGTGTGTACTTGTGAAAGAGATATGCTGTGCAAATAAATTACAGGTCAGGCTACCGAATTGCCCACTCCCTAAGGAATGTGGGGTATTTACATGAAATTAAAGTCACAGAATTCCCAGCTGAAAAGGAGATAGATTTGCTAGGAAAACTGACTGTAGTTTCAAAACCAGGCATAATTCCACATGCAGTTGATTGCTGCAAAGCATTGATAGCTCTTATCTTACCAGTATTGCATTTTGTTTTATTTGACTGTGACAGGAACTATAACCATCCTTTTATTTTCCTGATATTTTAGGTACAGAGAGAACTGGCTGCTGTCATTGCCTTGAAAGCAAGGAAGTCAGGTGAGTCAGGCTGAACTTCAGAGGGCTTTTTGTAATGCTGTTCCCTTTTGTCATTTCTTGAAGTATCTGAATTGTCACTGGTGTCTTTTTAATATGGGGAAGAAAAGATACTGATGGAGAATCTGTGTATACAGCACAATGCAATTACAGCTAAGCTTCTCTCCATCTAGCTCATTATGTCTAACAACATTGCAAATAAAATCAGTGTTACAGTTCAAGTTGGGTCTCTTTCTGGCCAAAATCACTATTTCCTCTAGGCTTGCTCTTTATAAAAAAAGCTGATGTCTTTATTTGACTTAAATTTAGGACAAATATGTTGGTCATTTTCCTTTTTTTTATCATCCAGTATTTCATGCCATCATCTTTTCTGCTTTTTACCAGCCCAGCCAGGTGTTTTTCTTACTGTTAAAGCAAAAGGACAGCTTCATGCATGAAGGTGTTCTTTCCTGCCTTTTCATCTGTATGGCTGGAGAGGCAAGTCTCTGATCAGGGCAGGAGAAGGGAAAAGGCAATTGGATAACTGGAAGTCTCTGCCAGTAAAAGCACTCCCAAGAAATGCCGGTGCCACAGTGCAAAGGCACTGAAATATGTGGCCATCTCAGCTCCATCAGGGTGTGGTAGCACAGGCACTTCAGCAGGTAGGGTCTGCACTGCTGAGGCAAGGAAGGAGGCAAAGAAGCCAAGTTGTGTTTTCTAGGCACTGCACAGCAACCAACAGAACCTACTTGGCCAGACCTGACTCTTTACAGGTTAACTCTCTGGTGGCTTTGTGCAGTGTCTTCTGCACCAGGCTGAATGTATTTCTAAAGCAAAACAGAGGTGGAGTGACCTTAAATTATTAGCGTGTTCCCAAAGCCATTGAGTGCAATTTGAGTGCATTTTCACGGAGCATCTCTTGTGATTATCAGTGACTTTTCTAGAAATCAAAGTCACAAATCTTGTGCTTGAGCTATTTTCTGGCTTGTTCATTGTACTGCATTTCTATCGGTCTGTCTGTGACTTACAAGTAGAGCACAAAATTTACTACACACACGCACAACACACATCATGTTATTGTAAACTGGAGGCACCAAGATGATGTGGCTGGTGTAGCTGCAAATATTTTCTTGTTAAAATGTAAGTATTATAAAAAACCATTCTAGACATAGTTTGATGCTGTTTTTTTCTGGAAATAGAAGTACCCATAAGTTATACCCACACTCATCTATAAATGTAAATCTGTGGAAAGCGAGCACAAATGTGAGTGTGAATTCAGACCTGAATTTCTTCTGTGGGCAAGCTTTACTTCTGAAAGTGCTGTAGTAGTTTATGATGTCAACACCCCTCAGCTGCTTGCCCTTACCTGGTGTCACCCCAGTCCCACCTGACTTGTAATGGCTGAACATGGAAATGCTTCTGCTCTGGCTCAGTGCAGAGGAAAACAGGCTATTTTAAAGAAGTGCTCAAGGTAATCTCTTATTTTGCTGCTAAATGGGCTAAGTATGGCGCCATGTATGTTTACTCCCTGTTCATGGAGGTATAATAAATCTCTCGGTTTTTAAGCAGTTTTGTCAGCAAATATTTCTATGGCTATGAGCTATAAATAGAAGTCTTTCCCCCAAAAGAGTTATTTTTAGCTGGAAGTAGTCTCTTATTTCCTTTTGGTGGATGGTTGTTAGAGTAGAATATGGGGTGGGCATTACATTAGGAATGAGATGCAAGAGATGAAAATCCAAAAGGAGAATATTTCTTGGAGTCTCCTTTTTACTGTAATTGCAATCCTTAATGAACAGGTAGAAATATTTCACTTAAAAATTACAGCCTTAAAAAAATAAAGCTCCTTATAGAGCTTTGCAGTGCTGTCCAGCCTTTCCTAATACATTAATGTAAACACTTAAATATCTGTTCAGATCTGAACAAAAGATAACTCTTTAGTCAGTTTAACTAGTGTGTGTTGTTGAAATTTGCATTTCTTTATGCCCCATCTTGGATGCCTGTAAAAAATGGGAGTATGATCAGGCATAACTGTAAGGTCTAATTTAAGTTAATGCCTTCAGTAAAGTAGGTGCAGAGTAAATTAGGGTGGTTGGTTATGCTCCTTTATTTTATTGCTGGTGGTTAAATTCACAGTGTAGCAGTTACTGCGAGTGATCAAGCTCTGGTCTGCTGTGCCTGGTGAAGTGAAGCACATTTCAGAGAAAGTACTTCTGGAGCTGTAAGCCACAGTATCTTTCAAAGATATTGTTCCTCTAATCCTCTCCAAGATTCCATATAATTCCAGGAAATAAGCCACCAAAAGTCAGACAAAGAGTTTATTTTGGCTTGAAAAGAGTGGAACATGGCTTTTTGGGCCAGCTGCCCTGGGTAGCTTCCAGGCTGGTGTGAATGGCGTGGGAGCCTGGCTCATCCACCCTGGGACTCGTGAGTGGGGAGGGCAGGCAATGGGCATGGTCCAAACCTGCTGTCTGGAACCTGGCTGCAGAGGGTAATTGGTTTATTAATTAAAAGCTTTCCTAGAGATCAGTAGCCCTCCTCCCCCTTTAAAAAAAAAAAAGGCAATTTTGCCTAATACAAGGACTATATAATGTGTTCCTGAATTGTTTAATTTCTGAATGTACCTCTGCTCTTAGAGAGACCCTTCACAGTGATTTAATTGTACTAGAAAAACTGGCTGATTTAAGTTTTTTGCATTATTTGTCTAGAACTGCTCTAGTAATCACTATGTTAAGTTGCATGGAAAGCACTACACAAGCATATAACACACAGCTCCCTGTGCAAGAGGTGAAGAGGTTCCAAGTAGGAAGGTTTGGAGGGCAGGGGGCAAGTATTGCCTTTGGCTACCTGAATGAAACAGTTTGGTTTTGTTTAAATGAAGCTAGGGTTTGCTACCTGGTATATGTATGTGGCAGGTAGTAATTGCAACTATTGCAGTTCTGGTTGTGGCAGAGGTTTCCACACTGTATCTGCTGACAAATACCGAGGTAGAGACCTGAGCCCGCTGCGGGTTAGGGCACAGTATCAAATTCTTGCTAGTACAGGATCTGACTTGACGGGGAATGTCTGCTACCAGAAAATAAAACACCAGCAGGGTGTGGGGTAGAATGCCTTTCCCCAAGAGCTGTTCTTCTGTTTTTGCTGTGGTGTAGAAGAATAGGAAAAATTCATAAAACTGGCAGATGCTGAAAGAAAAATGAAGAACCTGGAAAATTAAAGACTTCTGTGCTGTGGGAAAAAAGCTCTGTTTTCATATTCCAGATGTGTACTGCAAGTATACCACTCTGATAACAAGGCATATGCTGACAGAGACATGCTTGAGAGCCTTCATGCAGAGGAAGCTCAGCACTTTTAGTTTCTTTGCAAATAAAACTAAACCAGGGTAAAATAAGTGTCTGTAATTCTGAAGTGTTGATGGACCTCGGTAACACTGTTGACTTGAAATCACATTTGTATTTCACTAGAATAAAGCTCTCATGATAAAGGTGACCTAGGAGGGGGAAATGAGCTTGTGTACTTCTCTGTGGCTTATAAAAATGCATTGAAATAATTCTTTCCTAACCTTAGAAATAAATAGATTAAATGCTGTCTTCTGTGGTTTGGTGAAAGGTCTTGGGGAAGCAAATAACTGGAGCAGAAAGGAACTTTTCCTTTAATTGCAGGCACTCAGCATTAAATTGTTTTGTTTATTTATACCTTGCTGGCTTCTGATAGCTTCTGCAAATGTGCTGAAACCTAACACAAATGCAGCCTCCCCTCTGAAGGTTTACAAGGGTTGGCATTTATCTCAATTGCTTGTCATGGCTCATGACATGTTTCTTATGTGTTAGAGATGGTAGCTAAAACAAGGATAAAAAGCAGCAAATAGCCTAAGGCGGGAGGCTTTAGCTGGTGGCAAAGCTACACGGGTGCATGTGAACTGATCAAAACCTGTCACGTAGATGCTTTGTACTGCTGTTAATCCCATCCACAAACAAGATGCCTTGCATTTCTGTGCACAAACCCATGGCATCACCCAGCAAATCCCTTCACAGCAAAATGAATTTCTGTAACTTTATTTGTGCAAAGGATCAATTGATAAGAGCGTGGCTCTTGTCTTTGTGTTTATGAATACAGGGGCTAATTAAGATAATAGCTGACAGGGTATGGGTGAGGTAGGAAGGTGGTGACTCAGCTTCTCCCCAGGCACTGCAGGAGCAGCGGCAGGTCTGTGGGTGCTTCTCCCTCCCACTGTGAAAGGCAGGGCAGCCACAAATATCCTAGAATTTGTGTGTGGTTTTTCTCCCCCTTATGAATGATATTCAGGTTTCCACTATATAATTAGATACATTTAAGTCATGCCATTCTTGAATTGGCAAGCTCTATTGATTTTTTAATATGTCCTTTACATTTTATTTATAATAATGTATAACAATGTATTAACTCCATATTTGAGATCTTCTGGATTGCCTCCACCCTATTCTTACATATATGTATGCATAGCCAGCCTTCCTCTTTTCTTTTGTATTGCTTCTGTCAGAACCTAACTGCCTATGTGATTTGCTTCGTGTTTTTATTTTAGTGCAGGCGATTCAATATGAAGCAGTCACTGGGGCTTGAGCTCTGCCAGCATGAATGAAAAGCAAGCTGTGAAGAGCTATTCCTTTTCCCAGGCACTGCAGCACCTCCACAGCACTGCTGTCGGGGCTGATTGCGTGACTGGACTCCAACACACTGCAGGCAATGTCAGCCCGGTTAAACACATGAGAACAGTCAGGCTGGGTCAGGTTAAAAGTCCATCCACCCTCGCTCCTACCGTGAGTGATGAGTAGGGGATGCTTAGAGTAGAGGAACAGAGCGAGTACAGTTCTTCTGTGTACATACTCAGCATCTACCAGCCTGTGATAGAGGGATTTGGCTGTACCCACAGTGCTGTGGTAGGTAACCCTTGCTGGACCTTTTCTCCATTAATTTATCAAACTGCTTTTTAAGCCTGCTTATACCCCTGACCTTCATCATCTCTTATGGTAGCAAGTCTCACAATTCATGTGTAGTGTTTTAAAACATATTTTTTCTTGGGTTTTTTTTTAAACACATTTCTAGGACCCTCACTCTGTTGTGATATAGCTCTTTCCTGACAGAGAGTGGTGAATTCCCTATTTGTCTTTATACTATTCAGGATTTTGTGCACATCTGTCATACCCCTGTGAGTTGTCTCCTTTCCTGGCTGTTTCACCAGTCACTCCTCATACCAAATGTCTTCCATTAAATCTTTGCTACATCTATTATATATATTTTGGGATGGGGCAGGCATAACAGCATACAGTATAGCAGCAACATGTGCTGGAGTTGACGCAAAGTGAGAGTGGCAGCTTCTTATCAGGGTGGAGAGGTGGAGGTATGTGGGAAGGAGCCCAGTAAGACACTCTTGGCACCATTAAGCTGTTTTATCAGCTTAGTTAATTCAGAAAACTGCATCTTTATCTTTCCGCCCATTTCCTCAAGTAGTACAGATCCTTCTGAGACCTCTCAGTAAATTTATTCTACTATAATTAGCAGAAGTTTTGTCATATGGTGCTATCTGAATGTCCTATGCTATGTTATTCATTTTATTCCCTTGTAGAAGTGTTTTTATATAGAAAATGAAAATCATTACAAATTTTACTTAGGTTTGTATACACACTTGAAAAATTACATAACAAATACATGATCAAAGGTCATCCAAGAATGGACCAGTTCAGCATTTTGTGTAAGTTTCAAACATATTAAGGACTATTGAATTTACATGTTTCATAAACAACCAGGTATTCAATATCTTTGGAGTAAACATGCACTGTTTATTACCACTTATGCTACTGAAAAAGGGTATAATGAAGTATGAAAAAACTTGGTCCTATTTACAGAATAAAGTGACAGTCATGTGCAAGAGAGGTGTGCATTTTCCCTTGTGAAAAAAAATGAGAAAATTTGAAGGGTGGGGAAAGGGTGAATCAGCAGGATTTTACTGCTTTTCTGTTCTTTTTATATCCCTTTTCAATAGGCTTGCTTACTTAAGTAGTACCTCATTCCATTACAACCTCCAGTTCCTCCAAGCACCCAGTTGTTTAAAACAAGGGCTGAAATTAGTAAACTGTGTGGAATGAGAGTTCTTCTGCAAATTCTTCTGCAAATAATACTTAGAGGATTCACGCTGATGAAATGGCCACTTATAGTGAAGTTGCAGAAGAACTCAACTTCTGTTGTGCTTCTGTTAGGCCATGGTGACTGTATCTTTATTTTCCCCTGCCTACTGAAATGTTATCCAAAGTAAAACTTCCCCTGAAAACATAGCTAGCAATATTTTAAAAGTACACTCTACTTTAGGGTCTTTCTTTAAGGTCTGTGATTTCAGGTCTTGAAGTAAGGGAGATGATCTTGGTTTGTTCAGCCTAGAAAAGAGGAGGCTCTGGGAGAGTTCATGGTGGTCCATCATGAGGGGGAGCAGAGGTGCAGCACTGATCTCTTCACTCTCGTGACTGGTGACAGGACTCAAGGAAATGGCCCCTCAAACTAAGCTGAGTCAGAGGAGGTTTAGTTTGGATATCAGGAAAAGGTTCTTCACTCAGAGGGTGCTTGGGCACCAGAGCAGGCTCCCCAGGAAGATGGTCACAGCACAAGCTGTTTCTGAGTTCAAGAATCTTTGGGGCAACACTCTCAGGCACATGGTGTGATTCTTGGGGTGTCCTGTCAGGGATGATCCTGATGGGTCCTTCCAACTCAGCATAATTTATATGTGACTCAATGATTTTAATCGTGTTAGCTTCTTTAAGCAATGATTTTAAAACATTTTGTGCCCTATTGAAGGGAATCCCTACCCCTAGGGGCCAGTGGAGGTCACAATGATGTATTGCATCACAGGGGATCCTTCCATTATTGCTAAGATAAAGCACAGAAATGAAAAGGGCAGGATCAGACCCCTTCTAGACCTCGGGAATGATGCTCATTTGTGCCCAGCCTGAGTGATGCTGGGGGTGGGAAATGCTCTGGACAACATCAGTGAAAGGACTACAGAGTAACATTTACCAGCTGCTGTGTATTCAACAGCTGATATAAGGCAGAATGGACTCAGACCTGGAAAAAGAAGGAAAAGAGCTCTCTGCTGGGAATTGTGGTGAGAAGGATTTTGGCAGTTTGTGGTTTTGTTTTTGCAATTGTTGTAGAACCTTGGGCATAGTTCTTTCTGAGTGATCTAAGGTACTCACATAGAAGAAATCAGCAATGCAGAGTAGCTGTGTAGGGGAAAGATATTTTGCACATATGCAAAAAGAGGCAGCACAGTAAGGTCACAAAGACAGCAGTTGAGCAAAAAACAACCCCCAGGTGAATGTTTTGTTTACTGGGGCTTTGGGAGAGGCATTTACAATGAATTCACAGAATTTATTTATTCAGTGTCTTCTTTGTTTCCTGCTCCTTTCCTGGCCATGCCTGGGGGATGTTTCCATGGAATAGAGCCCTGTTTCTCTTTGCACCAGCCTGCTCAGCAACAGCCCGTACCTCCTTGTTTGATCTGTTCCCAGCAACCATTCTCTGATGGGGTCTTTCTTCTCCATCCTTCTGTCATCTAATTTCAGACAAAACTCTTATAGGTACATTCACTATCACGTGATTTAAAAAAAAAAAAAAATATCATGCACATGAGAACAAATATCTACAATTACTAGATAAAATTTAAAACTTTCTGCATTCAAGCATCAAATGGTTCCCCTTGAGCTGCAGTTGGTACAAAACCCCTTGATTTTATCTGTTCCTGTAGAAATTCTACAGCACTTTCATATAATTTTCACTTTTTTTTCTCCTTGATAAAACATATGACCTCATATGTTCACAAGGTGAGTATGAAATATGGCTTTATCTTTGCATGCATCACAAAGGGCCAGGCATTGAAAACCAGATCTCCTCTGGCCACATGAATCAACAGTAGTTGTTTATCTATTAAAAAATGCCTGTCTCATTTAGCCAGAGGTATTTTACAAATTTTGTTGCTCAAATGCACCATTACCTTGCATGAAATGTGGACCTTCAAAGCCAGATATAAGAGCCTGGGGCTTTGGTTCTTATAAATAAAATAAACAGAAATTCCTAACAAAACCAGTTGTACAATAAAGTGAAATGACCATTATCTGACTGAGCTGGGAAATATTGGTGGTTTTCTTGGTACACTCATGTTTTAATTTATAATGGCTATATAATGTAGGCAGACCTGAGCCGCATTTAAAGTAAAGTTTGTCCTTCCTGGGGTCGTTTAGAAGCAGTGGGAAGGAATGGCGCCTTAATGGTGATCAGCAAGACCAAATCCACATCTGCCAGCCTCCTTTCTTACCACAATGGCTTTGCTCTGTTTAGATTGGAGATACCTACCCTTGCTGTTATCTGTTCCTTTTGATAAACTCTGAAATGAGAGGAAATGCTCTTGCATCATTTTCTGGAGTCCTGTTTCCTATTTGAGATTTGAGAAATGGCTTGTAGCACTAGGACCTTTGGGAACTTCTTTTTCTGCATGGAAACTAATCAGAATAATGAGTACCCTCTGTGCAAATTCAATATTAGTTCTACACCTAAGGTCAAGCAGAAGTTAATGACTATTTTTAAAGTGCAGAAGTCAGTTATTAGACCAACATTACATTTCACACTTTTGTAATTGTAAAATAAAATGCTGGAGTAATTTATGTTAAATTGATTTAAACTACAAAGCATAAATATCATAGCATCCCAGATTAGGGTTTGAGAGAAAATGGCATCGTTGTCACTTGTGCAATAGTTCATTCACTGATTTCCAAGTACCTTTTTTCCATCTTGTGCTTGCTGAGCTTTTTGCATACAGAGGTGCTGAACAATGCTGTAAGCGGGAGCCTGTCTCTAATAATTTTTGCATTTTCTTTGTTTCTTTAATTAGCTGATTTACTCAGCTGATTGCACAGCTGTCTGGGCAACACCCCCCCAGGGGTCTGCCAACTGTTTCAGAGATATGTAATGTACTCAGTGAAGGGAAATCTGTATGGTAATTTGCATGTATATATGCAGAAGTAGCAGGAAGGAATAAGAAAGCTCAAAGGCAATTTTTGTATGGCTAATAAAAGGAAACATGTTAAGGATGAGCTTAAAAAGCTTTCTCTTTTCAGTAATTTCTGAGAAAAGATTACTCTTTCATGGTAAATAAGGAACCAATTCTCAGTTGGAAGGTTTTGTTCCTGGGATTATTGCCCTCTTACAAGCAGCTTTTGGGGATTTCAGAGATACTCAGTGCTTGTAAGTTTTCCCCTTTGGTTTGGAAACAGAACTTGGAAAATGCAGGAACATGCATGAGGATGTGGTCTGGTCTAAAATGGTCCCCAAATCCGAGGTTTGCAAAGCTGCTCATCTGCTTTTCCATTGCTCAGCACTAGTGCTCTACATAGCCTAGAGGATCTGGCTTTTAGTTTCCCCAGTGGTGTCAGTATGAGCTATTCATTTTTTTCCACTCTGATAAATTAATAAGCATCAGCAAACATTATAACACTGTCAAACAGCTCAGAGCTGCCATAGTAACCAACCTCCCTAGAGCTCGCTGTACACCCTCCACAAAGAACAACAAGGGATATCACAAGTTCCATTGTTCAAAATAACAGTAAAGTTTTCAAAAATAATGACATTAGCTTAGTTGTGTGATTAAAAAAAAAAAACAAAATGGGGGGTTGTGTTTTTTCTTAAAAGCTTCACGCCAGCAACTTCCATTTGTAAAAAAACCCAAAACAAAACAAAACCAAAACAAAACAAAATAAAACCAAAAAACCCAAAAATTTCAGAAGATAAACAAACATTTCTCTTAAAAATTTGGAATATAAAAAGAATCTAGAAGTTGTGAACTTCTCAGAAGCTGACAATAAATCAACTGGTGCAGGCTGCTGGCAGTTCTGGAGCCTTCTCCCCGGGGAATATTCTTGCAGATTCCTGAGGTCTTGTTGGTTTGACAGGGACAAAACAACTCCCACAACAGGCTGTAACCATCCAGCAGGGATGAGGCAGTGAAAGTCTGCTGGCTTGTCAAATAAACTAAGTCCCTGTGTTCAGAAGTCTCTTTAACTCCTCCGAGGTGGGAATATGTCTCCTATGTGTAGACAGCACGTAGGTGCCTTTTACTTACTGGCTAGATGAAAGAGATTCATACATGAATTGTGATCACAGAGTACTGAAAAGGCTGAAATCATACAAAGGGCAGACTAGTTTGATGTTCTAGGATGTTAGCAGGGTAAAGAACAATACTAAATAATAAATTAATGTCTGCATTTGAAATGAAGGAGCATCTCTGAGTTCATTAGCAATATAGCCTTAGGGGTGACCGAGCTTTGTATGGCAAGCAGAGCTACCTCTGGAGGGGCTGTGGGGGCAGTGAAGTCCCCATGCAGCCTGAGCACTCCCAGGTGAGCCGGGCGGTGTTTGTGCAGCTGGAATCCCCCATGTTCAGCTGCTACTGAGGCTGTGCCAGAGGGTTTGCAGCGGGCTAAGCGGGTTTGGTCTTAGCAGCAGCCTAGGGCAGTGCAGAAGCATGTCTGCTGAACGTGGTTTGTGGGCTCTTGTCCCCCAGAATCAGGTGGATAAATGGATTAGATTGATAGATTTCACAAGCTCAATAGATGGATTTCACAGCTAGCTCAAGGGCTGCAGCTGGAGTTGTGTGGCACAAGGGGTCTGGCAGCAGCGTTGCCTTCACGAGTGTCCTGTCCCCCTGCCTGCTGCCTGGGTGCTCTGTTCTCAGCCAGGTTAGTAGCAATCCTTTGCCAATCCACAAATTCCGAATGCCTTATGGCAGCACAGAGTGGGAGCAGTCAGTACAGGGGTGTGGGACAGCCAGCAGTGATGGGAAGCTAAACTGGAATGGCCATGTGGGTGCCACCCAGAGCCAGCTGCTTGCAGATGGGCAGATGTCCTTGCCTGTTGTTCAGCAGCAAAATGATAAACTGTGATGGCAGTCCTTTCCTAAGCATTTAAATAATTAGCTTTCACAGTTAACACCCTATTAAGCCAAAGGAGGAAGTTCACACCTCTCCTGGTGTTATTGTTCCAGTCTGGCTGGCTGCAGCAGCGGAATGACGCTGGTGCCTTGGTTTGTGTTGAGAAGGTTATCTTTGCAGCCAGAAGGGGTAGAAAGAAGTAATTTCATTTATAGAAAAGGAAGAAAGCACAATAAAGCAAAGCCTTTGGGAAGATTACAACGCTGTGGGTTCCAGGAGTTGCTTTATGTGTGGATTTTTTTTTAACTGTCTTTCCCACTTTCAGTTGGGCAAATGATTCTGCTATATTGAACAAGACAAAGCATTAAAATGAAATAATGTGCTTGTAATATTATGTGACTTTAAAAAATCTTACTCATCAAATGTAATTAATGTAATTAATTACCTTCAAGTTTGTGGCATAAAGCAGAGTGTGTAATGGAGGCGCTGCTCTGTGGGTACCCTTGGCAGATTCCTCCATGGGCAGGGGAAGGTCTGTAGTGCTGCTGGTGCCAGCCTGTGCAGCTAAGGTGACCTCTTTAGCCTGTGTGTTGTGTTCCTTGCTGCTAGAAAGACAAATCCCTTCCAATGCTTTGAATCTACATTAAACTTGGTAGCACGGCTGTGAAAGCAGGGGGAGCTGGGTTGGTCAGTTCCAGTGTGAGCAATGGTTATGGTCCCTTTCCCTTAACACCCCGGTTTGATGGCTGATTCTGCTGTAGTAGCAGGAACAAAATTATTTCTTTTGGTTTCTTATTTCTTGATTATTTTTCCCTGCTGATTTAATGATCTGAAATGGAATTACTAAAGGACAAACCTCTCCCCCACAAGAGTTTTCTGTCCTAACATAAGTTTACAGAAGAATCTACTAGCAAAATCTCAGCTCTGCTCTGTGGGGCCACAAGGAACTCAGATCAGATGATGGCCTTTGTGTGTGGCCTTGAGTGACCATAAAACATCAAAATCCTGAATTCCCCAGACTAATTTGCAAATGGACATATTTGAACTGCACATTAACAATCTAATGCTCATTTGACTGGTTTTTTTCCACTCACTGTGACCTTTCCTCCAAAGGAGAAATGCTGCAGGTAGAAAAGGGAACTGATCACTCTACATTTGTTTGTATTTTTTTTCCTGTCTCAGGTCTCAAGCCAGAACCCAAACATAACATTAAATGCATACATATAGAGCAGGGTAAACTACCTTTGCCTTTCCCTTTTATTGCTGCTTTGTAAAACATGCTGGGATATTTGTATCAGGGAGCAAAGCTGGATTTATGGTGGTGGAGAAAGAAATATTTGGCTCAGCTCCAAAGTTCACAACTTTTTTTGTATGTACAATTCCAGAATCAGCATTTGCCTGGGAAATACTTTCCCATCCCACCCTAAGCTTCCGCTTGCTTTTCCTATGGTTGAATTTGCAATGTCAATTTTTTTTTTTTTTATCAAAAAGTAAATGGCTAGCTAACAGTAAGTAGGAAATTATCCTCGAATTCTTGTATTTTGTGACAGAACTTATGTAGCTTGCACAGTAACCCATGAGAGCAGTGCCTGGGCCAATTAAGGAATGTCTATGAGTTGTTATAGGGTTAGGAGGCACACTGTGCCCAAAAATACTGCAATCAACTTCTTACATGTATGTGATGGCTCCCAGTAACATAAATTTCTAAAGATACAAGAATATTTTAAGAAAAATGTGGGTTTTCTCTGTTTTATAGACAAAACGCATAGTAACGTTTTCCTACAGAAACCAAGAAAATATAATTAGGGGTTGTTGCTTGTCTATATGGCCACTTCAGCCTTCAAGGGACTGTGTTCTTGTGATGGGGAAAAGGTATGAGATGGTGTGATTCCTTGAGTGTTGCTCCCTGGGTGAAGTTAAATGGTTTACTTGTGGCTGGTCCTTATGGATTTGGATAAGAGGCAAGGAGGACAAAAAAATCAAGTTTGTGATGGAAATTTCGTGAAAAAGAGGTCAAATGCTCCTTCTCTCCCAAGAGAGCTGCAAGAACGTCAGTGTGAGGTCTGTTGTTTTTCTTTTTCCTTTAAGAAAATATTTACTGCTTCTTTTCTACATTCCTTACACAGTCTAAACAACATTGAAGCCAAGGAGAGCTGGGTCTGGATGATAAACTTATTCAGGCTTTTTGGAGTTGAGTTGTGAAATTGCTGATATAAAAACTTTTTCTTCATTTTAATTTTTTTAAGCCATTCACTTAGAGTGCACTTAAACTGAGGCAATTTTCTCATCATCTTTAAAATTGCTCATGTTAAAATCATTCAACACTCAAGGATAGCTATATTCATTGGGGGCTGTGGACATGCACCCTCTTTCTCTTCCCCTTTGTGCCAGGTAAGAGATCTTGCTGCCCTCAGTTCTGGGTGTTTGCTGCTTGTCACTGTCTCCCTGGCCAGACACCATCCTCTCACCTGCCCGCCATGCCAGGTCAGCCAGAGGTGCTGCTCCCTGAATGTCTGCCTGTTCATTTTGGTTGAAGATGCTCTGGGGTGTTTGCCCTGGCACTGGGAAGGGAAGGGGACACTTGTAATTGAGGCCTGTGACAAGAAGCCTGCAGTTGGCAGGCACTAACCTTTTCCCCTGGCACAGCTGTTTGTGGAGCTCCCATCTGCTCAGGACTGTGGAAAAGCTGGCTGGATCAATGTAAATCACTTAAACCTCGACTCATGGCCGTGTTACCAGCAAGGTGCCACTCCTCTAAATGCCATGATTAATAGCCAGAGTCTGGGGGGATATTTTGCCCATGAGTGCCTACAGCAAACTGATTACAGAAGAAATCAGAAAATTGAAAGGAGAATTGAGGGAATGTTCTGCTAACGCAGACTTAACAATTTGAGAAATTGCTCAAACAACCGATTTTTAGCATCTGTTAATGCCTTCTGGCTTTGCAGCATTCCTGTCTCAGGCAGGTTGTTCTATAGGGGTTCAACAAATCAATGTCCTGAGTGCTCCATGTCTCCCTCAGTGGCAGTGGGTAGAACAGGGTCATGCACATGTGGGACTGTGCAAGAGGATGGGGCAGCTCTTGGGGAGGAAGGCTGGGAGATGGGTTACACAGGAAGGAACTGCACAGACCCCCCAGCCTGGCTGGATAAAGCAGGTTACCTTTAGAAACCCTGCACCAGAAAAGCAGGGGTCACACACGGCTGCTCAGGCCATCCCTCTCATTACTGGGTCATTATGTTGTTCCTTTTCCAGACTGGGGCAGAGATATGCCACAAAATCCCAAGAGAGTTTTGGTTTTGCCTAGCTTTAAATATGCTGGGATCTAGTGCCCATTATACATGCTGTCTGTTGCAGCTACAGTCTGACCCCGTGTTCTCAGTATTCACCTTGCATTTTCAGAGGTTTGCTGGTAAAGTGATGCCTGCAAACCCAATGGTGAAGATTTATGTCAGAAATCTGATAATGGATTTAAAAAGATCCTGTAATGGAATAAACTGTATTGACAGAATGACTTATTTCCCCTTTTATAATTACATTTTTATTACCTTTTTTTTTTTTTTTTGATAGCATAACTGTGGGGGAAGAAACAAAATTATATCCTATATGGCATAGCAATATCAGCAGCAATCCTGCCATAAGAAAAAATAAATCTGTACAATTTTTTTTAGAGGTCAAGAACGGTCCAAAGTTACTTTGCGTTTCAGTTGCTAGATGCTGCCTAAATGCTAGGCTGCTTTTTGTCTGCAGCAGACCCAGAGCACCCATGCAGACACACCCAGCTGGACCTCATGGCTCACATTAGGTGTATGAGCATGGCCGTGGTAACCTGGTTATGTCTGGAGATTCAGGCTGAAGATTGCATAGGTGAGGATGCCTGGGGAAGGTGATTCTCCTTCCTGCCTGCCAGCCCTTCTGCTCCTTCTGCTCATCAATCAAATCCTGGGCTGCCTCAGCTTGCAGACATAGTTTTAAGGCAGCACAGGACAGGTGATCCTTGTCTGAACACACTGTGCTCTGGGCTGTGGCTGCTCAGATGCAGCCTGATGAGCAGCTCAGGAACAAGGGGCAAAGGAGAGAGGAGGTGGGCAGGAGGAAGTGCATCAGCTCAGCCCTCCTGCCCATCCACCGAAGCCATGAGCCATGAGGTGTTCTTCAGGAAATAGATGCGACAGCTCTGCTGCTTCAAGGACACTTCTGGTGTCACAAATGCTGTGCTTAAACCTGGAAATCACTCAATATGTACTCAAGATCAAAGATACTTGAGTGTGGTTCTTCTAAGGCGATGTGTACAGTATAAGGTAAAGTCACTTTGCATGTGTTTTGTTGGGTCTGACTCTCCCAACCTGTCACATTTCAGAACATCTGAGGGATCAATGTCCCACCAAAATGCAGCAGGTGGCTGTGCTGACTGAAAGGGTACCTTGGGGTATAGAGAGTAAAACTGCCTATAGATGAAGCTGTTTGCAATACAGAAATCTGTGGTGTTCTTTCACAAGAGGTTCCTTGTTTCTTTAGCTGGATATCCCTAGCGCTGGTTTTGACCATTCAGGGGATTATAAGTTTGATACAAAACTTTAAAGTCTAGCAAAACTTGCTTGTTTTAAGTGATTTAAGTCACGTCAATTGCATGGGGTTGCTCATTTCTTCTATTGTGCCAGCAGCAAAGAACTTTTGATAAAACATGTCCTGCTACCATTTATTTCTGGAGGTGATTTTCATGGCTAGTGGTGATGTCTGTTAAGATTGACATCACTTTGCTTACAAAGAATTTCCAAGTCTGAGGTGAGGGATAAATCTGCTTATTTTGTTTTGTCTGACCTGACCTTCTGCAATATAATGGAAGAAGAGGGAGACCTTATTTTTTTATTGCTTAGGAGTCATGATGTCTTGTTACAATGTATGGAAAAGTGAAGTTCCTTTAAATGTCATTGTTTTGTCAGGACTAACAGTAGCATGACTATAACTATTTAGTACTGGATTTTACTGCATGGGGAAAAATTAAGTATGCTGTGTTTAGCATTTTTCTAAGCCCAATAAGGTGTACCTTATAGGATCTGTCCAAAACCACTCCAGGAGTTTACTAGAATGCTAAAGTTTAAATATTCCTTGAATGGTCATCCTATTTGATCTAAACTGGGCCATGCCACTTTGCTGCTTTTTGTCATTTAAACCTGCCTGCTTCCAATATATTGCTCTTTCTTATTTTTAGCAATTCATCAAAATGAAGAAAGCAGCAGTCAAGAAATAAGAGGACTAGAAGATCTCAAGGATACCTCTGATGCACAGGTACATATGTAAGATTGATGGAGTCTTGGGAATGTTTCCAGATCTACAAGTTGAAGAACTGCTTTCAATAGCTCTGGGAAATGGATTTTCCTCGATGTTCTGTGCAGGGAGCATGTAGGAGGGAGCAAGTCTGCTAGATCTCATCTTGTGTGACTATTTAGAATAAGATTGATTATTATTCTGGGAATTAATCCCATGATGTTGCAATTGGACAGCATTCTTCAGCTATCTTTCTGCTCTTTATAGATAATACACATAGCATATACCAGATGTGAAAGTAAAATGAGATGTGGTTTAGGAGGCAAGGGCATATGACATTTTGATTGAATTTTAATCACTGTAAGTAGACATGCAATGAAATAGGGATACTTATTAGTCACTCAAGTGCAAGCAGCAACCTTCTTTTTTTCCCTAACTGCCCTCATTTACAACCAAAGCACACTTCTGGATATTGCTTGGAAGAAACTAAACTGCCTTTTAGAGTATTTTATTGTGGGATTGCTTACCCTTTTTAATTCTGTGAATCTTTTTAGATTAATCTGCAATTCATTCAATCATTCCATTCATGCGTTCAAGCTGTGCAAGTGCAACTGTATTGCTCATTGTACTGGTACTGATTATTGCTTTTAATTTAAAATTGATTTTTCCCAGTCTTAACTGTTTTTTTCTCCTGTTTCTCTTCCAAATGTTGTGTTCCCCACCAGTTGCCACCTTTTCTCCTTCCCCTGTATGCAGCTTGCGGTTCCTGCCTCTGATTTATCTCCCTAACATCTTGCCAAACTAAAAAGTTGTGTGCAAGAAAGACAGGATTTATGCTGATGTCTGTGAGCAAGCCTAGCTGAAAGGGTACAAGCCATGGAGCCAAGAGTGCATTACAGAGATATAGGAAGGACCCAGAGGGAAACACTGACCTCACTGCACAAAAATTTGGATTTCTGTTTCTTCATTGGATTTTTTTTTTAGGGAGGGGAAGGATTTAATGTATTCTCAGTTCTACTTAGTTGCTGTAGTTATAGTTTTTTGAAAATGTTTTTTCCCGTTTATGACATAGACAATGCATATGCAAAGCTCCTGTGTAGCCAGCTAATAAGATTACCCTGGAATAATTATAAAAGCCCATAAAAATGTATTATTGGGGTATTGATTCACCCAGATTTTAATTGACTGGAAACCAGCTTCTAAAATTTGAAAGAATATGAAGCACATTTAAAATTGTACAATTATTAAATGAGCAGTTAACAAAAGCGTTCATGGGCTCTGCTAGGAGGAGAGCCAGGAGTGTTATCAAAGCAGTGTTTGCTCCAGTTTGTTAGTACCATAAAAATGACATCCAGTGAAGGCCAAATTTGTTTGAGTTTCTTTTAAAGGAGTGAATGACATTTTTCATTTTAGTGGAACTGCACACATGACTGGAGCAAAGCAAGATATCCTGTCTTTGGAGGCAGTGGCACATGGTTTTAAATTTTCAGGTTGATTAAAGGTAAAGCCAGTAATAATTATATTTTTTCACCAGCTACAGAAAGAGAGAGAGGTATGGTGAAAGAAAACCAAACCACCACAAACCTCTGTTAATAGAATTGAAGGATGTGGTGCCTGCTCTAAACACTGCTCTGTGGGAGAGAGGCCTGATTTACTCTTGAGTTAGTTGACAAAACTGGTAGAAGTGTGAAAAAAAACTAGCAAGGGGATTTTCAAAAGCAAACATGCTGTAAACTATATAAATTATGTAAATAAAAGATCCCATCTTGTCTTCCTAGGGATGTGTTAATTCACCTTTGTGTCGTTGCTAGATGTTCATTTATGACCTATGCAAAAGGAATATTTTCCAATGGATATGCTGAAACAGAAAGTATCAGCATCTTCCTCTTTCCACCCTCAGTAGAGACTAATTTGCTTTCATTTCTGTGAAACTTCTTAAAATTTCATTTCAAATGTTATGTAAACACAATTATAGTAATTTTGAGCCATGAATGGGAGTAAAGCTTTACTATAAGTTACATTCTTTTATCATTCATTAAGGTAAAGCCAGTTAAACGATGCACATTTTTGATTTTCACCTTCACATATGTTAGTAATTGTATCTGTTTTGGTCTACACAAATTAGAGGTCTAAGCACCAACAAGGGTTTTGGAGAATGTGTGCCTGCACAAAATGAAAATCAAAATTGTGCTTTGCAAGTAGGGTGACTTGCCTTTACCCTTTTGTCTAACAGCTTCCAAAGTATTGCTTGAAAATTAAATTTGTATTGAGAAGTGAAAATGACCAGTAATTGGAGACTGTCAACATTTTCCTAACCAGGTTTTAGAAGATCTCATCAATTAATTATTTAATTGACCTGGATGTTTTCTTACAGGTATTTGTACTGAAAAGTCAGTATAAGTGAGGAAATCAGAACTAAAAGTAAAGGATTAATATTTTTTTCTTAATTATGAAAAAACAGGTTTAGCCTTTTGTGTTTCAAGTGCATTCTTTACTCCCAGAGCTAAACATATGCAATTAATTTAATAATACCTTAACCCTCCCAGAAATTTTTTATCCTCTGGAGACTCAATTAAATAAGAATTATTTTTCATGTTGTCTGCAACTCTTTGAATGAAAGAACTGTGACAGGAGGAGGGGACATTTCAAACTGTATATTTCTACTAGGTGATTGTTGTAGGTCATGGACTCCCTTCTCTGAGCACATGTCCTAGCTCCAGCCAGGACAAGGTTAGTCTTTGCAATAGCCAGGACTCAGAGGTTACTCTATACCACCTCCTATCATTGGTGGGGGCAGGGGAAAGGATTCT
Organism: Melospiza melodia melodia; assembly: GCF_035770615.1. NCBI lineage: Eukaryota > Metazoa > Chordata > Aves > Passeriformes > Passerellidae > Melospiza > Melospiza melodia. The sequence continues at coordinate 32,402,313 of NC_086194.1, read as the reverse complement.
CTTCCAGGCTGGGATATTGTGGAGGAGGGATTGGTTGGGTACTCTCTGATGTTGAGGGGTTTCCATGTGAATCATTCCTTATTTGTACTCTATATATCATTATTATTGTTGCTGTTACTGTTTGTTTTCTTATCTCATTGCTCTTTTCAGTAAATTGTTCTTGTCTCAACCTGTGATCTTTGCCTTTTGTGCCTCCAATTCTCTTCAGCTACCCAAAGGAGAAGGGTGAGGGAGCAAAGGTGCCTCATTTAGTCACAGTGGGAGCACTAAACAGGGGAGTGCCATTCCTGAACCAGAGCAGCACAACAGGAAGGTACAAAAAGTGCCTCCACAGCACTAAGAGCCCAGATCCAGAGAGAGTCAAAATCTTTATCATCCTGAAGTCCTAGCAGGTGATACCACTTTGGAGTTGTCGTTAGCCTACATTACACTGATGTAATACTCTGCTAGAAGCATCCTGCGGCCATGAAATAAGCAGGCTTGATTTAGTTGATGTCCCCAAGCACTCAAAATGTTGGAAGTGCAGGCATTAGGCCTCTCAAGTCTTAGGATCCCCGTGCAAATTACTGGAGAAAAAGGAGAATATTAGGAAACAATTGATCTGGCCATTTTTAAATGTCTATTGTAGAGTGAAAAAATAATCTCTTCCTAAATGCGCCTTTTTCTCTATTGATTAAACAAGTCTGGACAACTAGTTCACTATATTCTTCCACATTTGATAAAATCAGTCTTGCTGCTGATCTGCAGGGGATAAGAGTGTGTTTATAAACCAATGTCTTCGATTTAGAAGATAACGGACACTGAACTCATGGACTATGTAAGGAATTTGAGATTGGGCAATGTAATTCCTTAAATTCTCAGTGGATTTCTGACCTTCAAACCAGGGAGTAGGCTCTTTATGTAGGGAAGCTGGGTTCCTCAGGAAGCTGGGCTCAGGAGGAGCACAGGACATTCAAGGGACAGGCTGTATCTGAAATCCTTTATTCATCAGAGCAGAAGTGTCTGATGCAGACTTGGGAGGAGATGTCTTCATCCTGACTGAAAGAATGTAGGCATGTACAAATTTCTTTAGATGAGTTGGGTAAGGTTGACTCTGGATTTGCTCGTGGAGCCCATTTTTTCCATAAGCCTTCAAGAACTTATTCATAAAGTGGATTTGTTTTCTTCAGCTGAAGAAATCTTAAACCCCACTTTTTGGTTGGAGAAACCATCAAGCTGTAGGATGATTTGGGTGGGCACTCTCACACCTTCATCTGTCATGGACAGGAATTGCTCAAGGCCAAGGAATTGGACCCTGCAGGGTTAGCAAGTCAGGGCATCCCTAGTTTTTGGGCCTGACTCCCAAGATGTGTTGTGAATTCTGGAGTAGATAGTGATTTATTTAAATTCAAGATGAACAGTAGAAAGAAAACTGTGAAGGAAGTTCAGCAGAAAAATGTTTATTTGCAGATTGCCTTTGAAGTCATAGAGCCATATCATAGGTATGCCACATAATGGGCCCTTCCAAGGCATCTGCTGCTCCCATCAGGAAACATCTGGGCTAATAAAAGCTGTGGGGTATCATAGCCCCAGGTCTCAGTTATGCAGAGGCTATATCCATAACCAAATCATAGACAGTGATATCAGCCATTGACTTTGCAAGGAGCGGTTTAGCCCATTTCAGCTAAGTTTGCAATGAGTCTCTACTGTGCCTGTGTGCAAGCGTGAATCAATCTTTTTATATGTATCTATCTGGCATTTTTAGAAAACAACCACTTTGACAAAATACTATCAGCATAGCTTGAATAACAGTATTAGCAAAAAAACCAATTCTAACATAGCTTTTAAAGCAAATGTAATTCCCTTCCCTAAACAAAATCTAGAGATACAGATTTGATATTTACCGAATAAATAACTGTGGCACAACTGTCTTTTAACTCCCAAGTCTTGCATATGTGAAAAATGTTTGGAGTGGGAGCAGAGGGAGTTGTAGACTGTTATTTTTAGGAGTGCCTTGTGTTGCACTTCATTCTTTTTCCAGGGCTGTTCCTGGCTAACTTTCCCATGAGTTTTTAACCTCTTGCTCTGTTCTCTTATGTAACAGGAAACAGGCTGACAGGAACAAATAAAACACAGCATATCTGATAGTTGCACTCAGAGGAGAGGTTGATTTAGTTAGCCCTGCCTTCTTTCCTCCAGAGCAGATGCATTTGGAGATTCAGATGTGCTTCTGTTCCTCTCCAGTTGTTCCCCGGGAAGCAGTGACTTGTTTGTGCTCAGCAAGTGGCACCGAAGCACCACAAATATGAGAAAACAAATGCATTTCTTTTAAGGTTGAAATTTATGGTGGTGTCATGTCCTGGGACTGTGGATTTAAGTATCTGTTTGCTCTTTCTCCCACCCTTAAGGCAGGAGTTTTATGCAAGCTTCAGGGAAGAGATGACATCGGACGGATTGAGCTGGTCCAAAAGCTGGCGAGAGAGAACTGCCAGTTTTTGCAGGCGGATAGAAAAGCACTGGAGAAGGCAGAACAAGTAAGACATTTCTTATTTGGGTTTTTTGTTTCTTTCGGGTAGGGGAGGGAGATGTAGGTCACAAAACTGAAATAGCAAAGCTGATGGTCAGAATCCAGGGCACACATTAGTCATGGAGCTGTAGCTGCTCTCCTCTGGCATTTACATTTCTCTAAAGTGCGTTCAGGTCAATAATTGTCAACACACTTAAATTATTATGTTGTCATTAACTGTCAGATGCTGTTGTTAATATCTTATATTAGGATATAGCAGATGATTTCAAGATGCTTTTTACCAAATTGTTGGGTTTTACGGTGTATTTAAATAATGTATAAGGCATATGAATGCTTCAACTACTCTAAATTATCTTAAAATTACTGCGGGCATATTTGGATGCAAGTATTGGCTGAAACTTTTCAGCACGAATTAAAAAGAATGATCTGGATAGGGAGTTCAGCGATATGTGTTTTTTTCTTTTAAATTGTGTTTTCAATCAAAAGTTACACTGAAGAAAGCAGCATTCTGTTTAATGCTTCTGAAAGCACTTATTCAGATGTTAATAACTGGACTGAAAATTCACAGAAACTTGACTGCTTTGCTTATAGCACAGTGTCTCCTAATTTTGTTCTCCTAGTAAAGACTTCTATTATGATTGCATATTCATCTAAAGGTGCAGAGGATAATAACTGCAAGAAACAACAAAAAACCCACCTCGTCTTCATGTCTCTTGCCATCATGTATATGCAATTTATTCCATTTTCTGCTCACTGGACAGTAGAAAAAAGACTTGTGCTTTAGAAAAGAAATACTTTTCAGCTAATCTGCAAGTTCATTCCTACTGAAATAAGGAAAAGAGAAGGATGAAGTGTTTGTTCAGAGCTTCATGCTGTTCTGTTTGGCTGCATCGAGGGTCTGGTCTGGTGTAGTTAGATGTGTAACTGTATCAGTAAATGTGCAGAAGGGAGGAGGGCAATTAGCAAAGGATAATTACCCAAGATTAAATGGTTTCTCAGCTGACCCTCTAGCAATGGATGTCTAGGAGAATTTCTATATATCTTTAAACTGTATCCACAAAGCACAATTAAAAGTTGAGGTGCTCAAGCAAAGAAGATTTTAAACAGGAGCAGATTTCTATCGTGTTTCAGGATTTGGAAACAAGATTACAGATATGTGAGCATAGATGAGAGGGGGATGTTGGGACTGTTACTCAAAAAATTTAGTGGATATTTTTGCTGCTACTCTGGTCATTGCAAAGGGCGCTGTGGAGTCAGCTGCAGCTCTGTAGCTGCAGATTACAGTACAGTTCCAAAAATGGAAAGGAAAGCTGCACTCAGCTTCTCTTCTCCTTTTGAAAAGTATGGTACTTAATAGTTGCTGCTATTTAGGAGATGAGTGACTTCAGTTTAGCAGGAGCTCAAGCAATTTGCTCATACCCGTCCTGAGCAGCATAACATAGCGATTACTCTCAGACAAGGATATGCCTTTAGACCTTTAGGACATGATTTTGGAGGTGACAGCAAGGAGAAAGGAAGGTCGCCTGAAACACTGCAGAAGCCCAGGTCATTACTCATGTGCCCTTTTATTTTGGGTGGGGAATGTCCTACAGCTAGTGCTGGCAACAATAAATCATGGTGTGCTTCTTCCCTCTGTTGTGCACTCTGCTGGTTGTTGTAGGGTGGGTCCAGGCAGCCCATGCCCAGAAATAAGAGAGACCTAAAGTCCTTCTTGTGGGTGTGTCTGGTAAGCCCCCAGCTAGACTACTGACTTCATCAGGAACAGTCACCAAGAGGGCACCCTGAACATGGGCAAGGTTTGTTGTAGCTTCTCAGTTTAGCTGACTCAGGTAACTTTCACTGGGAAAAAAGCACACATTGCCATGGCAGGGCAGTGGGCTGCATATGTTCAGGAAGCCGTGAGCTTCCATCCCTTCCTCTCCCTCCCTTCCTCCCGTGTGCTCTGAGAGCTGATCCGGTGCACGTGCAGGTGGCAGGATTTGACTGGCTGGGCAGGGCTCACTGCTCCAGGCAGATATCCCCCCTCTTCTCCAAGGAGAAAAGCAGCAGGCTGAATTGTAGTGAGTAAAGTGTAGTGAATACTGCTTGGATCCAGGATTTCAGCCCTTCCCATCTCATCCTGCTGCTACAAAAGTGATGGCAGATTCATTGGCATTGGCTTGCTCTCCGGTCCCTTGGGCTCACTGCAAATGTTAGAGGAACAGCATGTTCAGGGTGTGGTATCCTTATGATGTGTAACATGCCCATTTTTTTAATATTTAAAAGCATAGCTTATTTTGCACTGCTTTCTTTGTAACACAGGGTGATGGGCACTCAGTGCAGGATAAAATGGAGATGCTCTGTGCATTTTCCACAGGACCCTCATTTCTCAGCAAGTATTCCTGCAATAAAGCTTTCACCAGCTTTCCCTCCTGGGGAGCCCAAACTGGGCTTTCTTGGATGATCTGCCTTCCTCAAAGGAATGGCATGCAGTCTGTAAATGAGAGGCCTGAACACCCTGCCAGGCTGTTCTCCCTGCCCTTGGAGAGCCTGCTATTCAGGCTGGCCTCCTGGCAGTCCAGCTCAAAGCAGAAATGCTGCTGGCTTGCAGGACTATGTGTTTATCAGTTTGGGCCAGTGTCACTGTTAAAAGCTAGGGGCTTCATAACCTGCCTGGAAATTAAGCTGCTCTTTCCAAAATGGCCAATGGAAAATTTTGCCTGAAGGAGAGTTCTCTAGTTTGTTCTCCTTTAGGAATATGAAAAAAAACCCAAAACCCCAACTTGAAGAGGGAGTTAGAATTGTGCATATGCATAATTCCTCTCTACATGTATTGTGTCCCAAGCACGTGATGGGAAACGAAGTTATGGCTCCTCCGGTGCTATACCCACTGTGTTTCTAAAGCAGGTCTCTTCAGATTAATACAGCCTCACATGCACATTTTGCATTAGCAGCAAATATAAATGTGATATAATGGAGCTCTGATGATTCCTGTGCTTTCCTGTAAAGAAGAAAGGGTTCTCAGCCTAATTGAAGAATTTGGTACTGATTTGGTAGCCTGATAGCTCTTTCCTGTACAGTGACTGGGGTGTGGAGCGTGATGGGGAGTGAGACTGGTTGGCTAGGAGATATCCCTAAGCTCTCCTGTCACTCAAATAAATAGTCACCTTCTTCATCTGAGTTTGAGTACAGAAGTTAATGACTCACTTAAAGAAGATAGATGACACGTGGATGCACTAGAGGTTTTTTGGCAGATAAAGTACTTAAATGTGTTCTTTGAGGTGTGGTGTTGGGAGTTTGTGGTCAAGAAGGAACAGGTGAAGCATGGCCTAGTTTGGGGTGCTAGTTCAGGAGATGAAATATAATTATTTTTTCTCAGAAAAAGCAGATGGTTGGGAAAAAGGAATGTAAGTGACAGCTGGCTGGCTCACTGGAAGAAAGCTTGGTTTGGAACTAGTGGGTGGGAGAAGGGATTCCTTTAGTCTGGCTGAGTTCTGGAGAGTGTAAAATTGGCATGTATATATATCTATATCTGTAAGATAATTTGTACAAAATCAGAAAGTCCATACTGTTTTTTTTTTTAGCTTTCTGATATGCTATCATTTCGTATTTATGGTCTGAATGAAAAAAGAGCTTTGAATAACTCATAATTTAAGAAGTTCTGTTTTCAGTTTCTGTTATATTTGAGCTGCTGAATTGATTTTGACATTGGAAGCTGACAGTGACTGGGCTAGATTGGTATATTGGAAGTGGTGTTCCATGGTAGCACACAGTGCCAACTTCTTCTCTGGTAAATACAGTGTTTGAAAAGTGCTCTAACCATAACAGTGCTCACAGACTTGTAGAGGAAAAACAAAAACTAACAGTGGTTTTTTTTTCTCCACTCCCTCTTCCTAATGTGTTAGAATAAGGTGCTTAATGAAGGCACTGATCCTACCGTATGTGTTAGGCTCCCTAAAACTTCAGCTTTGTTAATGAGTAGAAAGTAAATAGAACTAAAAAAGCTTCTAAATAGGCAGATAAGCTTCTTCTCTGTGCTTTTGCATTCCTACAATGTATTGATAAATAAATAAAATGAAATTATTGTCTAAAACACACAGAAATTATTTTAATATCAAATGTGGGGTAGCATAAAAAAGCTATGCAAGCTTGCAGTTCTAATTTTATCATTACATGCAAATCATACCTATAAAACTAGGGAAATGTGAAACTGGATATTTGTATTTTTATGTAATTTAAATATTTCATTTCCTTAAAAAATTGCTTTGACAGAAAATAGATGAAAATTCTGTAGTGAAATATTCAGCTATAGAGCAAACCTGCTTTTTGGAGAGGTTTGCTTATTATTACCATTAATTATAATATAGAAAGCAAGCTGTGTGTGTAAAGCCATTTGAAGTAATTTATCATGGCTTTTTTTCCCCTCCAGCATATATTTGGGATGCATTCAAGACATATTTGCACTAAACCATAGTTTTTGAAATTCCTTTTAGTCAACTATAACTCTGATAATGCCTTTGTAATAGATGTGAAAATGTGTTGTACAGTATTTCCAGTTATTATTTCAATGAAGTGTTGCACTCATTAAGAAAGTCACGTCTGTTTATAGTGTCATTGTTTAAGTAAAATTGTAAAAGGCCTTTTCACCTCAGCAAATGGAGAGAATATTCTTTAGATTGTAGTATCAATTTCATAGTCAGATCAACTGAATAAGATGTTCACAAACTGACTGTAATGTTCCAAGGAGGTTCTTACGGTACTTTGCTGTGTCAGGAGGAAGGGGAACATTTCCTAAATCCACCCTATAATCCCTTTACAGATTAATCTATATATTAGTTAGAATTACCTGCTGTTTAAAAGAATATAAGTACTACAGCTTGGGGGTATTGATTCTGTGACTTAATTCAAGATGAAAGGGATATATTATTTGAGGCAGGTATGTTTTCAGAAGGACAGCAGATACTGAGGAGCAGTTCTGTTAATTTGCTGGGTACTAACTTTTGTAATCAGTGGTCTCATTTGGAAGACAGATTATTTGCTCATTGAAGCAGGTTAGTGGTTGAGCTGAAGCTGTTAAAAGGCTCACAACAGAAGATTAATGATTTAGAGCCTTGGGTTGTATAGATTACTCATGACTGAGGAATTTCATAAGGAAATTCCAGCCGTGACACACCAGGGGTATTTTTAGGGTGCCCAGCTGGACACCTGCAAGGAGACAAGAAAGAATGCCAGGGCTTGTCCAGAGCTGCAGTTTTGGTTACCTTGACAAAGCTTTGGCATTGGGCTGCTGTACTGCTGGACTGACAGTCAGTAATCGGGGATGGAAAAATATTCTTTAAAACATTGACATCAAGTCATGTCTGAATACAGCCAGTGACTGAAATCTGTGCATTACTTTCTAAAAACATCATTTTGTTATGTCTGCTCTGTTTGGGACAAATCTATGGGGTAGCTTGTAGGTTTACTGCTTTTGACTCTTGGCAGCTGCTCTGCATCTTTTTGCAGATCTGTGGGTCAAGTGGTCATAACAACTACAACGCAGCTTTGCAAAAACTTTCATGACTTGAATAGCTATGAGGTGGTATAGATATCTAAAGTCATGTAAACAGAATGGACTTGGCATGTCAGCACAGGAGTTTGCTGTTTCTCTTTATATCTCTTGGACCTGCCAGCACTAGCAGAGAGAGCTGTACCAGGGTAAGATGATAGTTTGCAATTTTGATTTAGTCTTCAATTACAAGCCAAGAAAAAATGAATCTATCAATAAGATTGTCAGTATATACTTCCTTGTTGAGCAAGAATAAGTAATTAAGAGTTAGGTACATGTTTGCTGTGGAGGTAACTTGAAGTTCAAGTCTCTGGTCTGAATCAGGGGAAACAGGGAGTGGAATCTAGTTCTATCATGTTCTGGAGAGAATGTCCTATTCCAGATGCTCAATTTTTCATCTGCTGGAATGAATGCATAGCTCCAGGTGATCACCTGTTTTTCATAAGCCAACCTCTTTATCTTCTGAGAAGAAAAGGTTTCTACAGGTCCTATGCTTTTTTTTCTTCCTTTTTTTTTTCTTTTTTTTTTTCCTATTTTTTCTTTTTTTTCCTATTTTTTCTTTTTTTTTTTTTTTTTTTTTCTTTCTTTCTTTTTTTTTTTTTTCCATTATGGAATGGGCACCTCTTTGAAAAGACATCTTTTTGAAATGGAGAAAGTTTGCCAGAGATAAGGATCCTCCTGTTCAGATGTAGGACTGGGATCATCTGCATGCTTGTTTCAGTCTTTTGCAGCACTTTAAAAAAAATGATAGAATTATTTTTATTTACTACATACTTTTAAGAGGACTTCCCATTCCTTTTTTAGTGTCTATTTAATCCCTAGAGTCTATTTAATCTCCTCCAAAGTTCTGGAGGAGAACATCCTCACGCCAGGAGTGCAAAAGAGTGGTGCCATTATGTGATCCTTCTCCTTATAAAAATAAAGCACTTGAGTCATGCTTGTGCTCCCATGATATATTGTGAGCATAGTATGGGAACACATTGAATAGAAACCTCACTATTTTCCTTTAAGTCAAGTCACATATTCCCACAATACTTTCTTTCCTCCAGATGCTCATCCTAGTGTTTAAAAGAAAAGAAAGCCTAATTTTCTCTTCTTTGATTTATTCTGTAACATTATACTACTTTGTATAGGAGGAAATTCCACATACACATTTTGCACGCTGGGCTTTCTTTAGAGTCGAATGGTGACTCATTCTTGTGTGGGAAAATGACTTAGGTCCTGAGCTGAAAGGGGTAAAAGGGCCACATGGTACTTAGCAGACTAAAACCTGGGAGACAGAACTTTAAATTTTTATTTTTGACTCTGTTGGTTATTTAATAACCTTCATCAAATCTCATCACTTTCTGCACCTTTGTTTACCCAGGTATAAAATGAAGTGTTAAACATGTGGGACCTTGAAGGACACCATAAAACTTGCAGTGGTTAATGAATGTTGAGGAATTGCTTTGGGATCCTTGAGACTTGGTTCAGGAATCCCAAGGAAGCTGGAAGTGAGTTGAAATGTTGATGGCCAGAGGGAACTTTTTTAAAACTCCTGAGCATAGCTGAGGTGAGGCCAAACATTTGCAGTCCCTACACAGCCTCGGGGTCCTCAGGCATCGCTTCAGGGGCTGTGCTGCCCCAGAGGCTTGTCCCCAGCCCTGGGCTGGCCCAGGTTGTGCTGCTTTTTGAAGTGACACAGGGAATGATGAAGCAGAAAAATACAATTAACTTATGGGGTGGTTTTCCAGCCAGATTGGTTCCCCTCACGTTATGGGGACACGGATAAGAGGTGAGAATGAGATGGTGTCAGGGATGACCTGTGCTGGTGAGAGCCACTCTGCTGCTCCTGGTGAAACACAGCCATCCTCCTTAATTCCCCAAAGCCTTGTGACTTACCCAATCCAGAAACTGGACTGGGTCAAATGAAATGTCCTTGCATTTTTTTGCTTGGCAGTATTTCAATCTAGATCCCGTGCTTCACCAAGTGGCTTCATGAAGGCACACACGCACACAGAAGGGGGTGAGTGATGAATGGGGGTCCACATCCAGGAGCGGGGAGAGGACACCCTGTTGTTTCTCATGGGCAGCAGGACAGCACAGTTCTGGTGCTATCAAGACTGAAAGCATGGCTCCTTGGTCCTGCCTTTTCTCCATTTACTCACATGAAGAAGTAGAGAAAGTCTGTGAGACCTCCAATCTGCAGGTTGTCACTGTCCCCTGCTTCTGTGTTTCTCTCTGGATTTTGAATCACTTTGAACCTGCTTCTAGACTGTCCAAAGACTTACACAAAATTAATCTTATCATATTCTTCCTCTGGAGAAGTAGAAATTACCAGTTTATTAGTTCAAAGCATCTGCTCTTTTTTTTTTTTCTGACATTAAATTGTCCCTCTCTTCATGTGATAAATACATTTGATGACATTCTGAATGTTCTTTTCTCCATTTTCCTGATTTATGACATCAAAAATTCCCAGTTATGCTGATGATACATCCTGCCATCTACTTCTGTACAGTTACAACTACCCTTTTTCTGGGAACTCTGAATAACAAAGATGTCTGGTTCTCTCTGTTAAGTTAGGGAATTTGTTACCTAAATTCAAGAAGATAAAAAAGAAAAGTTGATAATGCTTTGAATATGTACCATGCAAATTTATGTCAGATATTTTAAGCAGTTTCCGAATTTCAGGAATAGTAGTTTTGTCTTTCACATTTCAGTGGTGCAGAACTTTTAAGTAATTTATGGTTTTACCAGACTTTTCTGTTGGAATTTAAACCAATCAAGGCCATCTCATTTTGGCTCATAGTCTAGACCTGGCTGAAAAGAGCTACCCAAGATAACTGGAAAACTTTTTGATAAGCTAGAAACCGATGGCTGTCTACCACAGCTTCCTCTTTGGAAGTTGTCTGAGATTCAGTAGTCTGCCCAGAGATCAGAGTCATGTAAAAAGGATTCAGTGCTTTAGGTACCCATTTTTTCTCTTTCTTTTTCTTCCTATCCTCCTGAATAACTTCAGGAAGAACATTCCATTTCATTGTAGTGAAGATTTGGGCCAGTAAGATACCTGTCCAGTGTCATTAAACAAGTGAACACATTTCTGCATGTCAAACTTTGCTTTGCTTCAAATAGAAACAACATTGGAGCAAATTCTGCAGTGAGATCTGGAGTCTGTGCTAAGGTCAGTGTGATTCCAGTGGCAGGATGCTCTGGAGTCAATGAGGCTTGTGTCAGGACTTCACTGGAATAAATGCTGACAGCATTTGCAGGCATCTGTTCCTGCAGGCGTGCTCTGGAGACCACCTGGAGAATGGCAGTGTGGAAACAGCCTTTTCCCTCTGTTCAGCTGCCTCTCCTGTGCCACAGTTGGGCTATCTGCTCTGACTTTTTGGAAAAAAAATGGCAGCTATAAAATGGCTGTCTCTGCCTTCTTTGTTGAAACCACATACACAGCAGGAATGTAAGGACACTTTGACCTTGTATTTTTTGCAGGCTCCTCTTTTCCTCCCCCCAATATTTATTTATTTTAATCATGAAACCTTCCTAAAATCTCCCCTCAAACCTGTCCTTTTGCTCTGGCCATTCCATCACTCACTGTGCCTCCATTTTAAAGTTTAATTCAGCCCCTGCTGATGTTAATAGATATTTTTTTGTGAGAGCAGTATATAGCCTGTAGAGTCTAAAGCTTTTGTCACACCGTAGCCATGGAAGGTGGTGGCATTTTGCAAGATGTGCTTGACACACGGCCACCTGTGGAGAACACTGATTTGGTAGCAGTTAATACACCACTTGCATCCATTTTTCTTGGTTCTGTGTGGCAGCTCAAAGAGCAAAGGAATGAAAACCCAGGTGATTAGTGGTATTTTTGCTGACTATCTTCCTCTAAATCAAAGCAGATATTCCCCTCTCCTTCCTCGATTAGTGTTCCTACTGCTGTGTGCAGCACCTCCTCTATTCTAATTCACAGCTCATGAAAACGAGGTCTCAAGTGCATATGCACGGATTTCATTTTAACTACCCAGTGAAAAGTTTTAATTAGGTGTTTCATGTGGAAACATGAAACAGGGTTTGAAATTAGCAGTGACCTTGCAGCCTTCCTCGAATACATTTTCGGATCCCGTGTGGCAGGCAGTTCCCAGCTCTTTTTGTCACTGCCTGCAACGCGAGCATCCGAGCAGGGAAGGCTCTGACGTGTGGGAGCAGCAGCACTTGCTGGTTGCAGGAAAAAGTACTTTAGCCTCTTTTGATGACTGGGAAAATAATAGGATGACCTAACTCAGGAAGAGCTTGAATAGTGGCTGGTAATTCCTTTAACAGCTTGCTGAAGATCAAATCTGAGATGGATTTCCAGGCTCGGAACAAGGGTAAGCCCTGAACAGGGGGTGACGCTGAGCTACACAGCCCTGTTTGATCAAGGGAAGGGCCTGCAGCTCACATGCCTTTGTTGGCTGCTGTGCATCAGCTCTGTCCCCTGCCAGCCTGGCTGATGCTGCTGGACTGAGAGCACCATCCCTCATTTCATCTCATTTTCCCTGGAAGGTGAGGGGAGTACACCTGTGTGTTGTATCAGGAGCAGCATTCCTGCTTAGTCTGGTGCTGGGAGGAACAAAGACAAGCTTTGCTCTTTACGGCAGAATAGAAGACGAGCACAGAATGCAAATGTGCATCACCTTTTTGGCTTGGTTGCAATATCACAGTGTCTCTCCTGTTTTGGGAGATGATAATATTTGTTCAATGAATACAGCATCAGTTGAAGCTCTTTTACAAAATACTTTCATATTGCAAATGGGGGATTCATCACCACCACAGGAATGTTTAAAACACATCTGTGGGTACAAATAGAACTGTTAAATCGATTTACTCTTCGTAATATATGCTGTTTGGCCATATTTAGCAAGTTAATAGAGACTGGATGTGGTCAGGGTCAGAGAAGACGCTAATCAGAGCTGACTGAAGTGGCCACAATTTCAGTTCTTATGCGTAAAGCCTGGTTGTTCAGTCTTCAGCTAAAAACCACATACATTCAGGCCTGGGCTTCCTTGTGTGAATGGCAAATAGCTGGGAATGTACTGACACTCTGGCTTTGTCTCCTCAGGTGAGAAACCTGAATCCTTTCAGTGTAATCCACACATTAATTCAGTCTGTGTAAATAATCTCTCAGTCTCTACACAGTACCTGTATTGAGCTAATCATTGGACCATATTGATTTCTTTTTGGATTCTTGGATTTTGATGAACTTATGAAAAACAAGAATGAAGCATGGAGTCTTTCTCAGGATTTTACCAAGGACGTGGCAGAATTCTTCTCCACCATGAAATTTGCAGTGTTTATGGTCCCCCAATTCTCCTCCTGTAGAGACACCTGCCTATGTGTGCATGTGCTGTATGTATTTATTCATTAAGCAAATTGCATACCTTGCTAAAAGCAAAGACAATCTCTAACAAAGACTATTTATGGAACCCCTTTTCACACTGTAGAATGAACCAGTCATTTAAACACACAGTTTCAGTTGTTAACATAAAGAAGATGCTTTCTCCTGGTGACCCATCTGTTCTGACAGTCCTTTCCTTCTCTTCCTCTTTTCAGATTACATCGGGTTTTTGTCTAGCAGATTCTGAAAAGTTTCAACCTCTTTTTCAGTTCTTTAGATTAAAACCTAGTCTTGGTCATCAGTAGGGGTGTTTGAGTAGTTAGGGCACACTGGGTTGCTGAGTGATACTATAGATAGGTTGAAGCAGATCCCCTGAACCACCTGAGACTTGCTTGTGGTGGCAGATTTTTAATGTGGGACATCAAATCAGGTACTTTCTTAAAAATGGTCCCTATAAATTCTTTTCTTCTCAGAGCATGAGCTATAGTTTCAATTTCTAAGGATGTGCCTAAAAATGTGCCTCTCTTACTTCGTTTTAGACTCTTCCTTGTAGAAATGTATGCAGGAACGGGGGGAGCATGTTCCAATTTTCCAGCAGAGCTGTGGGTACGTGCGCTGGTTTGTGTGGGATCTGCAGAGCTGCTCTGCTCTTGCACTGGGTGCCCGTATGCTCCCTGTAACTCGTCTGTTCTCACTCTCCCACCCCCAGCTGTCACACAGACACACACATATGTGTGTGTGCAGCTATGACTGTCTCTTCCCTGGAGCAAAACTTAGTTTTGTACTCAGTAGGCAAAATGGCTACAGTTTCACCACACCACTGTCCTTCGCAGCTGCTGTAGCAATGCTCTCCAGTTCTGTCTAATATTTTTATTGGTTAATCAATTGACACATACTGTTTTCATTGCAGTGACATGTAAATAGTAAATATTTGCATTAGGCAAAAGCTATACAGTAAATCATGCAATAACTGTTGTTTTAAAATGCTATTAGTTTTTAATCTGTGTGATGTTCAATATGTATTAAGGATGCCCTAAGAATAAAAGAAGTAAAACAAATAGCAATATACTCATTTAAGTATGGTAGAAATTCATGTCTTACCTGCTGTAAGAAGAAACAAAAATTCAGTATTCCAGCAGAAGTATCAAAAACCTGTAAAAATTGCTTGACCATTTTCTTGTCAAAATTAGCTCTAAAATCATAGGCATTTGCAATCTTCCTTGTAATTCATTAATGCTGCAGTTTCCGGTGTTCCAGTGCTCTCGTGTGTGGAAAGGATCTGCGTCAAATAGTTGGATGCCCAGCCTGCTTGAAAAAAATCCTATTGATTAAGGTCTAATAATACATCCCATCCAGAGATTCTTCATTTGGGCAATTTTGTGAATGCAGCAAAACATGCAATACCAATATGCCCTTCACCACCTTTGCTTTTGTAAGAAATAATTTGTTCCAATTTTTTACTTTTTTTTTTCCATGCACAGTTTAAGTGCTTGTTACAGCAAAACTTCTTCACTTTCCTACCTTAGACAATATATTTAATGAACTTTATCTGCATTGCCCTGTTAAGGGCAAGGAGCTAGGAACTACCTCTAAATAGACTAGAGCTTTTATGGAAATGAAAGCACCAAAGAGTTGCTTCATCATGGGAAATCACTGCCAAATGTCGTGTGAGCTCTTGCTCTCCTGGCAGACACAATGTAGAGAAACATTTTCATTTTTAGCATCTTGACATTCAACTTTTTGACTTCTAATGCTTTACCACTTTTTAGCATATGAATATTTTCCATTAAAATGTGTTGTTATGAATTTGCTTATATTGAAATAACAGTTGATATAATTTGGAGATATAGATAATTAGAAACTTAGATCATTCTGTACTGAAGCACTCTAATAAGATAAATGAAAACCTGCATTTTATTTTTAGCACAGTATAATATTTAATAAGCTAAAGCTTAAAATCTGATGAATTGGCAATGATTTTGTGATTTGATATTCAGAAAGAATGTGTCCTGAATACCAAATGAGTGAAAGTTGCTGTGGAATATCATTGCTACATTTTTTACTTTGACCTTGAGAACTGAGTTGGTTTAGTGTTTTTACACTGCTAACCTTGAAACACAGTAATTGGAAAAACAGTGCTGAAGGTTAGCAGTGCTTTTTCTTGAGTTATCATAGGGGAATGGTTTGAAGTTTATGGGGGTGGAGAGAAATTGTCTTCAAGACCTTCAAATAGCCTTAAAGTTTTGGTGATGACAGCACTTTAACTTATCGTTATCCTAAAAGTGTCCTTCTGTGCTAGTGAAGCCTTACATAGCTAAAAGAAAAAGTAACTGCAGAAAGGGGTTTAAGTATGCCCAGGAAGCTGCTGACAAATCTTTTCTGAAGCTGCAGAAATATAGCCTCCTGCACTGGGGATGTGAGCCCTCACAAAATATCCTTGGTGCAGCCTTGTTTTGTAGGTCAGGTGAATAGCTATGGGTAGAGATCATACTTGCCATGTCAAGTAAATGCTCATGAGCCCAAGTCTCATCCCCCTCTTTGCTGGTTGCTAGCAGGCAGCCAATGCACCAGTACAGATGAAGGGTAGGTGAAGAAAGATGCTTTGCATAGGGAGGGTTTTGTCTGGAATAAACAGAGGCATAAGACAGAAACAACAGGCTTGTGGTTTCATTTTTTTTTCTTTGCTGAATGGATAGTTACATTGTAAACTGCACATTCATTATTTGCACTGGAAAAAAATTCTGACATATTTCAGGAGCATTAGATAGTGATCACTTGTATTTTAAGGGAGCAGAAGAAAGTGTAAGCAACCTCTGCTTAGGGTCATCTGAAAATATAATTAATTTTATTAAAAAATTTAACAGAAACCTAGTGTTTTAGTTGGGATTTTAGACTTTTTCTTTCCCCTACCCCCCCCTGCCCCTCACTGTGGTCTCCATGTTTCTGATTTCCTCCAATGCATGTGTTAAAATTCAAGGCATCTATAAGGCACATGTCCTCCTGACCTAGTGCTGTAGTTATGATGATGCATAAAATAAATCATTGCAATTATGGAGGCAGACTCAAGCACTTAGTAACTCATGCAATTGCTCCTTGAAACATGACTGCACTGAAGAAAGGATCATTAGTTATTTCCCTGGAGTACTTGGATATTGTAACCCTCTCCACAGGGTTCTATTAGGGAGTTAAGACCCGGTCATCTGTCCATACATCTCATTTTATGTTTCTGTTACTCAAAGGCTCTGTGATAGATGGTGAATTCCAGACTGTGTGTCTTCTTCACCCTCAACATCTCCTTATCTATCAAAGTTCAGGTCAAATAGTAAATGACCAACCACGTGGGAAGGAAGAACCCAACAATGACAAAGTAAACAGGTTTAAGAAGTAATTTCTGGAAGGACTTAGGAGAGAAGGTGGATTTATGAGATTTATGACATAGAAATAATTTCCTGAGCAGGCATAAAGAAGTTGGTGAGATGAGATCTCACATTATACATGAAAAGGATGTAGCTCTAGAAAGCTATATAAACTGTTTGAAGCTATGATGGTCAGGAAGGAATCAAAGCTGGAAATGGGGGAAGGGAAGACGGGATCAGAGATATGTGAGAGTTTCAGTATTCCTTGTGTGGCATAAAAGGTGTTGGCAGTGTCTAAGTAGTCTGTAGTATGTAGTCTGAGAGTAATGGGATGTGATGAGAGAAGAAGATGAAGATCCCATTGTCAGCAGAAAATTGCAGCCTGTGGTGAAGCCTTTGTTGGCTGAAGAAATCACTGTGCATACAGTATGATATCAGAAGCTGATAAGTGGCATCATGGAGTGTCCCTCTCTCCCTAATGGTAACACCAG
Organism: Melospiza melodia melodia; assembly: GCF_035770615.1. Taxonomy (NCBI): domain Eukaryota; kingdom Metazoa; phylum Chordata; class Aves; order Passeriformes; family Passerellidae; genus Melospiza; species Melospiza melodia. The sequence goes on along the minus strand of NC_086194.1, from coordinate 32,385,083 downwards.
CTTGCTCAGGAGGAGATACTTCAAGGAAGGAGAAGGGAGTGACCCAAGGGAGATTGTTTGGGAACCTGGTGTCAATGCTGCTCCTCATGGTGAATTTAGCTGAAGAGAGAAGGAGCCTTATGTAGGCATGATAGTGGCTGAAGAAGAGCTAGAGAAGGGCAGCAGGGAAGTACAGTGAAAGCCCAGTGGCTGATGGATGGTCTGTCAGTAGAGCAGCATGGTTTGAGGGGTTGTTCTGAAGAGAGCTGTCCCCTACCACGTGGAGAAAGGAAGGCTATGTCAGGCAGAGCTGGTATGTTAGCTGCTGATAATATCAGAGCCCAGCAAAACATGCAGCAGCCTGGCTAAGGGTAGATCAGATGTCCTCGTTTTGGAGGCGGCAACATCCCTCAGAAGGGTGGAGCAGATGGCTGGAGGCAGCAACAGCTCCAGCTCCAGCTTGATGTGCTCCTGCATGTCTGGCAGCCTCCACGCTGGCAGCAAGGCTTTTCCTTCCAGGGCTGCTGTGAATGGTCTTCTGGTGCAGGGGCTACAACACCATTTGACATACCCTGTCATTGTAAGGTTTTGTGGTTTTGACTGAGGTGAATCCCAGCAAAACATTCAATATTTGATCCTCTTTTTCCAGTATTTCTTCCTATTCTAATGACAGAGCTAGTTAAATCCCCCCACACAAAAATAACATTGGATTACTTCTGCCAACTTTTTGCAGAAGAGACAGTAAAATCTGGACTGTGCCACAGTTCTGCATGTGTTCCTCCTCAGAGGAACCATTCCCTGCGGAGGAGGTCACACAAGGAGGCAGATGAGTGTTTACTCAAGATGCCTTGCATCTCATTGCAGATACAATGTGATTTACTAGTTGCCATGGTAACAGTGCTTTTTTCATTCCATAACTTGAATAAATGTTGAGGTTGCCCTTGGTATAACTAACTTAGCTCCCTTCTAAAGCTGAGCACGATTGTATTATCTAAGGAAAGCAGAGAGGAGACTCCCTACTGAAATAAATTTAGAGCATGTAAGCATGCAACAAGCAGGTACATGATTCCATCAGGCACAAAATAAGGAATAAATTAATATATGATTATCTAAAATTATAAAATATAAAGAAATATAAAACGTTGCTTCATAATGTGGTGTCATACATTTTTCTGTAATTTGTATTGTTTGTGACACTTTGGTTTTCTTCAATACATGAAAACTTATTTAATAATTTTATGGCTATTTCTTTATATAGGTATGCAAAAAAGCACTTTTCTTCTTTTTTCTTGTTGTAATCCTGCAATGAAATTCCTTTATTTCATGGGTGCTATAACCTCCAGTTCTGAATTAATTATTGCTGGCAAGAGTTGATTGTTAACCTGCTCTTTCCCACCTCCCTTATTCTTTCATGTTTTCCTTTTGTTAATTGTGGACAACGAATATTATACCAAAACAAATGGGTCCTTTAATTTGCTCCCGTGCATGTAACATTAGAAAAAAGCATTCTAGATAGAAGCAGCCTGATTTTTCTCATTTCTATAGTTACTATTGGCATCAGTGAATATTTTATCCTGCATAATAAATGCAGAATCACATCTCCTGCTATTAGGTGGAAGGAGTGAGTTTTATTTTTCATTCTAACTCCTTTTCCTTTTTTTTTTTTTTGGCAGCTTTATTGCATGCTCTACAGATTTCTGTCTACTTAGGATCTGTTATCAAGTCTGTGAGCGACTAGTGGCTTATCTATGTTTGAATGATTTAGATTCATGAATTAATTAACAAGAAAAGAACCATTAGAAAGCATTAGTGAAAAGGCTGGTGATTTCAGGCTATTTTGGAGAGAATTAGAACTGTCATCCAAACCCAAGGAAATTGTAGCCATTGTGATTCATGCTTTCCTCAAAAGAAATCACTGTATTATGTCTAACTTAGTTGAAAACAACCACCAAACCACAGGATATAAATTCTATTTTGTGATGACTGTTATTGGTCTAGCAGTTAAATAAATTGTTTTGATTTTAAACATTAGCTTTGGATTGTTTTTTTTTTCCCTACTCCTTTACTCAGTGCTTTTTCACACTTGCATTTAAATGTCAGTGCATTTGAGAGAGTTTGGTTCGGGAGTTCTTGAGAATGAGCTTGAGCTTTATATAGTATTCTCAGTTTTAGAGAACCCTTTTCTTAAGCCTTTTATGAGGTCAGATCCAGCTCCTGACCTTTGCTGAATACTCTTTTTAGAAAAATTATCTGCATCCTTCCTTGAGAACAACACTTCAACAAGGAGATATATGCCTTACAGTGATAAATGTAATAAGCAGCAATAGGCAAGTTTTAACCTTCCTAGTTTGCAATTGTGGCTTATAATGGGAATAGTATACAAATTTTATTTTATTTTATTTTTATTGGAATGATGGCATTGGCAGCCTTGAGAAGTATCATAGATATAAGTCAAGAGACAAAGTTTTCTCTCAGAGACAGTAAGGGGGTAAGCGAATTTATAAAATATAAAAATAATATTTGCTACACACCTAGTATGAATTGCAGTGAAAGACAAAGAAAGGCATCATCAGTCTTGTCTGCTTGACTTAGAAGTTGTATGTGTTCAGAACTGGTAATTAGAGCAATATAAGGCTAACAGTGTCATATATTTGCTGCCATCTCTCTTCCATTCCTTCAGAAGACCTTATTTATCACTGCTTCCATTATAAGGGTTGTAAGGCCTTTGTACACATGTCCTTACCAAGGTGAATATTATTCTACATTAATAAATTAAATCTACTAACATTAGTCAGCTGTGTTCTGTGGTTCTCATTCTTGAGTGAAAGCTGTATGGGCGCTGCCAGAGAAGTCAAATTCCAGCCCTGTTAGATGTTAATCAAGTTGTTATCTATTTCCTCTCAAATGCCAGTAATTTCTAGAACTTCACCCATCCGATGTTAGGATTATTCTGTCAAGTATAATTTCTGTACATCTACACACTTATATACATATATCCACATTTTTCTTTCCTTAAACCATATGGTAATAATAGTATGTGTCATCAGTCCTAGGGTATCCAGGTTAAATCTGCAGTCCTCCTTGAAGCCTTGGCACTCCTCCTCCCTTCCTGGCTGAAACATAAGTCCTGCAGTTTTTATATCATTTCCTTCATGCTCTTCACTGCAGCTAAGGCTTGAACCACTGCCACTAACACCACTGAAGATACTGTTCCAGTGTCTTCCAGAGAGCTGGGGGATTGAACTGTTTCATCTACATACTTCTATTCTATTCTATTCTATTCTATTCTATTCTATTCTATTCTATTCTATTCTATTCTATTCTATTCTATTCTATTCTATTCTATTCTATTCTATTCTATTCTATTCTATTCTATTCTATTCTATTCTATTCTATTCTATTCTCAAAAGGAGGTACTTGCATCTGGTCCTTGAGTTTTTGTCCTGAAGGAAACTTTACATTTTGGGGAAGTAAACAGTTATGATGCGGGTGAAAATAAGAGAGCTGCAAAACTCTCTTGAGGCAGAAATACAGCTTGAATTTTCCTGACACTTGCCTTGGGACCTGGACCTGCAGGCCTGTTGAGCTCCTGTGTGGCAGGGGATGCAGAAGCCCTGCCAGCCTGGGGTGGGCAGTTTGTGCAGGCAGAGGGGGGAAGCCTGGCTGGCTACTTTCTCTTCAAACTGACATGCTCTGGCACAGTTTCAGTTGTACTGAATTCATATTTTTTCAGTGAAAAGAAAAAGTTTCATTGGGAAATTTGCAACCAGCTCCATACCCCACCACATTAATTGCAAGGCCACTGGAGGGTATTGTTGGCATCTGCCCTTTTTGTTCTAGTCATGTTAATTTGCCCTGGTGTGGTGCAGGTTTTTCTACAGATACAGAAGCTCTAAGCCTCCAATTCTTCTGTATACTGACATTTTTTCAAGTACATGCTGTCCTGCCAGCTGTGAGAGAATGAGATAATATTAATACCATCATCCCATCTTCTGTCTTGCTACACTCCCTTCCCCTTTCTTTTCTCCCCTCTGTTTTCGTACAGTTGCAGAGAAAAGGTCTTCTCAGTTGTCCTTGCCAAGGTGGTAGCTCTCTGTCAGGCTGTCAGATTTACCCACTAATAGCTATGAAGAGTCTGCTCCAAGGAAAGGAAAACTGAAATGCATAGCCTTCAGTTGCTGTGAGAAGACATTTCTCATTAACCAACAAAGAGTTGTGGAGTGTTGAGGTTATGATAGCATTACTTTGGTGGTTGTGACACCAGTAATGATTTTCTTCATATTATGTTAGAAAGTGTGCCCTTTTTCCTGTGTTAGAGGTTCCTTCCTTTCATTAAAGTCCAATCCTTAAAGTGTTCTCACTTTAAATATATTTAGAGGAAATTGGGGGCTAGTCAGGGGTACAAACAATTCGGTCTCTGTTAGGACACTTCTTGCATATCCAAACAGTGTATCTGCAACTGTACTGCAGCTCAGCACCACTGAAGTGTGCCACAGAGAAATGTACACCAGGATTCCTGTTTTCAGTCATGGATTTTATGCTTCTGTTATTTTCCAAAGAATATTAAGGGTTTTTTTCTTTTTAACTGTGTACCCTCTTGCGGTTGAACTTCATCTTAAAGCTCTTTTCCAACAAAAACATTTCTATGATTCTATGAAAATCTTAATGAGGTTTCTCTTTTTTCACTTCTTTTGCTTTTCTTTAACTACACAAACTTATTTCATATTTTCAAGTGGCCTGCACAAGGAACCCCCTCACCCTACTTGTAGTTGGACCACTGCTTGAGAACAACATACAAGTGAGTTTTTGGTTTTTTTTTCCCCTAGGACCTGGCTGCAGCCCTTCAGCTCACATAAGGACTCGCATTTAGCACTGCCCTATTCCCCTGAGCGGTTGCTTTCTTCTTAGTAATAGAGAAAGCAGAAATAATCCTACTCTCAGCAGTTTTGGGATTACAGGCAAAAATTGTGTTCCTTGATGTATGACTGTGTAGGGATATTAATCTTTTCCCTGATGCCTGTTGTCTGTCATCTCTTGTCTTACCAGCACTGTCCTTTTGACCCCTCTACAAGGATAACTTGTTATTAACGTTGCCTTTGCTGCCGATGCTCAGTATGCAGATGACAGCACAACAGTTTTTCTAAAAGGGCTTGTTCTGTGCATTATCACACACAGTATTCACAACTGGCTTCAGCAACAAAGGATTTTTATTATTTTTTTTTCCTGTGTTGTGGCTTGTGCCCATTTTATCACCATTTGTGTAGCTGATAAATTCAGAGGAGGTTGTGCTAAGTCAAATGTTGTTGTTGTGCATCTGTCAGGCTGATAGCTCAGTGTGAGACCACTAGGAAGTTTTGGTACAATGCCTGGGTGTTTTTTCCTGAAGGGAGGTTGTGATTGAAAATTCAGAGTGTTTTACAGATTGGTCAGAAGTCACTGAGAGCCAAAACAAAATCGCTGTGTGAGGCATTTTAATGTCATTAGTCAATTTCTACCAGTATACCGTGATTAGCCCACATTTATTAAAGGATTTAACAACTGCAGGGGAAAACAAAAATATTAGAGTACAGAGAACTGAGGAAAAGATCATAGCATCACAAAAATAATAAAATGCAATATGTATATCCTATAAGCTGTATTTTGTAGTGAAATGAAATAGCACAGCCTTAGGTAACTTTTTTTTTATGCTTAAGAATTGCCATATGACAAACTTCTGTTGATAGTCCTGCAGCCCTTTAAGGTAATTTTTCCCTTGATATTTGGAAAAAGCAGTGATCTTGCAACTTCAAAACAAGCAGTCCCATTGAAAACGTTTCATGTTTTGGTATTTTAAATTGAGGTAGAGTAATAACTATTTTTTTATTTTCATCTTTCTGAAATAGAGAGAGGGTAACCACTGCAGAAAAAATACTGGTCTCCTCCTTACATAGGGGTTGGGCTGTACTGGTGACTTTGAAAGCTTTTCTCCCGTGGTAGTTGAAAGTGAATCAAACATCTCAATGCAGATTTTGATCTCTCTTGAAACTCTGTGAAATGCAGTAACATATTCTGAGATGGATTATCAACAGAGATCAGAGATATTGTCATCTGCCCTCACATTAATTGTGATCTGTCCACTTCCATTTTTTTCTCAAATGAAAGGGAATAGCCTGTGAAGAATAGAGTAATTTTTGTACATGTTTGTACTTTCATGACTTTAGACCTAATTTTTCAGTTGCCACAATAACAGGTCCCAGGGAGAAACACAGAGAAGTGTAAGAAGGTGATCATCCTTAGTCTTGATAGAAGTTGTATGACAGTGTATCTTAGATCTGTTAATAGACTATGTTTTGTTGTCTTTCTTTTATTTCCCCTTTCCCATTCTTTTATGCTTGCAATATAAATGTGCCTATATTTTATAGCCAGGACTCACCTCATTGTCTAGCAAATGTCTCATGCTGTAAGACTTCATTTTCCATTGCTTCTAGGAGTTTTTGCATATTTTCTGTTTATTCTGAAAGGTGTCTGCCTCAGCCTATGTAATTCTATATGAAAAATGCAGTCAACATTGTTCAGAAGCAGCTAAGAGTGAAGTTAGGGGTAAATCCTGTGTTGCTATATTAAAAAAAAATTGGCAGCAGTTCTCTGAAAAGCTCTTATGCCCTTATTATTCTGAGGTGGGATCTGAAATTCCTTTGTGGTTTTTTTGCCATCTTCATAAATATTTGCCCAAATATGACCCGAGTTAGAGGCCAAAAAATGCAGTTTGTACAAGCTCTGTGAAGAGTTTCTAGAGCTCTGGAGGTTAATGTTTGAAGGCTCTGAAAGCTGCAAGCATGCTTCAGCCTGAGCTGTGAAGGGTTTTCTGTACAGCTGCAGCTCCTGGCTGTTACAACCAGAATGTGCCTGTAGGATGTAATGAGCCAGGATGGAGATTTAGCTCTGTCACTTTTGGTGTGTCCAACCTCAGGGGGCAGGTTTGGGGACCTCAGTGCCACTCTGCAAAGGCCTTTTGTCTTAGCTTGGACCCAGTCTCCAAGTCTCAACATATGCTGAACAAGGAAGAGTTGTAGGGATGGAGCAGGACAGAGTGAAAAAACCCAGTATTTTATTCAAAGGAACTACATTAGATAATGCAAAGATTACCTGTCAATGTTTCTCAGTTTTTTTGACTTGACTTTTCTGTATTTTTCATGTTCTTGTAATTCTTCTTTTGCATGGATAGTATATACCAGAGATATTATAACACCCAAGCAAAAAGACATCTTCCCAGCAAAACAATCAGTCTTTGGAAATGAGGATCTTGTTACTTTGTGGCTTTTGTCAGGCTCTGTCACCAGTTTGAGAACTTTCCCTTCATGGGCAGTCAAAGCTTCTCTGCACTTGTTCTTCTGACCCCACTTCCTGGCTCTGCTCTTGTGTTTCACACTGCTTGGATATGTTCCTGTGTGCACAGGGAAGCTCCTTAATTTCATTGAGGGCAGCAGTCTCCTCTTCAGAACACAAACAGCCCTGGGAATCCTCTGTGTTCGCCTTTTCCCGTACCTCTCAAGGGCATGACCTGGCACCAGCATCAAAAGACATAGAGGCAGACGTGATTGGCATTATCTGATTGTGTTGAGTCAGTTTTACCAAATTATGCTAGGAAAACAAAATGTTCCTGCCCTCCATAACTTCTAGAAGAGGCAATTTCTTTGTCATTTAATGTGATTCTTGAGCAGATAATCTGTGTAAAGTTTGCTGTGTTGCATGTTGCCCAAGGAAGATTCTCCTTGCCTTTGCTTAGTTGTTTGGCAGCAGGAAAATCTGCCTGTGCAGTGGATTTTCCATGCTCCATTAAGTTTATAGATGCCTTATAGGTTATCTCTTAGTTCCTTCATGACTTTTTTACCCACTGAAACCGGCAGTGTGTGAATCTCTCTGGCTCTGGTATTGGCTGGGGTAGCTCTGGGTCTGACTCCTTTTTAACAAAAGCAGGTGAAGAGATGTTGGCCAAAAGTTTTGTCATTGGGAAATGCATAGTTTGCATTGCTGGTTAGGGATGTGCCAGCATAACAGGCATTTCAGTAATGGGTAACATAGATACAGAAATTAATCTTTGCACAGTTGTCCTGTCCTGGAGAAATTATGTGAACATGGATTTTCTTTTCAGTGAAGCAGGCTTCTGAATATACTGTTGCAGAGCATAATGGTTTTTTTTCCTCTTAGAAAGCTGGTGGAAAGCAGAGCAGTTTTTAAATGCTATTTCTAGCAGTGGAGGTTTCTCACAGGAAGAGAGGAGTCAGTGCATTCTGGGTGTTGGATTCTTTTTTAATTAATTAAAAGGCCAAACTCAGGAATGCAAAGAACACAGAAATATCCCTGATACCAAAGTTACCAGTCGCTTTGGCCAGAGATTGAGTTTTCCCCTGCCAATTGCAAACAATCCAGAAACCTAATGGCTTCCATAAGGAAGCCAGCCCACTGTGGCTGTTTTCAACAATGTCATCCATAGGTTCCTTCTGCTTCCTTCTTCCTCTGTGCTAATTCAGGGGGTCATATTCCTGCTCATGCAAAGTGTAACTCACAAGTTGAGGCCCGCTAAGCAATGACTTCCAGCTGTTTCATTCCTGTAAGCATATAAATATTTATACCACCCCAGGGTTCCTTTCATGCTGAAAATAAAGGTAGCACTTGTCTGCTGTTAAAATATATTACCCAGGAGATAAATGGCTTACCCCAGTATTAGGAAGATGGATGAGAGGTGTGGAAAATTGGCTATAATATTGGTTGGAAGATCCACTGAGTCCAGAGAACCTTGCTGTTTACTTGAAACTCCTGCTGGGAACTGACATCGAGGTTGATAGTGCTGTGTTTAGCTATCAGGAGATGATTAATTAAAAGCTGTAATAAATGTGAAATATAGTGGCTGACAGATGCAGAGCCAGCTAAATTTCCTTGTGATGGGTAATGTGCACCATGGATTGATTATAACATGCTAACAGGATGTGAATGGTGCTTTTGAAGGTACAGATGAGACAGGGAGAGTGCACATAAGGCCACATGTAAAGTGAGATGGGAGTGTACCTCTGTGGCATTTGGGTGCTCTACCCCTTTCTGTCCCACCTCAAATCCAAATGCATTCTGATCGAGGCTGCTGGGAGTAATTTCCTACCCACTGCCTGGAGCAAAGTAAATATCAGATAGGCAGTGTGGGGGGCTCAAATCCAGCTGCCAGTGCAGCACCACCCAAGTGAACTGGGATGCTGTGGTGGCCTCTCTGCCCTGATCCATAAAACGAGAGCTGGTGATGCTGTGCCTCTGTTGCCCTGCATGGCCGGCACAGGCTGCAAGGGCTGTGTGAAGGTCTGGCAAACTGCTGGAAGGCTTCCTTGCTAATTGGAGGCGTGATGAGAACGTCTCTTGAGTCAGTCGGCTGGCTCTCAGGGACTCGGCCAGGGCGCTGCCTTGCCCTTCAGTACACGCTGCTGTCACTTGGGGGCCCCTCGCATCCTCCTCATCAGTCACTGGCTGTAGACGGAGCATGCTGAGAGCAGCTCGGTTTTCTTCCAGCAAGAATTATTTCACGGACCATTCCAGGTTCTGGTAAATGAAGCGTGCCTTGATGTCATTTCAGAGTAATATCTGTATTGAAATCGGAACTTGTGAAAATACGTAGGACTTGCCTATGTGCTTTGCTTTGTTCAGGTTAATTGTTGTGGCTTGTTGTATGATTAAAGGGCCTGACTGGACACAAAAATATGTCATGTATAAGTGGAGGTTTAATGAAATAGTAATTCTTCCCTAAAGTGAGATTGTGTTTGATATAAGATAGCAAAATAAAGAAATTCTCTATTCTTCTCTTTTTTTGGGGGAAATATTTATTATAGGTAATGAAAATCCAACTTGAACCCAATTGGCCTTAGTTTTGCCCAATTTTTGATAAAATAGATTGATTTTTCTCTTCCTAGAAATTGCTGAAATTGGCAAGAACAAGAGGAAGAGCCTTATGAAAATCTTACTATTGGGGCACTTTATGCTGTAAATTTGGAAACACCTACACCACAGGTTTTTTGAAAATATCTCTGCCTAGTCAGATGCTGAAGGGGAAACACTGTCTTCCACACCAACCATTGTTAATGTCCTTTCATTATGAAAGAGCTTTCACCCTCCCAGTGCTCCCTGTTGAGTTGCTGCCAGCTGCTCATGTATGTAATGTATATGGGTGTGCTTAAAATCCATTCCCATCTATGAGGAAATAGATGGCTTGTACAAATACAGCACCATACATCACATACATTCTCCATATGTGCTGCAGTTTGGAATGTCAGTGAGCACAGGGAAATGAGGATCCGGGCTATTTTAGAGGATGGAAATGCCAGAGAAGGGACAGAGAAATGGAGCGATTTGTTTGTTTGGATAAATCTCCCTTTTGCTGAATTGCTTTAATGCTGTGCCTGATCTTCCTCTCCTTCTCTTTTGCTGCTTCTTTCATTGCAGTTTTTCAAATATATAGGCAACAAAAAACCACGGCCAGTGAAATGGAAGATTACAATTATGCATCAGTATTCCTGTAACGTGGCTGCTCAATAATGTCTCCTGGGAGTGTTACAATGAATATCTGACATTAATTGGCTCAGTACCTGTATGTCAGACCTTGCAGAAATTTAATAGATCAATTCTACATGTTCTTTACTGATAAAGAAAACTTCTTCAGGGCAAGGACTACATCTTTGGGCACGCCTGTACCACAATGACAACGAGAAGTATCAGTCCAATTCACTGGGTCTCAGAATAAAAAATTAAATAATAGAAAGAGGAATCACAAAGTGGTTTCTCTCCCTTGTTTTGCCAGGGTAGCTCTGTTCCTTAACATTTTTTAACCCATTTGAAGTCTGTTAACTGCTGGATACTGTACACTTCATGCACAAATGCTGTTTTCTCTTCTTTGAGTACCAACATGTATAGCCTTCATACGCGTGTTTGACATACTGAACAATATAACTAAACCAGGTCAGAATTAGAGGAACAGCACCTACTGGGATGTACTTGCATTGAAACAGCTGCCTCTTTTGTGTCGCGCACTCTGCGGTGACTGAGCGTGCCAGGAGGATCTGGCAGGGGGCTGCGCGCCGCTCTCCGGCAGCCGCCGCGTTTCAAAGCGCCCTGCTCAGTCAGCAGCCAGCGCTCGGCTCCCGCTCTGCTCCGTCAGCTGCCTCGGGCTGCGCCGGGCATGAGGGCTGCGTGTGCGCTAATGGATCATGGCTCACCTCCTGCCCGTTTCAGGGGGAAAGTCGCTGTACAAACCGCAGCTTAGCCAAAATTCACGCACACGGCCGTCGCTGGGCTGAACTTCTGTGGGGGCGTTTGTTTCCCAAGTTAAAAAGTTGTTGAAAAGAAGGGAGAGTACGCCGAGTATTTTAGGAGATGCTCAGAGGTACACATGACATGCCTGCCCCACTGTTTGTATTGCCTTTACTGAAGTACAGCAGAGAAGGTTTACAGAAGGTGTATTCTGCCTCTCTATTACTGGCACGCTCGGGAGCACCTGCCGCTTTCAGACTATTGTTACCTGTCCCCTGCTTTGTTCGACTGTCTGGGAATTAAACAAACCATCACCTTGCGGACACGGAAACCCGCATATTCAAAGCGCACTCCCACCGCCTTCTGCGAATTAAAATCCAACACACGGAGCCCAGTGCCTCTCACAAAGGGACCCCGGGGTGCAAAGAGCCCCCTCCCCAGTCTAAGCCCCCGGGCGGCGGGATGGCAGCCCCAGCCCCGACCCCGGCGGGCACTGACCGCGCTCTCTCTGTCCCTCTGTCTCTCCCTGCCTCTGAAGGTGGACGATGGAGGCGGCGGCGAGCGGGCGCGGGAGGCGGCCGGCGCGGCGCTGGTGCTGCGGAAGGTGTGGTCACGCAGCCCGGCCCCCGAGCGGCGCGGGAGGTAAGGCTTCCGCGGCTCCGGGCGTGCGGGGCTGGGCCGGCCGGGCCGGGCTGGGCTCGGCGGCGGCGGCGGGCGGGGCGGCGGCCCGCGGCCCCGGCAGGGCGATGGCCCCCGCGGGGGGAGCTTAGGGCCCGGCGGCGGCGCGCAGGGAGCGGGGCGCCATGGGCAGCGGCAGGGTGCGGGTGCCCGAGGCGCTGGCGGGCCGCGGCGGGGAGCGGCCGCTGCCCACCTTCGACGTGCCTTACTTCAAGTACATCGACGAGGAGGACGAGGAGGATGAGTGGAGCAGCCGCTCGCAGTCCTCCACCGAGGATGACTCCGGGGACTCTCTGCTTTCCGACAGATACGTGGTGGTGTCGGGGACGCCGGAGAAGATTTTGGAGCATCTCCTCAGCGACCTGCACCTGGAAGCCGCCCAGGACAAAGAGACGGGTAAGGAGCGAGCCTGGCGGAGGGGAGGCGGCGGCCGGGGATGGGGGAGAGGTGCCGGTGCCGGCAGAGCGGCGCGGGGATCGCTCCCGGGCACCCCTGGCCGAAAGCCGCTGGCAGCCGGGCGTGCAGCCGGGCGATGCGGGAGCAATCCCCGGGCGGTGGCGGAGCGGCGCCGGCCCCGGGGCAGGAGCGCTGGCGGCAGCGGAGCCGCTCGGCAGCAACTTGAACCGGTTCACCTTCGGCTGCGGCTGCCGCCGGGGCAGCGCAGGCTGCGGCGGGCTTTGTACAGCACCGTGTCCCTGCCGGCAGGGCTGCCATCCCTCGTAGCCCGCAGCTGCTCCTGTATCCATCCGGATGCTTGCAGTGCGCCTCACCTCCCTGCCAGCTATCTGTTTTGCCACCACCCCGGTACTTTGGCACGTCTGTTTCATTAAAACGGCTTATAAATTTCCTCATAGCCCGGGGCACACCGTATCGCCCAGTGCTCTGCTTGTTTGTCTTCAACCAGAGATATTTCATTCCAGCCTAGAGCAATTTTATCTGAGTCGGGCTACTTGACATGCATGCAGTTTAATTTCCAGCTGGATCTCTTGGATATATGCACAGCTCGCTGTCACCAAGAGCTCATGGAGTAGTTTATCAGAAGTGACTGTAACCTGCCATTCATAGATGCTTTTAATGGAAGCAGCCAGGGCAGTGAGACTTTTGGAGGTCCTGAATACTGAAGAGGAGGGTAGGAGGCTGTCAATGGCACTATGTATTTAGTCATCCCCAAAAGGGTTAAAATGCATACTCCTGATGCCTGTATATATCTTTCTCTACAAATGAGATTACTGAGAATAAACACACGTTAATCCTTTTAAATGTCTGAAAATATAAATAACATCCGTGATTCCCAAAGGAATGTTTCAGAACAAGTCATTAGTTTAATGTGGGACAATAGGCATGTTCCTAGTGCCGATGTGTCAGTGCCCCAAAGAAACACATAGTGTCTGCCAGTGATATTATTACAATGTTTCGAGTGCTGCTTTTGTCTGCCTAGACATTAATATTTAGTGCAGAGAGAGGCTGTGATTGTTTTCCTTCCACAGATGCACAGGCTAGTTATGGGTGTAATTTACTTGAACCAGCTCATTGGCAGTGTAGTGAGGATCCTTCCTTGGCCTTTTAAGGTCAAATATTGGAATAGAATAAGTTTTCTCATTAATGTTTATCACACAAAGATTGGACAACAACAGCTGCCAGTCTTTATAGTCTGCTTCACCTTATTTTATAAGCTCGCAATCTTGCTGGAAAACAAATATACTTTCAGTAGTGATATGCATTATATTTTGGTGTTTGTAAAAGCAAAGCACTCCTTATGTAAAGCGTTAGATGCTGTATACATCCTCCCATGTACTACCTTTTTTTTATCTCTTTACTCTCCCTCACATCCCTGAGAGGCTGTTCCCAAGCCTGGTCTTTTTGTTGTACAGAGAGGCTGGTAAACTGTCCTCAAAGCAAATGTTAAACCATTACTTGCTTGGTTGTTAGCAGATGGTAAAGTATTTAAAGGTTGATTAGCTTCCCCTCACCTCTGCCTTATCCTAGCTCCTTTGGAAAGAAACAATTAAGCTCTGCCCTGTAGCTGGGGTTAACTGGATCCCAGGGGCAGAACAAAGTAGCTGTGCCTTTGGTTTTTTGCCATCACAAAGATGTGTGCTAAACTTGCCCAGCAGCCCTACACTCTCTCGAGGATAGTTCCTCAGATACCATTTTCTTCTGACTTTATCAATGTGATAATACAGAACTTCATCAAAATGTAAGACTTTAGGAGTTCTGTTTCCCAGTGGTTTATGAGGGGGATGCCCCGTAATGGTTTCAGCACCTTTTTTTGCAGACTCAGTTGCCTTTGGCATGAGGAAGTATGGGATGTTGTTTGTGCATATGTACAGCTTTGTGTGTGTACCTGAAGGCATCCTTCTGCCCTTTGGGTACTTGGATTTGCTGGGTTTTGCATTTTTTTCTAGTGCCAATCTGGCCCATCTCAGAGCCCTGCAGGCTTGTGTTTTAGCAGGCATAGCTTCACAGAACATAAAAGGACAATGTTGTACCCAGCTGCTGCTCCTGCTGTCTGTCTGCCAGCTCCAGGATGACTTCTGTGGCCTTTTGCTTTCCCTGCAGCCCCCAATGCAGTTTCCTTATTTGTGTCTGTAAAGAACAAGAGAAAGGGCTGTTCTTACATCCGAACGTGCACAGGGGGCTGTTGTTCTGTTCGACCCTTTGCACTGCTTCCCAAGGAGGGATGCTCTGCATGTTTTCATTCCCACCCTTTGGATACCAAATCATAACTGCAGCCCTCTGTGGTTGTTAACAGAAAAATCCACTGTCCTGGGGCTGGTGTGGTCACGGAACACTGCATTTTCCAAACACTGCCTTTTCCAAAGACTGAAATGGCTGGACGGTGTGCCATGGATTGCTCCCAGCCAGCCTCCATTTCCTAGCCCAAGTCGGCAGACACTGCTTGCACCTGAGAGCCTAAAGCAAGTTTTGGGGCTGGTCTGGAAAAAATTTTACTGGTGTCCAGCCCAGTCTCCAGGGCTTCCTTCAGCTGCTGCTCAACCTGCAGCAAGACACCTTAAGCACTCAGCTTAATAAACAGGTGGGGACCCAACCTGAAGAGTTATCCCAGTGTCTGTGCCATAACAGAGCACTGTTATAGCAGCTGAGGACACCTGAAGAGGACACTGCAGTCTGCAAAGCTAGACTAGTTTATTGCTCTGGTGACTTCCATAGGCAGGATGTCTGGAAAGCCTGGGCTTTGCAAGACTCTTTAGGCTTAGCTTACTTAGTAATTGTTTCATGACTGAGGGATTTTTGAGGTGACTGTGTCCAGGAGTGTATGCAAGTTCTTGGAATATCTTTAATTTGTGCTTGCCAGTCTTCCATCTCAAAGAGAGGAAGTTTTCATCTTGCTGAGGTACTAAAACCTGTAAAGTACCAACCCCCAAGACGACTGTTCTTCTTTCCTGCCATGGGATGGATGGAAATTTTAAATTTCTGTAAAAAACAAATTTTCTGAGTCATCTCTAAGGTGGTTGGAATCACTGGGGAATGTCTGCTGAGTGTGCATTTTAGAGTGCAATTTAAGGTTTTAAGAACTGCATAGAGAGATACACTCCAAATATGTCAGTATCTAGGTAGAAGATGCAAAACTCCTGGGCTAATCCTCATCAAGAGTGGGGATTAGAACAAGTAATCTTCAAGAGGCCAAATCTTACCATCTCAGAATCCCTAATCCCTCCCCATTGACTACACCATTTATTTAGAATCATTGTTCTTTTATGTAAAATCTTTATTTCTTGGATGTTAGCAGTATTTCCTTCTCTAGATGTTATCCTGATGTCATTTTTGGAGTTTCCTGTAGCTGGTCTCTCTTCAAACATAC
The DNA here is from genome assembly GCF_035770615.1 of Melospiza melodia melodia. Lineage (NCBI taxonomy): Eukaryota > Metazoa > Chordata > Aves > Passeriformes > Passerellidae > Melospiza > Melospiza melodia. Next base: position 32,369,341 of record NC_086194.1, on the reverse strand, counting down.
TGTCTTGCTTTGTGGTGGTTATGTTCAACATCTGGCAGCCTCTGGAATGTTGTAATGATCATCACATCCAGTGCTGCTGCTCCAGGCCTGCCTGGATCTCTCAGACCATTTCCTTCAGTCCATTGGGTCATGTCTCTCGGGCAGCTTAAGCAGAACATTGCTGAAGTAGAACATAATCTCGCCCACTGCATCTGCTGACACCACCATGTCTTCTACCTCCCTACTACAGGATTCATTTCAGGGAATGAACAGAGAAGAAATTAGTTTGTGGAGGTCTTTGAGAGCAAGAGGCAGAGGCAAAGTGTGATCTGGAGAAAGGAAATAAACGTGGGATGGTATGACTGGCACAACATGGTGGTGTTGGTATTAACTGATGTGTCTTTGTAGTGGACTGGCTGAGGGGGACTGTGACAAGGGGGAGGCTTGACAGTTTTGTTAGGCTCTTGCAGATGTTGGGATGGCAAATTATGCAGGGCCTGGAGAGAGATTAAAAGGACAGAAAAAGAGGACAAATCCTCATGATATAGCTAAAGGAGAGGCAGAAAAGTGTAAGTATGGTCTGGATTTCTTTGGAGTAGGAAAAGAAAGGAGTAATGACCTTTGTACCTTGCTATATCACCTTATCTGGGACTGTGCAGGATCCTTGGATTAGTGGGAACTCTCCCCTGTCATATAGAAGCAATTTTACCTTCAGGATTTTAACATACCACCTTGGAGGGGCCTTCAGACTATGTCTATTTGTCCTAGAAGTCCTGTGTAGTAAGAGCTACTTTTGTTTAACACATTCTGTTTCTGCCCTGCGCCAATGGCACTGCTGTGCTGTTGGGCAGTGGCACCCTCTGTGGTGTATGTGACCTTGGAGGAGAATCTCTCTTGCATCAACTGACTGTAGTCAGCTGCTCAATGAAGTTGTGAAAAAGGGACACAGCTCTGCCTTTTCTAGATTGTCTTTTGCTTAGTATTCCAAGAAAAAAGGCCTGATTGCTTTTTGAAAATTTTTTTCTTGGTTGTGAAGGATTTATTAGGGTTTTTTGCTCAGTGTGCTTTTCATTGATGATTAAAAGGTGCTGAAAAATGTACTCCTGTGACTGCCCCTCAGTCAGTGCAAGTGTATCTGATGCATGGTGGACTGATGTCAACAAGAATAAACACTTGCCCAACACTTTGTGATCCTACTTTCCAGGTTTTAGGATGGAGAGAATAAATGCCTGCTAACCCTTCCTCTTAACAGTCCTTCATAATGTAATGTTGTCACTCATAATTTTAAGGGATTTTGTAAACTCTTCCCTGAAGTTTTAGGAAGATTTGGTAAAATAAGTGGGCTCAATGCATATTACTGCCATGCTCATGGGAGGGGAATAAGATTTTAGCTGAGCACATCAATGTAAGAATAACAGAAAAGATAAAAAATACTAATATATGTCAGTGTTCAATATGAGAGAACCTGGGGAGGCTCTTGCAGAGGACCATTGCTTTATGCTGTGTGAGTCTAAGCTATCTCTAAATTAGACTGTCAGTAGAAGTAGGTTTAGAATAAATCAATAAAATGAATAGTAGCAAATCACCAGGATCAGATGTTACTCCCTGCAGACTTCTAAAGGAACTCTGATATGAAATTGCTGAACTCCTAACAGTGGTGTGTAATCTATCATATAAAGCAGCTTGAGTGGCAGAGGAAGGTGGAAAATGTGATACCAATTAAAAGAAATGGTTCTATTTGGGGAACATCTAAGTAATAAGGTTGTCATTTTATCAATACATTATTCTAGCATAAACTGGTGCTGGAGTTGAAGGAAGCAGTTCAGCCTTTTCCAGCCAGTCTTGCCACTGGTGCCTCTGTGCTTCTGCAGTATGCAATGTGATTCTGTAGCAGACCCAAAGCTGGTCCTAGTTGATCCTAACCTAGGAAATACTAAATTATTAATAAGTTTTAAGATCCACTTGATCTGTCAGTGACACAAAATTTGCTCCCCTGACACAGGGAGAGGGTGGCAGGGAGTGAGAGGTGGGCAGATGAGGACAGCGGGAGAGAAGGACTGGTGTCTTTAGCAGCTGGACTTGATTGCAGGAGTGTGATTAGATGCAAAATTTCAGCATGAAGTTATGAATTTGTGTTGGGAAATGGGGTGTCAGTACAGTAGATGCAGAAGAAAAAAATGCATACAGAAACTTACTGAGAAGGAGGAAATGTGGCAATTATTTTTTGCAGATCTCTCAGATCTTGTGTATCCTGTAGGGCTGTTAAATGTTTGAAAGAGCATCAGGATATATATGATCTGGTGTGCCTGTATCGTGTTCATATTTTCAAAATGTTTTTGATAAAGTCCCTTGCCAAAAATCCTGAAAGAAATTTAAAGATCATTTTGATCAGGAAGGAGATGCTTTTCAGGACTGATAATTACTTGAGAGAGAAGATGAAAGGTAGGAGTAAATTGTCTGTGTTTAAAATGGAGTGAATTCTCCATTGAAGACTGGGTGCTGCTGAGTGTGGGATAAAATCTGAGATAACAGTATGTGCTCCTATTATTAAATGGTTGATAAATAAAGCCATCGTTTCACCTGTGGTGGCCATGCAAGATGTTCTTGTACACCCTTTTATCCTCTCATCTGGCTGCCTGTTTTAGTTCTTGTGCTATGTCAGGAAGCTGATCCAACACAAAATTAGTCTCATGAAAGCAGTAAGAATGGGGCAGTGTAGAACTGGGAAAATAAGTTGGGAGCAGGCCCCTCGAACCAGCCCTATGGCTGCTGAAAGATGAAAGGAATAAAATCTGTGACTGCAGGATAAAATTGCAGATGGAATCCAAGTTTGAAAAATGCAAAGTAATGTGTTTTTCTACCATGAAGAAGAGGAAATTCTCATTATACATATTCAGCAGGGTGCTGACTTGACTATTATCATGTAGAAAATAGGTCTGTGGAGGTAGTGTGGATAGTTCTTGGCAATTTTTGATCAGCTCTGGTCAAAAAGGCAAGTAGTATTTAGGCTAATTAGGAAAAAAAGCCAAGCAAGAGCTGTAGTTATACCACTGTGTAACTGTGAAATATGGAATGTATAATATGATTCCTTCTCCCCCAGCTCAAGTTGAAAATGAAGTAAAGGGCAGCAAGGGTGATTAGAATTACAGATTACATACATCTAAGAAAAAATAGTCTAGGTCACGTCATTGTAGGAAGGCAACTTTTGGTAAAAGAGATTTATGGTGAGCTAGACTGACTGTTGTGTGGGGAAGGTGAGATGTAAAGATCGTTCATTGTTTCTCATAATGAGGCAAGTGTTTTGTAACACAGTGAATTTGGTTTATAACTAATAAAGAGAAGTGTTTTTCTGGTATAATGCACAGCTAAATGGTGGAATTTGTTGTTGTGAGTATTCTGTGGAAGCTGAAATTTGGGAAGGTTTAAACACAAACTAGGCAAAATCCTGGCAAAAACTCTATCACTGCAGTGATACCAATACGACTTACCATTTGGAAAGTCTACACTGCCTGTTGCTGGAAGATGGGAGGTTGTGTCTGAGGAAAATAACTCTGTATTAATCTTTTTTTGAGTTCTTTTTTGTTCTGTTGGGCATCCTCTGTCAAAGACCTGGTTGTTTTTATGGGGATCCTTGCTCTGACCCAGAGTACTGCTTGCAGCACGTTGCAGTTTGGAAAGAATTAATCAGAATCTAAGATTATAGTAAGATAGATGGGACAACTGAGTGAGTTGTTGTTTCAGATGGCAGCACAGTGGCAGCAGCATTTTCTGCTAAATGGCATGGTGGAACCTGAGGCTGGGACAAGAGAAGCTGGAGCTCTGGGTAGCATGAAATTGGGACCAAGGCTGCCAGCAGTGACACTGGCTTCTCAAAGGGAAGGTCTGACATTCTCTAACTGTACTTTGCCATGCTAGCCCACCTTGCTTCTACACTTGGCTTGATCTTGTGCCAAGTAGATTTAGGTAACTTAATAGGAAATATTTTTTTCCCCCTTTGATAGGATTATTTTCTGTCACAGTAGTGAGCTGAATCAGCTTGCAGAGGGAGCACCATGTCTGGGATTCACCACAGACAGACTGTGTCACACGCTGCAGTGCCGGAGATAATGGGAAATGCCAATGAGGGGAATATGTCTAAGATGCTCTCTAGTGTCAGGAGCTCAGCCAGTTTTTTCTGAGAAAAAACAGAGCCTGAAAAGGGTTTATTTGCACTTGGGCACTAAAACTTGTTTGGGCAAACTTTGGAAAGGCCGAGTCTGGGAATGCTGCTCCTGAATTGTCCCACCGTTGTATCCAATGACTGGGAAACTAGAATCAGCATGGGGAATGATAAACACTCTTATGCATGATCAGGACTCTCTTTGTAGATACAAATGGTATTTTTTCAGTTCATCATTGCAAATACATTTATGCTGTGAGTACATTTAGCAAGTTGGACCCTTTGAGGGAGAGAAAGTGACTGAGGTAGCCATCAAAAATCCACAGTTTTTCGTGTGTGTAGGAATTTCGGTGTGCCCAGGAGCACCAAAGCACTTTCTGCACTGCAGGCACCTAAATACATTATTTTTATACTCAATGCAAGAATACCTGGTAGAGCCCTAAGTGTTTAATATTCTGTGTTTGAGTCAAATTTGCAGAAGAAAAACCTACCATTCTATATGACAGCCAATTGGACCATAGAATTGTCAGTTTCTCAGTTTTTTCCCTGTAATTCAGTGATTCATTATTGCCAGTTGTTGCCTTTTGCTATGTGAGAAAGTGATAAGGAGCTGTCATGAAAGCCTAGTGTGAAACCATTTATTATGAAGATGTGCATTGTAGACAATATCAGGGATTTTGATGAACTTAGTTGTTTAAGCAGAAAGGAATTGGGAAGTGTAGGTCTATCAGGAGAATATTTTTTAGGGGTAAAAGTAATTTTCTTTTGACCGTGGGAAAGGCTTCTAAGTCAGAAAAGGCAGAAAATGTTCATTTGTTGTACTGCAAAATAAGCTTGGGGGATAGAAGCATTTTGATGAGGTACCTGGAAGATAAGATGTTATGACACTGGGAATTTGGTAAGGTTGTTGGAAATGTAACCCTGAAGACATTTAATCAGTTATTTGTAACATCCCTTTTGCTCTCATAACATTGGAAGTCTAAGTACTGTAACTATCAAATCAATGGAGAAAGTATTCCAGACACATGAAATTATATATTGTCATATATATATGTATAAATAACCAGATGCATTAAGTAGCTGAGATCATAAAGATACATGTTTGTATATTTCAAAAGCATTTCTGTAGAATTTTTTCTAGAATGATGCTTTTGATAATTCCTAATTGTCTGGTGGTGCTAAGCCAAGAAGTGCATGGAAGGCATAAAAAATTATTGGAGAATTTTATAAAAATTCTTGTATTTTAGTGGTAAAAAGAATAGCAGATCTTGCTTCTTAGGTTCTGTCTTAGTCTGAATCCTTTTCTAATCACTTGAGTGTGGCTGGTCAGTGTCAAATGTGGCAGAAATAACTTGTGTTCCCAGGTCAGAAGGTTCGGACTGAGGGCCACGAAGCTGAAGGGGCAAACTGAGTGTCTGCACAGGGGTCATGCCAAAGAAATGTCTCTCATCAAGAGGCCTTTCATCTTAGATATATGCCAAGCACTTAGGTTGATTCCCTGTCTGGCTCAAATGTTCCACAGGAGGTTAGGTCAGTTCCACAGCTGCAGGTCTGGAGATGAAGCAGACCAGGTACTTTCTGTAGCAAATAATATCATACTGCCTCTAGTGAGCCATATGAACACCAAAACAAGTCAACAGCAGCTGAGCGAAAGATCATAGCCAAATTCTGAAATGAACCTGAACTGTGGTAGCTCTTGCTCACTTCTGTCTACTGGAGATCCATTCCTCTGCAGAAGTTTCATCAAACCACCAAGAATGTGAAGGGAGAGGATAACCTCTACTGCAGAGGTGACACAGCTTTCTAGGTCTTCTCAGCCCCCAGATACAGCCCTGCTTCATAGTTTCCCAGAACATGGCTCACTGAAGCTGACTATAAAACATATACAATTATCTAAAAAGTGCTGTTTCTAGTAGATGAAAAGTGGGACCTGATTTTTAAGAGAGTAGCGTAAGAGGAATAGCAACAGATGGTGTGTGGGCTGGCAGGTCAGTTAACTGTGAGAGTAGGAACTGGAGCTGTAAAACTGAAATATCAATGTTGCTGCTTCTTGTAAAGTTTCTACACATCCTGTTCCTTCAGCGGGAGCCACAGAGCACCTTGTCCTTCTGGAACCCCAAACATGGGGCCATTCACCACAGGTCCCCCATTTCTTGTTCTCACTGCTTAGTGTAGTAGTCCTTTTGTTCCTTCTTAAGGCTGTTTACTATCAAACCCCGATCTGCAAGCTGTTGAAAAACTGGGCACTGTCATCCAGGTACTCTTCTTTGGTCACACCAAGATCCCCCAGCTGCTGACCTACACAAATGACTCTGATGTTGCTATTAGCACCTACTGTGATGGTTGTGGAGTTGGAACCTTGTTCTCAGGATACAGCAAAGCATCCTTTCCTGAAAGCAAGATCTGTAACAACATAAAGCTCAGAGATGGTACTCTGAAATTCAGATTTTTAAATTTATTTTTCTTTTATTGAAAAAGGCTTTTATGGAATGGGGGAATTTTTATGTAAGAATGCTGAAAAGATAAAACTGTATATTGACGTGCTTGCTGTATTGCTGAGTCCAAGAATACAGTTCCCATGCTGTCTTTGGAGTTTGAATTCCAGTGCTTTGGAGTTTGAGTTTCCAGCGCTCCAAGTTGCTATAATACAATGATTTTCTTGTGAGATGAAAGTTTTCTGAGGAATATAAAGAGCTCCTTCATTCCCCGCCCACAGGGTGGAAGGATGGATTCACTGCAGACCTGTGCTTTGAGGTTGTGTATTAAGAATCTGAAAGAAATCTGTTCTTCAAAGCGGCTTTTTTCCCTCTTGTGAACTAAATTTACTCTCATGCTGTTAATTCCTCCTTCCCCCGCAATCCTTCTTAACATGCCCTGAGTTCAAACAGTTTCACAGTACTATGGAGGTAGAAGCCTTGGTCTTTTTGTGAGCAAGAGTGGGACTGGTTTTGCCTATAGCCAAACTGCAATGATTGTTACTTTACTAGGCTCCCTGTCACGCTCCCTGTTACTGCTGTTAGGTGATGCTTGGTTGTGCAGTGCACTGATGCAGTCCTTTTCTTTCCCACTTTACTGCTTTCTGTAAATCCCTGGGCTCAGAGGTCACCCAGGGAGATTAAGAACAAAAAGGCACAACCCAAGACCTATTTGTGAACCATTAATTGGTATAGATTTCTGCCTATTTCCCAATGGGCTTTTTGTGGGCTCTTAAGACCTCCCTTAATAGCTGGGAACCCTGGGCTGCATTACTGCATGGAGTGCCTCTGCTTGCTGTGTAGCTGAATAAACACAATTGCTTGGGAGAGTGTGGGGCCTTGGCAAGCTGGTGCCAGCACACTCTGTGTTAGCAGGTGCAGCAGAGCCAGGCTCTGCCCTGCCCTGACAGTGGCTGCTGCCCTCTCTAGAATGTCCAAGGGGAAGGCAGGAAAAAGAGCAGATCAGACAGCAGCTGCTGAAGCCCACATTTGCTGTGTGCTGGGAGAGGTTGGCAGGGTGTTCTGTGGTGGTTTGTGATGTTTTGCTACGGTTTGATTTTAGTGGGCAAGGGAGAATATTGGCTGTTGGATGTAGAAATAGATGGTTGTAGTAGGAATACTTTTGTGAGAGAGGAGGGGCATGTCTAAAAAGGAGATAATGGAGCAGAATGCATTGAGCATAAATTCAGAAGATCTGTGCTTTAACTGCAGTTGGTAAACTCATAATGCAGGCTTTAAATTGCTGTTGCTTTTTTTAGAGGGAAAGGTTTGATCCAGTTTGGTATTACTTGGGGTGTATAACATCTTTCATGAGAGTCTATGTAGGCATTAGAGACAGTTCTGCTTGTTTTTTTAGACTGAATTTTGATGCTTTCAAAGATTGAAATAGGAGTAGAATTACAGCACTTTGACAGCCAAAGGTTTTTCATGAGATGTCAGTTACCCTCATGGAGTATAGCTGGCACTGACAGAAAGAGCTTTTCAGAATAGCATCAGTTACTGCAATAAAATACATTACTTGTCCCATCTTCTAGACAAGGTGAAAAATATTGATGTGAGCTGTAGCTGTGGCAGCAGCTTACACTGCTATCTTCCAAGCCAGGCTGAGATCATGAGATGACCTTGTCTTAGTCCAGAAAAGCTTGTGAAATCCTTCTAAAACCAAGATCATACTCCCTCTCTGATGTCAAAATATGATGGCTACAAGGACACTGAGTGCAAAACATTTTGGGGTGAGAGTTTGGGGAAAATAGATGAATGTAAAAAATGTGGCCGCATTGATGAGTCTAATTTTGATGGAAGCTAATCATAAAATACTTTGGTTTTCTTGTGATGGCAGTTGGCATGAATTGTGATTTTATTCCTTTGCTTGAACTTGAGTTTTGATGGAGATACAAATTGCCAGAATGAGAGATGTAATCATGGAGAAATCATGCTGTCTGACTTGGGACTGCTGGAAGCTTTTATACCTCACATTTTATTGCTTTTCAGTTTCGTTCCTTTTCTTTCCTTTTTCTACACTCTACATCCTCCTCCTGCCATTATCCCTCCTCCTCTCACTGCCACAATGCTCTGCCAATTCCACAAGAAGCCTTTCTTTAACCCTCTTCACATCCATTTCTTGGAATTTAGGGCTAGTTGACCTCTCTCTAGGAACCACTGCAGTTAAAACCAGAAGGCCAGTCTCGGTTTTGTTCTTTCCCAGCCGTGAATTCAGAGCCCCAGCATCAATGCAATAAAGAAACCCTTGTTGGATTTCATTCCCTGCCCCATAGGAGCCTTATCCATGAGATTTTGTTTGTTGATACTGTTGGTAACATCATGGGGGATGCACAGCCACAAGCTGGAAGCAAACAAACGACAGTGAAAAACAACCACAAACAAATAGCATTTGTCAGATCCCCGTTGTCAAAGGGTTTTCATTCAAAGCCTTAAAGCAGCAGTGGCCATGTACCATTGCCCCAAAGTGTGAAAACCACCATGAATAGGCAAATGCAAACATTTTGCTTATAAGCTACATCTCCTCTTACTGTCTGTAGATGTTATCTGTGTCTGTAGAGTTTAACCCTGTAACAGACAGGTGGAAAATTTCCATCCTGGTACCTGCCATCAAGCAGTGGCAGGGAGGCTACAGCAGGATGATTTAGCAATTGAGCACACACATGCATCCCACCTTCTGGCAGGCACAATGCCTCCTCACCTCCACTTCAGCTCGGCAGGCACTGAACAAAGAGGCTGCATGGGGGCAGCCAGGTGGTTCTCAGGATGGACAGACAGGTGCAGACCTGTGGCCTGCTGTGAGGAGGCAGCCCTGGACATGCTGCAGGCTCCTTGCTGTCCTCTCCCCTGGATGTCCCTGGAGCAGGGCAGGGAAGCAAAGGGACACTGTCTATTCCCTCCTGGCTCTCCTCGTGCACTGTAGGGCTCCTTGTGAATGCCTTGGAGGCTCCATCAGTGCTGGGGCTGCTGATGGCACAGAGCCCTTCCCCAGGGCAGTGTGGCACCCTGGAGAGCCACTGCCATCGTGGGACCTCTGAGGTTTGCTGTGGGCAAAGCACACAAGGACATTTTGGGATGTGATCAGTTGGGAAAGCTGGGTGTGTTGGACAAGTGAAGTCTAAAGCTGTAAGGCAGGGGGAGGTCTCTGCCAGCTGAAACTGGGCTTCTCCCATTGCCAAGAAGACATTTTCCTGAGGTGTATGTTATATCAGTGGCTTGAGGGAAATTTTGTTACAGTCTCCAGCATGATGGCCCATCTCTCCAGGCAAATATATCATGGCCTGCTTGTGCAGCTTATGTAAATACTTTGAACAGGTTTTTTTCTTTGATGTGTGAGTACAGATCATGTTATTATTAATGAGGCTCTAACCTCCCTTCTGTGGTGAGGGTTTTGACATGCAAATGGGCCACAGGACATTTGATGTTACATCATAGTTTAATGGATAGGAAATTTGTTCAGGGAGCTAAGGATAGTAAGATGTAATTTGGGAAGTTACAGCTATGTTCTTGATTACAAAGAACAATAAATATTTGATAACAGTTTTCTAAAAGCATTTGGAAAACAAGAAAATACCATCAGCTTTACAAGAAACTGCTGTACTGGGTTTTCTTGACAAATGGAGAGGATTCAGATGTTCCTGGATCTTATGGTTATGTGTGTCTGGGATGGAGAAGTTTACAGCAAAGGGTAGGAGCAGGTGCCCAAAGTGCTGCTATTTGTAGTGTTTGGAAGAAAGCTCCTCTTCTGCTCCTCTGTGACTTAGGAGAGTCCTGGGTATGCATCAGCAGAGAGACCAGGAAAGTCTGTCATTGACCATACACAAACTCCACTGAGGTGAATGTCAGAGTTTTGTGTCCCCTTACTGCAGGGAATGTCAGCTCTGTACAATCAAGCTCCTAATGGAACAAAAAAAATTCAAATGGGAAGCGAATGCACCACTTCCCCTGCTAATCTGTGAATCCAGAGGTTCACAGCATTTGGCTTGACTATTCATGATCTATTTACCTTTTAAAATTCAGACATAGGCATGTGTGTGCTGATTTATTCCTCCTTGTAATTGGATACAGTCATTAAACGAGCTTGCATATTATAGTTCATTGTCCTTCTGGGATGTGGGCTACTGTTTCTTCAGAACAGCAGCTCCTAATGGAATTAATTCCAGCTCCTGTCTGTTTACTGTAATCGGTGATGTGTTTCTAAAAACTGATATGGAAAATCACTTTTAAATATATGTTCTTATATATGAAGTATTCGTCTAGCTGAAGGGTGGTATGTAATCCTCAGAGTCTTCCTTTAAGATGCTTTGCTACCTTCTCTGACAGGCTCTTTAGGAACAATAAATAAATGCTCACTATTTTGTAACCTGAAAGAGGCTGTAGGAAGTGTTACACCTAGCAGAAGTGTTTACCAGGCTGCAGCCATGGCAAAGCGATTGCAGTCTCAGGCTGTCATCATATAACTGATGATTTCCCATGGGCTAAGCAGTGGTGATGTAGAAAGCATACTGCTTCTTAGTAAGAAAAACTAATTTTTTATAATTGCCTTGAATGACTAATAAGCAAATCAGTTTAATAAAAAAAACCCCAAGAAATTATGCTATTAGCTTATTTAATTTGAAGAGGGTCTGAAAAACTGATAGGCAAAGGCATTTTGCAGTGGGATCACCATCTGACTCACATTTGATGGTGTAGGCCAGCAGCATTGGTGGTGTCTGCATGGGACAGTGGGTTTGTGTAGTCAGCCTTGGCTGGTACCTGCCCCCTCTCCTGAGCCCATATCTGCCTCCTTTTCTCTACACACTGGCACTATAAAGCACGTTTCATGAAGCCTGTGCTGGCACTTACAGCCTAAGAGAGCCATAGAAATGAAAGATGGCAGCAAGCATTAGTCACAGCCAGGTGCTGTAGTGGTGAAACACGGTCACAGAGCAGATGATCCAAGGGGCACCGTTTAATACAGTGGCTTATCTGTTATTGCAGTTTGTGATTTTCACCTTTGTCCTTAACATTGCATCTGATTTGTGTATGCTTGTGCGGAAAGATGGGGTTTACCTGGCAGCCAAGGAGATTCTCTGTGCACTGTGAAGTCCAGGAGATAGCTGGGTGTCTTGATGAAGGGCCAAAAATGAAACATTTTCAGTAAAATACAGAATGCATCTCCTGCATTAGATGCTTTTCAGTGTGTGCATGAAAAACACAGTATGTCATAAGACTTGGCAAAGAAAGGGACAAAGGAAGAAAGCTGGACTATACCAGTCCAAAGTTATGCCTATCTGAGAACTGTGTTTTGCATCTGTTTCTTTTTTTGTGTGTGTGACTGAATCAATAAATAGCACTAAAAATCTGAAATAATGGCAAAAGCGAGTAGAAACCTTTAGAAAATTACCCCACTGTGCTTTCATCTATAATTGCTTTGTATTTTCCCTGTATTTAACTGAAACAAGCAAGGACATCAAATAAAATACCCTGAGTAATTACAATTGAACCAAGGATCTAATGCTGAACTCCCCAATGAATGTAAATACTTTGGAAATTCTCAAAATAAGGGTCTTGTATCTTAAAAATGTAGCACTGAGATGCTCTGTGTTGCAAGCAGCCAGATTGCACACAAACACAATTCAGCTGCCACAGGAAAACACACCCATGCAAGTGTTTTAATACTTACAAGCAGCTGAACTCTGGATAATATCTGTTCCTCGTGTCTTACCCTTGTATGATCTTTAAGCAGTGCAAGCAGCTCTGAAATCACCTTTGTGGTTGCTTTCATTCAGCTGTCAGCACGGGTTTGTACTGACAAACACAATTGTTTGAAGTTTTCAGATGTTCTTAATACATATGCAGACTATGTGCAAGGCACTTTTTTATTGCTGTCTTCCATTAAGTTGTAATAATAATGAGCATAAAAGCTGTCTTTAATTACATGTTAACCTGTCACTGGAATGATTTGGGTGTCTCAGTGTAGCAAGCACAATTTCAGGGCATAATTTAAGGACCTGTATCTTATAAATAAGTCTACACTTAGTGTAGCAATGTATTTTAACACCACCATCGTGAAACTCATCAGATTTTCTTGGCACCCGTTCACCACCTGGGGAAGCAAAGTGCAGCTGCCTTATGAGTGCTCTGGTGCCCATTGTTCTGGTTTTCTACTGTGAAGCTGTGCTTCACTGCCCTGGGGAATGGGGAGGAAGACAGGTGTGGAAATGCAAGATGCAAGGATGGTCCTGTTTGGTTTTCGGGTTCTCTTGGATGTCACGTCCCTTGTGCCACCCCCCTCCACTGTGCATCGTAGGTGTGTTGTTAAATATTGAATAAGCTATTTCTGAGCTATCTGAGAATTGTTTACCCATCAGCCTGAAGCATTGTACACCCTGGGCAAAATGCTGGAGGTGGCATCCTTCACCACAGCAGTGACGCTGCAGTATGCCAGCGTCTGTCTGGGTCTCCTGGGGGGTTTGCAAGATGTTTTCCTCCCTTCTCTCTGCCCTCTCCCCAGCAGAGCCTGTAACACGTCACTGTCAGGCACCTTTGCTGGGCCTTTTGCCTCCGTGTCAGAAGATGTTAAGCGAGTCTCTGCTTTTGAGGTTACATGACAGTGGGCCACAGCTGTGTATGCAAGACCCCAGCATAGTGTGCGTGACCCGATACACCAAAAATATCCCACCACTTGACCTTTCCTGTGCTGGAAGAAATGTGTGGTCTGCTCATTAGTCTACTGCATGCTCTACCCATCTTGTATAGTGATTTGGACCAAATTAAACAGATGAAAATGCCATAGTTCCCTTTGTGGGCAATTCTGTCAAATCTGCAGGAGCCAGGAGCGATTTGCCAGTGGAGGCTTTGTGGTGCTAGGCTTCCCTGAAGAGATGCTGTGATGTTTGCTGCACATGCTCCAGTGCCACATGTTGGGGAGTTTGCACTGCTTAGCATATTTATGATAATTTGGCTCCCAGGGGCAAACAAGATACTCCTTATACCTCCTTCCTTGGGCTGAAGCACAAAGAAATTTCCCCTTGCTGCTTTGTAGGGGGGGGAAATAACAGATCAAAGCTTCTTGCTAAACACTTTTAAAAATACACAGTGTGGATCTGTACATTTCTGTTCCCCCAAGGGACCCAGGGAAGGCAGCTAGCAGCAGGTGATGGGAAAATGCTGCATGCTGAAGTCTAGGCATTGTAGCTGACCTGCAGAGCTTTAGGTGGGGCACTGCTGTGAGTAATGTGACCTGTCCTTTATCCATGCCATGTACCAGCATGGAATGTATTCTGGCCACTATACTGGAGTTGTCATAATCTGCTGGACTGGATGTTGTTCAAGTGGATTTGGAAGTAAAGCCTTTTGGGGCTAATAGTCTCAACTTGAAAATAATGCCAATTAAGGGTTTTTTAATATATATATCCAAATATATATGTAATTTTGGGTTGTAAACAGAGAATTTGGGCTCATGTTCTCAGAAATGTCACTGAGAAGCAGGCTGTTTTAAAGCATCTCAATGATCTAGAAATTAGGAACTTGGAAGCATTTTTTGAAGATGTGAAGATTTTAATGCTTATATACAATAATAGATTTGAAGATTGCCATTTCTTAGGAGTAGATTTTCCAATTCAGCAATGACAAAGACATGCTGAACTTGAAACTTTGTTATTCTTCAATATCATATAAGTGCTGGACAGCAAAGATAAAAAGAATAAAGATTAGGTGCATCTTCCTTTGTATTATCTTTCTGAAAGATGAATGTCTGATTTTCAAGTTCCCTTTAGACTGGAATGTGTGCTGGACTCATGGACCAGAAAAAAGGCTCAAGCAGCCTTTAGGTACCTTAGAGCATCCAGTTGGTAGGGCCAGGCTTCCAGGGGCAGAGGGGAGAGAGGGTGCACTGTGCACCCAGGCAACAAAAATCCTGTCCTGCTGGCACCACTGAGGCAGTGACAGCTCTCAGTGGCACCTGGAACTTGTGTCATTGAGGGGTCTGAGCTGGAGACATTGCATCTCCTTGGCTGCCTGAGGAGGAGGGTGATGGCACTGGTGCAAAGAAGTTCCTGCGCAAGACCGAAGCAGAAAAGTAGAACCCTGCCTTGTACTTGCTCATACAACTTTCAGTAAGCCACACCAGTGCCTGGGGTGCCTGGCAATGTGCAAGCTGGAGGTGCACACCCAGGAGGGCTCATCACAGCAGGCTGTGCTCAGCAGCTGGTCTGCAGGCAGAAATATGAAAGGGAACTATTAAATCTTTCATCCTCTGTCCTGCTGCTCCAGGCAATCCTGGCCTGGGTGGCTTATTATAATCAATCGATGGAAAGAGAGGATGAGTTTTTCTCCTCAAGTACTTTGGGAGATGCCTGATGTGAACAAGGAGTGTCTGCCTTCTGCTTGTGTGAGGATTTCACATTTCACATGTGCATTAGAATACCTCCCTTTACTGTCAAGTTCCACTGCATGGAAAGCTTCAGTGTTTTAGTTGCAGCAGTCAAAGGCACTTTTTTAACAAAAAATATCAATAGCTTAGAGTGGCTGCTATAGGCAACATTTCTAATGCTTCAAAATGTGTAAGGCATAGAGGATTTGTCCAATAATTTCAAGTAACCCTGACCATTATAGCTGCACATGAATCACCAGGGCTCCCTCCCACCTGGGGAAAAAAGAGAGCTTCAGATTTCTATGTGGAAAAATTAGTGTCTCATTAAAGCTGGACAAGTTTGACATTTGCTCTTTGCCTGTGGTTTCAGGGCTTTTTGTCTCCAACAAAATAAGAAGCTCCTCTAATACATGTGATAGCAGCAACTGGAATGCAACTTTAGGAGCATCTTTGACCTTACCAGACACAATGTGTTTGATTCATTCTGCAGATGTTAAAATACTGCCAGAAATTTCTGGGAGATGACCTTAGAAATGATTCCTAGTTCTGACTTTTGTCCTCTAATAAAAAATGTGGTTGTACAAGTTAAATATCTTGCCCTTATGTATTTTAGTTTTCTAACCTAATGTCAGAAATAAATGTCTTGCTCTTTATTCCTTTGTGCATTGATTTCCCAGTGCCTTGGTGGTTAGGTGACATAACTACTATAATTGTTTTAATACATTAGCAGCAAATTATATATCGATGTTCTTTTTTTTCATTGACCTTTCTTTCACAACATCATTTTCTTTTTTTTTTGCCTCATTCTGTGTCCATGGTGGCATAGCACTATTAGAGGATTCGATTTTGAATTAAGGGCTAATCCTGCAAGGTCCTGAGCACTGTTGCCATCTGCTGAATGCAAGGGAGGTCTGGGACCTCTCAGACTGAGCAGTATCTTGCTAGATCAGATAGCAATTTGCATTTACTGTTTGTGCTCAGAGACATCCCTACATTTTTAGTAAATTGCTGTGGAATTACAGATTACTGAGGAACTTCTACCTTTGAAAAGAGTTGCTGCCACCAAATCGTTTTTCCGTTTCTGCAGAACAAGCAATTTTGTGATTACTGCTCGGCTCTCAAATGCAGGACCTGTGTTTGCATTGCTGAAAGGTTTCAGAGCATTGCATAGTATTATATGAATTAAACCACACAGAAAATCTACGTGTAGCATTGCCTTCCTTGAAGTGTGTTATATTTTTTCTCATTTTGCAGAAGGGAGGAAGAGGTGTGATGGGAGTTTATCAAGGTGTTGAGCTTTCAGCACTGAGAGGCTGAAAAACTTGACAATGCTTTGCTTAGCCCTCATTTTGTTTAATTTGAACTAAGTGACTGATTATTTAAGATAGAAAAAACTGTTTATTCCCTATAGAATAGTAAGTAATCAGCATCCATTTTACTCAGGCACAGGGCTCATCAGTCTGTTTGCCCAGCTGTAACCCCATCTCATAGGGCTGCTTTTCTTGGTGGCTGTGAGAGATGCATGTTGTAACTGTTTCTGATCAGTATGGTGTTGCTAACCCCATCAGTGAATATTTTCTTTCTAAAAAAATATTTCCAATATGAGCTATGAGGTCAAAAGGTGCATTAGTGTTATTGATCACAGCTTTTCAGTCATAGCAGGATAAAAATTCCAAAGGATTCAGCTGGTCTAGCAGTTGTCTCTTTATTCCCAAATATATTCTGGGGAATGAGCCTCACAAAATGTTAGAGAAAAGTGTCTGGTCCTGCGAGGTAGAGATGATGCACTGAATGTAAATGAGAGCAGAGTTGTTGATGATTATTTCATTTGTAATTCTGGCTAATACTGGTAAGTGTATTAACATAAGGGGATGTCAGAAGCTGACCATATGGTCATCTTATCATCTTTGCCATAGTCACAAATCAGAAATGGCATGGCTAAAGGGTTTTAGAATTTGTTCTGTGGTGTCTAAAATACTTTTTTTTTCTCGTCTTCTTTGTATTTCTCAAAAATATCTCCCTCCCCAAACACCAAAGAGGTTTCATTATCACACAAAAGTCCCTCAGATTTTGCATTGATGTTTGAAAAATGTGTGTGTAGCCCTACTTCTATTTCATGCTGCTGGAGTTCCTACACGCTGACAACCAATATATTATACTAAAGTTCTTACATGATGAGGATGAGGAAGATATTATAACTTCTTTTTTTTGTTACATTTCTGAACGATAAGTTGAGCAGGAAGGAAGACACTTAGCAATTTCCTCTGCTTGGAAAGCAGAAGGTTCAGAGTGTTATATTTTTAATTCAGTGCATGGTTTTCATTCTCTGAGTTTAATTCTCTCATACGCGTAGTGACAACCACAGCTGCTCTGTAGCATGACTAAGGCTTGCCACTACAGTGGCAGGAGTAGTTTTCACCTATGAGTTACTGAGTTACAGTGGCTTGTTCATTCAGGCTTTTTTTTCCCTTTTTTTTTGTTGTTGGTGTTTGGTTTCTCCTTCAATCTCCATACAGGTTTCGCCTCCACCAGCAAATCCTTGGAGAAAGCTGAATCACTGCTTTGCATAAAGTGGAAAAGGACTTGCATTCCAGTGCTTTATCTATATTTTCTTATAATCCGATTTAGTGTGGAATACAAGCCTGAAAAGCCCTTAAATCTTTCTGTAATTCTTGCACAACCATTCACAATAGATTTGTACAGTGCAGTCTAAGAGATTTGGGTTCAGAATAGTGATAAGTTTAAAAAAAAAAATCAACCCCCCCAAAAAAACCCCCAGATTACTTGTTTTTCTTTGCAGTTTAACAGATTTCACTGTCAGTACCCTCTCCCCAACTAACAGTACATGACATATACAATCTGCAGAGAAAGCAATATAGAGTCTATATGCACAGAGTCTATATGCTTATACTCCTCTGAGTAGAGGAATTTGCCTCTTGTAAACCATGCAATTATAAAGAAGAAAAACCTCAATGCATTGGATGTTTTAAATCCTGTTATTGCCTTGTTTTTCATAGCTCTATTTTTTTCATAGTATTTAAATAAGTATATAATGGAAAGGATAGAACATGGAAAAGGAATGTTACAGAGAGTGGAAAGAACAGAGTCTGAAAAGTTGTTCTGTAAAGTCTGATATGAAAAAGAGAATGGTTCTTGTCATTTCAGCAGTCTGTATGTCACTGAAAGTGGGAGGACTTGTTTGGCATATTTTTCTGGTTTTGTTTGTTTTTTCTTTTCTTTTTTTTTATGGTAGCCATTGAGAAGTAAGAAACCAAAATCTATTCAGGATGTAGTAGTGTGATCCGAAAACCAGGACAAACTGGAATTTGTCATCAAGTTATCTCTTCTTGTGGGTATAAAGGGATTAATGACTCAGGCATTAGGAATAATTATATCTGGCTTAGCTGGACAGTTTGTCTAACATTAGCAGAAGGGCAATAGGTGTATTCTAAATGCAGTCTGAGCTATTGGACATGTCTGTAATGTAGATGTATATGCACTGTTGGTTTAGCTGTGGTGTTCCAAAGATGCTGGTTAATGCATGTGCAGGCTAGTAAATAATATGTGAACCTATAGATTGCTAGGTGGGTAGTTAGAGATGTGTAGCTATCTGTAACCCCTGGATGTTTTCATACTTTTCCTTCTTTGCTCATTCTATAAGACAGCTTTTTAAATATTTGCTTTTCAGAGTTGTCTCCAAATATATCTAGTTTATTCAAATGAATTTAACTTTTACTCAGTGTAACAAAGGCATTTCCTTTAGATTAAGTCTCTTTGAATATTTATGTTGCAAGTATTTAAAATGAGGCTGCTCCACTGATGCCTCACACCAACTGCAGTAGTTTAAGAAAATGCTCCAGTTTGAGAAGAGGGTACAGATGCTGGATGTGGCAACAGCAAGATGTGTACTGCCTGTCTGATTTGTTAAATATGTGTCACAGATGATTTTTCTTTACAGATGTGTATTAATTTCTGTCCTAAGCCTTAGTAACTGATAGCCTGCATAGAGAACAGTGTGGAGAAAGGAGAAAAGGAACGATTGGAAAATCATATTTGGTGTGCAAACCCATTCTTTCCTCCTGTCATTGGTAATTGTAACATCACCTTGAGCTGGTATTTGTAGAGCTGTCTTCTCAGAGAGAAAGGGTTTCTCCTGTTAGAGAGGTAGGTGGGCACACAGAAAGCAGCAGAGAATCCTGACTGGTTTTTCAGTAGGTGGGAATACGTGATGTGTTCATCCAAATATTTTATCGTTTCCTGTCTCTGGGACCCTAGGTCCCCCTTCCCCTGCGTGACAGCCATTGTTGCTGTTGGCTGTCATCCCCCTGTACACACAATACAGTCTCACGTAGATGTGTTGCTGGCTCCTTCAGGAACCAGAGAAAGCAGATGTTCCCTGGGTGTTTCACACGGGTGAGAGTGTCTCTATACTGCTCTTTCTAACCTCAGCCACCCTGAATGTGTCTTGCAGAGGGGCTTGTCCATCACAGAGGAATGGGAGGAGCAGTGCTAACTGTTCCTGGTGGAACTGTGTCCATGCTTTATTTCACTTGGGAGGAGGAGGGAGCTCATAGCCTGGAAGAAACTGTCTCAGCAGAAGCTGGTGCAAATTGATTATTTAATAACAAACAAGCACAGTGCCTGCTTTTTTATTATTTTTATGCCTATGGAACTCACACAGAAGTGGTGTGGTGAGATTACTGCCTAAAGCTGCCCCCAAAGAGCTGCAAGAACAGGAGGCCTTGGGACTCATGCTGTTTCTGTTGCATGTCTTAATGAAGCTTTAAAATGCTTGAAATTGTCTTTGAAATGAAATATTCCATAGCTGCAATTTAACTCCAGATTTTTTAATAGTTGCTTAGCCAAATAAAAGAAAATTATGGGGAACAAAGAAGAGTTAGGTTGATGACTAGAAGAAAAAGTTTAAATAAAAAATTCATGGAGAGAAAAAAATATAGCATCATAGGCTTTTGCACTAAGATTTCCCTTCCAAAGTCTTTTCTCTTCCAACTATTACTGTGAATTTTACTCTCCCTGTTTGCTACAAACATTAGAAAAACTTTTTCTGTAGGAATGATAAGAAAAATTGTCACAAATTTAGGCAGAAACTGGAACACTGAGTAAAATTTTAAAAGGGGTATGCATTTCACTGCCATTCTGAGTGCGGGTATGGTGAACTCTAAATTATTAATGAATTGAGGAATTGCCTTTTGTAACTCTTAAATCAAATGTGACTAAACAGAAAAATCTCAGAAAGACTTTTGTTCACAATTGTCAGCCTGACTTGTACAGCCACAGCTCTTCCTCATTCAAATTTACTGCTCTAGTGGCCTTTAGTAACAGAATTAATAATATGCTGTGAATAAATCCTCTCATGGTTACCCTTTCTCTCCATTTGTAGATTAAGACCAACAAATCATTATTTGTGGACACATATTAGTGTCCAAAAGTGTCTGACAAATGTGCAGTTGTTTGTTTTGAGCAAATTATTTTTGAAGTGTCAGTACACCCTCAGGTTTTGTGTTCCTGCTATGACATGAAAAAATATTCTGGAATGAGTTTAAATTACAGGGCATTTAGGAAGAATATAGAGAAGATAGTTACAGTGAACAGTAGACTTCAGGGAAAGACCTACATGCTAGTTCAGGTATTTTAAAATATGAATATTATTGTTAAGTCTTTAGGTGATGTCTGGTAATAGATATTTAATCTTGCAAAAGCACTTTCATTGCTTACTTGTTAAAGTAATTTAACGGATGAGTGGTGCTATTAATGGACCACATGTATAATCCAGACTTTTTTTGTTCGAAACATTCCTCTAGGGTTTAAATTTCTAAACATATTTAGAGGCAATTTGAAGAAATTTAGCCTATACACAAGCTGTAGAAAACATAATTTATTAACTTTTCTTCTGCTTTTAGAGGATAAAAGAAATCACTATGTATACATATGTGCAACTTTAAATGGGCTGAGTGATATACCTTGTTTTGATGGGGTTGTTAGAAACCAGACTGTGAATGGAAGGACGTGGAGATGAACAGAGGGCTTAAAACTAATTGTAAGTTATCTGAGCAAACATACAGTTCCAGATTTTCCATCACTTTTTGGTTTGTTGTGTGGTTTTGGGTTTTTTTTTTTTTTGAGAGAGAATTGCATTAATAATGTCTATAACATAGTTCTTGCAAGAAAAGAAGACAAAACAGCAAGAAACTTACATTATAGTAAAAACAGTCTTTCTTTCCACCCCAACACTTTGGGATGCTGGAAGTATTGACATCTGGAAAGCAGATTATCAGGTTATAACAATAAACATAAAAGTCTTTGCTAAACACCAGTTATTATGATAAAGTCACACTCTTTTGAACAATTAGAGAAGTTCTTTGATAATATTGAGGTTTTGCTTCAACAAGGAGTTAATTTATTTTCCGAACATGTGGCTGTGTTTTGCTGAAACTCGGATATCACCTACACAGGGTTGGAAATTAGGGAAATAATCTGGTGTAAACATCTCTTTGACTTTGTGAGGATCACTGCACAGTCACATAGTTCAAGAAAGAACTTAAATGTGTTTGTTGACTCCAAGTTCAGCTGTTTCCAAATAAATGTTTGTGAAACCCCCAACTTTAATAGCCTCATTGTACCATCCAAAAGACGTGCAAGAGAATGAATAGATGACCTTTCAGATAGAGAACAAGCTGTTCACCATGTCTTTTCATTTACTGAGACAAAATACTCTTTTTCTGCAGAGATAATACTTTCCACTATTTTTAACAATGTTGGTTAGAATAACGAGTTTAATTGTTTTGCTTCTGAGTGCAAGGGGTTTAACCTGTGCCTCCTTAGATCAGGACTCTTTCTAAACCAGTACTGTTAAGTGCATTAAATGAGATAGACTTATTTTAATTTTTTTTAAAAGAGACTGGAGGTATTTTGGGTCCTAGACTCGCAGGGTGGGATGTCATTAGCTATCCATCCATGTTTATCCACGTGACATCTGTCTTTGAATGATACATGGATGAATTCTTATTGCCATTGTGCACCGCAGCTATGGGATCAATAATTTACTGATAAGGTCCAAAGCAGCTGTAAAGGAAATTGGTCTAAATCATTTTGAAGTTGCAGTCTTGCTGTGGAAAGCTGCAGGGAAGCTCTCAGTTGCACACTTGTACAAAAGCACTAGCTTGGACTGGAACAGATCACAAATGGGGAGAAAATCAGGATATGGAAATCAAGGCTCAGCCTTGTCTTTCTCATGTGAGGGGTGGTTGGCCCTTAGTGTTTGCAGTTGTAAATCCACCACTTAAATCACAACTTAGTATAATGCTGACTAATACCAGCTGGTTATACTGGTAAAATATTTTTGCTCTACAGTATAACTGAAATCACTTTTTATTCAGCCTGTCCATGTTACTGTTCTTATCTGAAAAAAACAGAGCTGTTCTCTTGTTAAAGGAAACACAATGTGTTTGCTGAAATTTAAAAAAATACAGTCAAAAGGAATCCCTCAAAAATTGAGGGAAATCTTACAATTTGGAAAAAAAACCAACAAAAAACACAAACAAAAACAAAAAAACAACCAACCAAACAAAAAACCACAAAAAAAAAAAAACCAGAGGAAGAAACAGAAACATTTTTTTGTGGTTACCAAGACCAATTACATTGTCTATTTGCAGTAAAGATTTCGTTGTGTGAACCAAATACTCTAGATCATGCATCGTGCATGAGTAGTTTACTAAAATTAGAATCAAATTTGTTTACAAATTTTGTAATAATTTCATTTGGAAGGGAGCTGTGAAACTGTTGGATCCAACCTGTGCTGGAAGCAGATTCGGTTAAACCAGGATGCTCAGAGCTTTGCACAGGCAAGCCCTGAATGTAGTGGTGTTGGACACTGCAGGTAACCTGTCATGGCTGGCCTCTCCACAGGAGGGAAAAATAAGTATCTTAATCTAGACAAATTTTCTTTTGTTGCCATCTCTGATGGTTGTCCCATATAATTTTGTAGCAAATCTCCAGGAAAAGTCTGGCTCGGTCTTATCTCCATTCTGCCGCTGGGGTTTTGAAGACACTATGAGATTACCTTGAGCCCTGTCACCCAAGATCAAACCTAGTGCTTTCACCTCAGTGATGTGTGCTGTAAAGGTTTGGAAAAATCCTAAAAATAGTGTGACATGGGAATAAGGAATGAAAAAGTTACACTGAAATCCTAAACTGTCTGGTTCTCCCGACAACCTGAGGTGCTAACAGCTTCAGTGTGTAGCGTTGGTCTGTTAGCAAGTACCTTCAGCCTGGTCTTGTAACACTGATAGAAACCAGGAGGAGAAAAAACCTTCATCGATACAATTGAACAAACCTTAGAGAAAACTTCTCAGCACTTACAGTGATTGCCCACAAGACTAACCGAACATCCATCTAAACATTTGAGTATATTTATTTTGTGGTTCTCAACTACTGTGCATAGATGTTAATCACAGTTCATGGCAATCCTAGTTTTTTTCTCTTATTACCAAAAGCTATTCTTCTGAATTTACAGAACAAGCTAATGTGTGGAAGGCTGCTTTGTGTGCAGCTGAGGTAACCAGGATGGCAGTGTTTGTTATAAGGACTCTTTCTTACTGGTTCCTGAACTATGATGAATTATTTTGTGCATAATTGTTCCTGTTGGTGCTTTGGGAGCTGAGGATGTATTTGTTAAGTAAAGGAACTGATCTCTGTAGTGGCAACACATTGTTAACTTTTTGAAACTTACACCTTTATGTATTCTGTATTCTTTTGGAGTGTTTTTTAAGGGCGGGGGTCCTGTTCCTGCCATGCACAGTAACAGGAGTAGATACTTTGTTCCTGCTCTTGCTAATGTATTGTACCTTGGGCTTTTTTTTTGTCTTCCTCTGCAGAAACTCTCCTGGATGATTTCCTTCTCACATACACGGTTTTCATGACGACTGATGACTTGTGCCAGGCCCTTCTGAGGCAATATCCTTTTACTGAAAGTTGTATTCAAGGGGGTCACACATTTACTCATAGTTTCATCTAATGTTGAGCCTTATATCAAAGCTACATGCTTGGTTTTGAGACAAATGCCTAACTCATAGCAACAATGCAATTTTATGTCAGCTTTTTTTGAAGATAAATAAACTTTTATAATGGTGACACGGTAGAATTTAAATAGGGGTTAAAACCTCCTCAGGTTATGTTAATTCATAGAATACCTACATGTGCATAATACATTACAGAATATGCAAAGAGAAAAAGTAAAGAATTTTACAGTCTCTGCTCCTTTTTTCGTCTAATACAGGATATAAATCTTAGCTCATTTTGAGATAGAAGAATTGTTTTCCTGTATTTCTAATGACTTGCATAAGCTACTAAGTTATTGATCAATGTTTGAATAAACTTGTGACTATAAAATGAACCTTTTGTTCATTCGTTTGTTTGCTTGCTTTTTAAAATCTTTTCCCCATCTTTAAATTTTGTGCTGAAACCATCAGTTTTTTCCCTTACAAGACAAAGAACCATGAAGAGACAGGAACAGTGTATACAGTGGTTATCATTGGACATTTGGTGCTTCTACCTTATGAATAGAGAGAAATGGTAGAAATAATATTTTGCTTTTTTTAAAATTTTGATAGAGTCACTTCTGCAGGTAGTATAATTTGTACAGACAAAAAGAAACTGACTTCCTTTGCCTGATTTTTGTGTTCTTGTTATGCTTCGCCCTTCTTCCCGCAGACATTCACATTGGCATCGGTGTACAGGGCAAAAGTTCATTCTCAGTTCTGCAGAAAATATATGACTGAACATTGTATAATTCCTTTTGAATTGATTTTACTTTTATAGACTCACCTCTCTAATCTGTAAGGGGGAAAAAAATCCTCTTGGCACAGAGGATGAATTGAAATTCCTATTACTGAGAATTCATTCCCAAAAGTTATGAAACTCCTAAAGCTCCAGACAGGATAAAATATTTAAAACTGAGCAATGCTATCAAAAAACCCCTTTCTTTAGCAAATGAGATTATTGCAAACTCTTTGCCAGCAGTTAATTTTAAAGTTTCTTTGAGTTCTTATTATATGTTCCTTAACCTACTGCACCTATTGTGCTAAGAACCACCAAGGGAAAGAAGATGACTCTGATGTGTCCTGTAGGAAAAGAAAAGTCTTGCATTTGGTGTCTCAATGGACTTCTCTCTACAAAGACTGGTTACATGAAGATGAGCATTTAAAACAATTTTTAAAGGTATTGAAACAATTTCTGTGATGCATTTCATTACTGCTTAATTACATACTGTGTCTAAAAAGCCCCAACAGGAAAATCTATAAAACATATTTTTTCATACTTAGATCTTTTCCATTAAATCTATAATTTAAAATGATTTACATATGTCTTCTTTAAATGCCTTAAATATAGTCAGTTTGAACAGAAATCCTGTATAGTCAATAGAGTCAACATTAAAAGCATTACTTTAACATATGAAGCTTCTGGAACTCCTGTGGTCACTAGAAATTGGGAAAAGTTGGGAAGGTAAGGAATAAAACTACAAAGATGTGGACGTTCCTTGGACACACCAGTCATGTCTGTCAGAATAGGGTCTGCAGTCAGTATCCAGAGGATCATGGACATTGGGAGTTTTGAGGTGATGTAAGAGATGCTACTTGGACTGAGGAGTGAAATCCTATTCCATGGTGTTTGCTGGGTAGACATGGAGAGCAGCACAGCTTTATGTATTTTTGAGAAATAAAATTTTGTTCCTTACTTGTTAGCTAAGTTCTTCTCATATCTCTGTATGAGTTCCAACAGCTCTTACTAATTAATTAATTAAGCCCTCGTTAAGTTGAAAATAGCACTGTTGTTGAGAACCTGAAATCAATCTGGTTACTGATTCTTTTTTTTCAGTATGTATTTTTTTCCCTGC
Organism: Melospiza melodia melodia; assembly: GCF_035770615.1. Lineage (NCBI taxonomy): Eukaryota > Metazoa > Chordata > Aves > Passeriformes > Passerellidae > Melospiza > Melospiza melodia. Next base: position 32,343,461 of record NC_086194.1, on the reverse strand, counting down.
TGGTTGAAAGGTGAGGGTATTTAGGAGACTTTTCAGTATCTTAAACTTTTACTGATGAGGTTCTTTGTCTGTGACTGGAGATCTTCTTGAAGGTCTTTTCTCTCTTCAGTCACTTGCTCAAGACTGAGGCAATGTGGAGAAAATGTTGAGATTCCTTTTTTTGTTTGTTTGTTTTGTTTTTTAAGTAGGACACACTGCATATGGAAGGAGAGACCTTAGGATTTTTGCTTTTTGGTACTAGGTGTGTATTGCTGTACTGGAAAGGGGACATCATTTCAGGCATCAGTTATGTCACACTGAGTTGCACCTGGATGCAGGGCTTTCTGGCCATGGAGGTGTGTGACTGTGCACTGTCTCACAATTCCTCTTCTGGAAGCTTGTGTGTAGTATAAACAGCAATAATGTTAATGATGGTTGTAGTTACACGTGCATAACCAACATACAGGGTCACAGGCTAAAATCATTCATGCAGAAATCTTTGAATGTGGAGGCCAAAGCAAACCTGGTGACTCAGCTCATGCATGTGGTCCTTGTTTCTTAGAAGGGAAAGGGAAGGATCTACGTGCAGATGCAGAAAAACTGTAGGGAAAATATTTCCTAGAATTTCAGTCATGACAATGTCTTCCCCCAAAATTAAAATTAAGGTTTATTTATATGTTAGTTTACAGCTAGGAAGAGTTGTGGGAGTTAGTGGGAGACATCAACTCAGTTTAAAATGCATGCAAATGTGAGGAAAGGTAAAGTAGAATATCTGCCATTTTAAATGTCTTAATCTGATGAACCTATTTGTTATCATATTGGATAAGTGACGATGGTGTAGTGTGCTGTCGTGCTTCAGAATGTGTTATGATGACATAACCAGGTTTTATGTAATAGCCACAAGTGGTGTTTTAAATTTTCCTGTTTATAGACAAAATAGTACAAGAATTTTGCCCTCTTGCTTGGTACACAGTACTAAGTAAGAGTGTTTTTGCAAAGAATATTGAATATTGACCAGTCTGTAAATTTAAACAGGAACATGCTCTCCTTACACGTTTTGCATAAACATAATGGTAAAACTTGTTTTAGTAGGATAGCGCCTGAATTGACTTAGACAACTGATGTGATGCCTTAGATTAATGTTTGAGTTGTCAGGTGTGTTAAGGCACTGCTTTGTTTTGTAGACAATATACAGAAATGTGTTAGATGATGTGTATGAGTATCCCATTCTTGAGAAGGACCTGAAAGAATTCCAGAAGATACTTGGGATGCATCGCCGTCAGTAAGTATTGATTGTGTCAATGATCAAGTCTTCTTTTATTCAGAGTGTAATTTATTTTTGTTGCTAACTTTCTGTAATTCAGTGAAGTGGTGAGAGGCATATTCAGTTTTACAAATCATCTCTTCTTAAAACTAAGGCTAGATTATTCCATTTTTTCTGATGTTTGTTGGGCAGTGTTTGTGACTCAACATTCACTCCCATCAATTTCACTTGGGATTACTTATAGACGGAGCAGAGTTTGTGAAGAAGCTGGCAAAATTCCCTCAGAAGTTGCAGTCAGTGACTTCAGATGGTACCTTCATTCTCTCTGCAGTACTGAGAAGCAAATCACTTGGAATAGTCATTTCTGAGTTATTATTTTACTATTAAATATGACATCTATTAAAAATATTTAAGTGGCATGTTTTTCCAACAAATGGATGTTGTTTCCATGGTTTGGCTATTGGAGAAGTGGGAGGAGCTGTGCACTTGAGGATGACTCTGACTGCTGTGACTACTCCAGCAGCTCATGAGCTGGCAGTGTTGCTTTTCACTATTTCGATTATGCAAGTCAAAGGAAAGTTCTCTGGCTGAGCCCAATGCCTTTAGTTTTTCCTGAAGAACTTCTGGGGCCTTTCTGCAGTGATCATTTACTGTTAAAAACTTGCTGATGTTGTAAAACTTGTTATAGCTAAAACTTCCTTTTCCTAAGCTTTGGCTGGAAAGAATAATTGTGATTTTCCTTTTTGTTTCAGCACTGTAGATGAGTATTCACCTCATCGAAAGGTAATGCCAACTTGATTGTTGTTGATGGCTAGTTAACTTACCATCTCACTTTTTTTTCCCCTCTGCCCACTTATCTCTATTTTTTTGGCTTCTTAACTGAATGTGGCTGGTGACCAAAAACATGACAGGACACATCAGTGAGGTTAGACCTGCAATGCTGCTTAAGGAACATTTTTTTTTTCCTTTGAGTGCATCCTGGATATCAGCAGTGTGAGCTAAGCTGCAGTGGTTGTGACAGTATTAGCATGTTAACAAGATGCTTTGAGATGTCAAAATTCAGGAGAGGCCTGGGAGGGTGTCCCCACAGAGCTAGAGGGATGTAAGCTGGGCAAACCAGGCTGAACACAGACATTGACGTGGATGTCACGTAAACAGAGCAAAGGGTGCATTTGTTGTGACAGGGACAGACAAAAAGAGAGGAACATGAATCTGTCTGTCTGACTGGAGGGAGAAGCTGCAGCCAGAGAAAAGTTGGTGTACAAACTGCTCAGAGGTGAATTGCTGTGTTTGTCAGTTTTACTGGGCTGAAGGTGAAGTGTGTAATAAGCTTAAAATGTTCCTGCAAAAATGTGGAAGGCAGAACATGAGATTGTAGTGAAATTGCTAAATAGGCTGATTGCTACATGGGAAATGTATATAAGAAGTGTGTAAGAAATGGGCTCTGAACGTGAATACAGAAAACCTTGAATTGTGCAGGCTGCTTAGACTTGGCATGTCCTGCTTCCTCCAAAATCCCCACCTTGGCCATTATTTAGTAAGGCAACTCCCAGTTTACTGCTCCAAGAAAGGGTGGGTGTACTTCCTATGCAGAAACCTTTTGGCCAGACATATGGGTTAAATGCTGGATTCCATGAATTACTGCTTTGTAAACAGCAGGGATGCAAAAAATCACTGATTTTTTTTCCCCCCTTTGTTTCTTTTCCACTCCACAGAATAAAACCTTTTTCCCCCAGTTCAGTGTAAAGGAGAACTGGCTGCAGCACAGAGGAACTGTGAATGAAACAGAAGAAAGTGAGTATAAATGAAAGAATGGAGGGAAAGCTCAAAAGCTATACAATTGTTTCCAAAGGACTTCAATGCAAATATTCTTTAGCTGACATATAGCTTTTGAACAAGACCTTAGGGACACAAAAGAAGAAATATTTGACAAGTTTTCCTTCTTCCTCCTGGTTGGTAGGGCTCAGCAGTGCCATGATATTTCAAGGGGGTTTTTTCCCTGTCCGGTTCCTCCAGCACCCCTGTCACAGTCCTGTGTATGTCCCAGGTGTGCTGGCAGCCTATCCACCAGCCATTAGTTCTGCTCCAGTTCATGCTCTTGGTCTCTTGACCTATATCTTGGCTGTGAAAGGTGAATGAACAAGCCTGTCACATGAAATGGGCCAGGATCTGCCAGCTCTGTGAACATGCCTTAGCTCCTTCTCTGCTCAAAAGCATCTCTGTGTGGAGTGTGAGGTGCCACTTCACTTTAATGCCAGCCATTTCCAAAGGCAATTCCCTGCCTCACCATTGGTACTGTAAGGCAGTGAGGCTGCCACCCTCCTGCAATGCCTGAGCCAGGAAGGAGGCAGAGAGGAGAACACTGTGTACACAAGCAGGGAAGGGCAGAAGGACCTCCTACCTGGCTCTTTGACAGTAGATCTTCATTTCTCACTGGGAACAAAACTCCAGAAGTTCACTTGAAGTCAGTGTATTTTTAGTGCTCATTTGTGACAGAATAAAAACTGAGCTTGTTCTACGCCAAGTCAAAAGACTTGCACAATGTGTGCTGCTGATAGATAATCCTCTTTTTGTGCTTCAAATGTAGGGGGTTTTGAGGTTTATGATACCAAGACTTCTTCTAAAAATGTTATTTGTGGATGTGAACCCCCACACTCATTATGTTTTTGAAGCTGGACCCAGCTTGTGGGTGACTGGAAAGGAAAGGGTGCTGGTGCAAGGGAGGGGACAGACTGTGTGACTGTGGTAGGACAGCCACCAGGACAGGACCCAGCAAGGCCAGTCCTGACTGAGTTAAATTGCTTTTGTCTCACTGCTTGAGAGCAGAAGCCACGGATTATGATGGGATTGAAGGAATGAAATAGCCAGAGTGAAGTTGGGGAAGGGAGAGACAGATGCAGAGGATGGACATCTAACATGTGTGGTGGAGTGCTGTCTGGCTGATGGTGCTTGTGGAGGATGGGTCTGTCCAGCTGCACCGTGCCACTTGACCAGAGGTGTTTTATCCTCGGTTGCAATCATTACCAGGGCAGCTTGCAGCCCAGGGCTACTTCCTCCCTCTGGCATTCCCTCCTTCTGACAGAGGAGCAGCACAGGCTCCTGGAAGAGATGATGTGGTCCATCCCAAGAGATACCATAGATAGAACGTTGGAAGGGTGTGAGGGGGAGAATCACTATGGTGGTTTTGCATGAGCATCTGACCTGTGGGTTGATTTAGTTCAGTGTTAAAAGAAGGATAAATCAATAGCCCATTTATAACATGACATCACTGTCATTGTCCCTTTGCAAATGACCAAGAGGACATTTCAAACAAAGTCAGTGTAAGCAAGGTGTGTCAGTTTGCATATGGAGTCCAAATATTCCTATCAGATTTTTTAAAATTTTTTTTTCTACCTTGTAATTTCAAGTGCAGTTGGATGTCTCCATCTTCATGATGTGTATCTATTCTGATAAAATATTCTGCCATAGAATGAGCTTCTCATTTACTCTCTGTCAACAGAGACTGGTTAAAAAGGAATTATAAAATCAAATGTTTTTTTTTCCCCAATACTCAATGCTAACTTCCTCCTTCATTCTCATATTCATTTTTTCTTTATTACAACAGGAAAAAACCCTTTTCTCAAGGATAGAGTTCTTACCTGCTTCTGGCATAGTCTTCACTAATGAAAGTGCCCTGAAGCCGTGAAGATCTGTAGGACAAGCAAAGAGCTATTGCTACATACATCTGTCAATAAAGATAATAAAAAAAAATATAACAGTTCCTGAGAAGAAAAGTTGTCCTCTGTTGGCATGGTAGCAGCCTGTCTAGAATAAGAAGTGCTAGAGGAGAAGGAAATTGAAAGTTTAATTGAGCACTGAAGTGAGTGTGAAACTAAGAGCTGTGACGATTCTGATTAGCAGATGTAATTTTCAAAATATTTATGCAAGTCTGCAGCTCAGTTTCTTCCACTTAAGTGTGGCAGCCATATTTCAAAGAACTAGCTAGGGCAAACTCTGCAAAAGATGTAAACGTAAAATTCTGGCAGGCAGAAAGAGTGTACATCCCTTTTTATAGCAGAAAAAAGTAATCGCTGAGCTGACCACAACATTCCCAGAGCTGAACCAACTCATGGACCTCAGGGGAAGTAGGGAGCCCAGGGAGTTTCTCCAAACCAGTCCCATTTATATGTGCTGCTTGTGATTCAAGAAATGAGTTGTCAGAACTGATTGTATGGCAGTTTGGGCAGTTTCTGCTGGTGCTGAAATACTCTGGCAAGTTGTTTAGATGTCTAGACAGATAAAATATCAGGAGTGGTTGAAAACCTGGGAGCAATGTTCTTGCAAAGCTTCCTGTTCCAGGTAGAAATGGAGGTCCAAAATAATTTCTGCAGCAGACATGAAGTATACTGATTTATCTGAACCTAAAATGAAGGGAGAAAAAATGGCAACCGCTGAGTTTCACAGAAGATAGGCAGTGAAGGAAGTTGTCTGTGACAAATCCTCAGGGTAGGAGATCTTAAATAGATATTGCTGTGGGAGTCTACGTTTCCATTTGCCTGCCTCTCTCATTTTTCAGGGAGAGGAAGTGGGGAGGGGAAAAATGGTGATGTCTCTGCTTAGTTTCACGTCCTTTGTGTCAGGGTGCAGTGACTGCCCTTCCAGCAGCAGCCAGCCAGCTGAGGCATTGCTGTGGTGCAGTCTGCAAGTTTGTTCTTTGCTCTGTTCAGGTATCCCTGCCTACAGCTGAGCATGTCTTTGTTCCTTTGTGCAGTTTTCTGCCGTGTGTATATAACAGAGCACTCCTATGTCAGTGTGAAAGCTCAAGTGTCAACTTCAGCTCAGGAGATTCTGAAGATCGTGGCAGAAAAGATCCAGTACCCGGAGGAGGAGTTGGCGCTGGTGACAGTCTCGTTCTCTGGTGGTGAGTAACTTCCCTTCATCTGACTACTCACCTTTTATTGCATCAGGTAAGGGAGGGCTGGCATTTTCTGATGCAAGGATGCAACTGTTCCTCTGTGGGCCCACAGCTGGGGGACCAGGGGAACAATGAGGAGCTGCTTCCCAGAGACTTGTTTCCATGGCAACAGCTCTTTCTTGGGTACTGTGGGATGTAGCATCTCCTGCCTGGGAAGGGAGTGTAAAGAACTCTCAGTCTTCAGCAGAATTGCAGGGTTTTATTTCTTTTTCACAGACGAATCTCCTATTTTGGAATTTAAATTAATTTTGAAGGCAATGAGGCATGGTTTGCCTTGAAAATGGAGACGGGAATAGCAAATACTATATGCATGGCTGTTTCCTCATTTATGGCATAGGTAACAAATATTCTTGAGCTGAAAGGAGGAAGACATGTATTTGCACAATTAAGATACTGGAAGCAATCTCAGCAATATTTTGTAAGCAGCAACTGACATCTTTTGCCTATTGTTTTAGTGTTAGTCATTAAATAGAAGGTCTTATTGTCTTTTTTAAGAAAGACTATAGTGATTGTGGAGTGTTACTAGAGACCAGCCAAAGTCCCAAGATCTTCTTTGATCTTTGGCAGGTCTCAAGCTCCTTGGTCAGATTGTTTTGATCATTGTAGTGTTTTTTGGAAGCAATTTAACTAAGTGCATAGAACCGTGAAGCTGGATCTACAAAAGAACTAAGAGTGTAGAATATCTTGGCAGTATTCTCAGATAACATTAGTTGGTGTTGACCCCCTAAGACAAAGGATGGGTCTTTTAAGTTACAGCACTCATTGCTACTACTTTGTCAGTCTAGTTAAATGAAATACACACAAGTGCTGGCTTGTTCTGTTTGTATCTTTGATTCAGAACTGGAAGGTCACTTTTTTTCCCCCCCCATGTGAAGCTCAATTAAATAAACCTAGTTTTGAGTGCACTGATGTGTGTGTCAGGGAGATGGTGCCCTGCTCTGATTGCTGAGACCCTGGGCACAGAGCAGCCATTGGGAGCATCACACATGAGTGTCATGGCCATCCAGGCTATATCACTTTCAGGCATATTCTTTTTACCCTTGTGTGTGCCCAAACTCACCTTCAGGGCATTTCACAGCACTGAGAAATCACTCTGCTGCTGTTGTTTCTCAGGTCTTTCTCTCCTGTTCAAGAGCAGGTCAAGTTTTGTTCTGATAGCAATAAATCTGGTCCTAACTGCCTGCTTAGCTAAAGAAAACCAACCATTCATAAATAATGAAGCACACTATATTGGTTCCCAGGAAAGCCACAAAATGGAAGTGGTTGCCACTTGGTTTTCAATGAGAGACAGTAAATAAAATGCAGGTATAGTAGGAAAGCCATTTGTACCTGATCTTTATAACCCCTAAAATGTTATTTAGTTACATTTCCTGAGTAAATTTGAAATACAACAATATCAGTGTCTTTCTTCTTATGCATCCTGTACTGCAAGTAATAAACACCAACCTGCTCTGCTTTTTTTTTCTGCTTTGTGTTTTTGCTATTTGTGTGACTTAGAACTCTTGTCTTTCATCCACTTGGAGGGCAGCAGTATGAGCATTGGAGAACCTGTTTTTATTGTAGTCCAATAATGGATAAGCAAGCTCTTCATTCAAAATTACCTTGAAAAAACATAATTATAGTTCAGCTAATGTATCTGTGTATCAGTGGATAAGGGAGCATGGATAAAAGGGAAAACTGTCTGAAATTATATTTGGCTCTCAGCTTTCTCCTGGTTCTACTCCTCATGGGCAATGCAGAGTCCAGGGTAGCTGTCAGTGTTCTTGGTGTAGTTTTGGGTCTACCATGTATCTCGTCTCCAGAGGATTACTTGAAGCCCTCAGGAAGTGACAGTTTTTGCAAGGCAGTTTTTAAGCTGTATTTGAGTTTTGCTTAATTTTCTCCCCCACCTTTCTCTAGTTCATTTAAGATTCCACAGAGCCGAACCAGCTCAACTCTGGACTGGAGAAAAAAAAAAGTCCCTTCTGTTTGCTACCAGTGTCCTGCTCTTTTACTCAGCTATTTCCCAAATTATTTGGTCTAAGTCTAGAAGAATTACTATAAATACTGTGTTACAAAGGACTATGCAGCTCTTCTCCATGGGGTGAATTTCATGGTGATGGGATCCTTTAAACTTCTTTTCCTGCTCACTGGCTGTGGCTACTGATTTAATCTCCACCCCTGGTTTTGTCTCCAGTGACACAGAACAGCTCAGTCTCTGGAGGCTGAGACACTCTGCTCTTACAAAATTCACTACATTTATACTTGATACACTGGGCTGAAATTAAATGCTCTTTAAGGCATTGGAGGCTAGACCAGATGATTTCAAGGTTTCTTTCTGTTCTATGTGAAATGCAGTTTGAAAGCAGAAGCAGGAAGCTTCTGTGCTCTAGTCCATCAGAGCTATCTTGCCTTTATCATGCCTGAGCAGGGTGGAGATGATTGGTCCCTACAGAGACTGAATTTGATGCTTAGTTGCCTTCTAAGAGGTTGATGTGGCTTCACAAATACAATTGTACCTTTATTTCTCATATACAGCTTTTACTCCTGTTCTGAACCTTCTGGTTTTTTGCTGTTTTTACAGAAAAACACGCGCTACAACCAAATGATTTGGCCATCTCAAAATCTTTGGAGTCATCCAGTCGTATGTTTGTGTACCGAAAAGATCTGACTGATTCTTTGGTAAGGATTGGTATTGTATATTTCCCATTTTTTGTTTGTCTGACTCTAAATCAAAACCTTAGTATTCCTCTCAGAGGGCTTTTGCAATGCAGAATTTATTTTTTGCTTCCCTAGTAAAGCTTACTGAGCTGCTCTATTTCTTAAAAAAAAAAAATCTTTCATTAACAGCAGTTATTTGACTGAACAGTAATGGAATTTGTTCATCAATTTTAAATAAACCAAAGCTTCTGTGCAGCTTAAATCTTGCAATCTACATCAGCCTGGGGAAGCTGACCTGTGTTTGTACCAGAATGGATGGGATGAGGATTATTCAGGGCTCTTGTGACTCTTTCCTCCCCACCCTGCCTTGTGCCTCTGTGGCACTTTGGCTGGTACATAATCATTCAAAGTGGTGAACAAATTCCCTGGAATTACAACATGTGGAAATAGATGTTTTGTGAGTTCCACAAGACCCATCAGTGTCACCCCTGTGTTGTGGCAGCTGGTGTGTAGCACTGGGGGTGTGTCCTCCTTTCTTTCTGTCTGTCTGTCTGTCTCTCCATCCTCTTGCTGTCGCTGGAAAGGTCAGCAGATGGAGAGGCAGCAGATCTCTCTCATCCTTCCTTCCCTCTGTCTTCAGGATTGCAACCTCCCTCCCTCCATGCTTTCCCAAAACCTCAGTGAGGCAGGCACAGTCAGGCACTTCGGTGTTCCAGTAGTTTTCTGCTAATTATGCAGATGTTTCCAGAAGGAGTAGGGGCTGTATCACAGCTGACTTGTGCATGTTGTCAGTACCTCCTCTAGGATCTGTGCATTCATCCTCGGGATGAGAAATGCCTATTTACATTTTGTGGGATCAATGTGCCCTGAAGAGCTGACATGCCACTATCATTGTAATCTGTCATCCCCATTATTTCTGGCTTTTGAGTCATCTCTAAAAATGTGAATATTAAGGGAAGGTTTCCAGTGTAGACAGGTGATAGCCAATCTAGTTTCATTAGTTACATAATAAGGATTGCAAAACTTGCTGTTGCTGTCTGAAATATAGCACCAAAGTAATAGCTTAACTGGTAAGAATAATCTTCCATTTTGGCAGATGGTTCATGTGCCAAGTTTCAGACTGATGAGGTTAAAAAAGCCAAGAGAAATGCAAAACTTGAAAATCCCAGCTAGTAATTGAAATGTCAAATTACCCTGAATGCCAGCAATACCACAGCACTCCACAGTAATATACTAAGTAACTTTTATGAATCAGAACTCACAGCATTTTACTCTTTGTTGATTACATTTGGAGTAGATTAATCATAAAATATATGGACTTTTGTTATTTGTAAAAGTGGACTAGAGGGCAAGTTATGTGCATTTATTCTTAATCCAATATGGTTTTAGAATGATTCTTTTATATCAGAAAATTTACTGGTGTCTTAATTTAGATTTTATTTTCATTATGCTCTCTGCTTGGCCAGTGTTTTTTATTCAAGGTTGAAAGAGAGAAGAAGAGAGGGAGAAAGCCTGACTCTCCAAAGCAAATCATTGATCCTATTGACCCATTTCCCATTTCAAGCTATTTATTAAAGAGGTTATAGCTCCTTCATTTTGATTAGTGGGGAAAAAAGCCCTCAGAGTGCACTTAGAGAAGATTACCTGCTCAGCTCTGTTTGGTACCTTAGTCCAGTAACTGTTTCATTGCAGAACCTTTGGCATTTCTTGAGGAATTTGTTTTGCTCTTGTCTGTTCATTTAGAGCCCATTTTCTGAAAATGAGGAATTGCAGCAAAGATCTGTGAGGATTTTGGGAATTAACACCTGGGATCTTGCCTTAGAACTAACAAACTTTGACTGGAGCCTCTTCAATGCAATTCATGAGGTAAGAAGCACCACATCCACTTCCAAGTATATTACTGTCATTCAGCACTGCATCACTGTGGTGGATTTTGGAGCATTGGTACTCCTGGCTGCTTGCTTCACTGTCATGACAACATGATTTGGCAGCTCTCAGTCGTGGTCACAGGTCCAAGAGCTACTTTTCAGTCCTTGAGACTGAAAAGAATGGTCACAGGTTTGTAGCTTTTCTGTGTTTGGGCATCTCATATGTTCCCTGTATACCTGATGTGTTCTATTGAGATTTGCCTCAGAAGAGTAGACCATGATTATGTTCTAAAAACTTTCTCTGTGAATGTGTTACATATGCAAAATGTCCTATGCACTTGATAATGTTTCAGTAAATATGGGACTCCACAAATAGTTGTTTTTCATATCACTTTAGCGGCAAAAGAATTCACAGCTTCAGCAATTCAGATGGACACATCACTGTCCCTGTTCTTGTTAGGCTGCAGTGAGATGAAGAATACTGGGCAAGCTTTATTAAATGAGATAATGGTGCACTTCAGGGCCCATTGGGTTGTTTCAATGACTTTGATGGGTTCTGGTTTGGGTTGCTGAGTAAAACACACAGTTAACAGTAGAAAAGCTCTCTTGAAAATATCATTTACTGACAAGCATGTTGGCTTTCTGAGAAAATGAATGTGAAATTGCCTTGCTGTTCACCAGATGCTTTCCTTTTCTTTCATTTTGGGTTTTTTATTCAGTTTAGGCACTTTAAATTTGAAACTGGCCACGTTTGGGTTTTGGTTTTTTTTTGTTTTTTTTTTTTTTTTTTTTTACAGAAATCAAACCCACACCTCTATTGATTAAAAATTGGGTAATACAGAAACAAGTTTGAATAGAAATTTTTCAAATTCTGCAGTGGTTTGATATGGTTGATTTTTCATACTGGAACAGAAGTGATGAAATACAGAAATAAGTTGTTTATGTCTTGTACCTGGCTATAGCCAGAAATGGAACCTTGGGAATTCTAACAAGAAGAGCATATATTGCAGGATTTCCAGTCCACCTGCCTTCTGTAATAAGTCTCTAGATTTTGCTAAGCCAAACCTGAACCATTTGTGATTTTCTCATGGATAATGAAAAAATAACCATTTGTGACCAAACCTTGTTTCAAAAACATAGTTTTAAATAATTTCATTTATATTTAAATTGTTTCTATATCCCTACTGATGTTGTCAATGTCTTCCAGCAAGAGCTGATATACTTCACGTTCAGCAGACAGGGCAGTGCTGAAAACACTGAGAATCTCAGTCTTCTGCTTCAAAGATGCAATGAGGTCCAGCTTTGGGTCGCCACCGAGATACTCCTCTGTAGCCAGCTCTGCAAACGTGTGCAGCTTGTGAAAAAGTTCATCAAGATTGCTGCCCAGTAAGTTGCTGGTGTTGCAACAGAAATCCTTGAGTTCACATGGTTTGTTTGGCAAGAAGTAGGTAGAGAGGCAAGGAAGGAAAACGAATTCATCATCCTGTGTTTTGATAGTGTAGTTAGCATTCCTAAATAAAACAGTCCATAGATAACAACAGCAGAGCCTGCTCGAAACTAGGCATGGTGGAGTGTGTGCTGCTCAAATCTCCCTTGGGCAGCTTAGCTGCTGTGTCTGCAGTGCCAGCTGCAGCATCCCTGATGGTGCAGAGATAGCTCCTTCTGAGCTGAGATAACCTGAGGACTGTATGACAGAACTATTTTGGCAGAAAAACAGTCACTCACGACTAGATAGAGAAACCAAAACATTCTGTTATAAACTTGAAAGTCCTACCTCTAGAGAGGAACCTAACTGCGATAAGCTGTTGCCCCCTGTAATTCTCTCTGGAGTACTCTTTTATTTATTGGAGTGGTAGGCTTTTTCATATGTTAGATTTGACAGTCTGCTCTTTCACTGTTACTGGGTAGTACTGGCATTTATTCTATGTCTTGCAGTAGCATACAAATATATACTATACACAGAGCCTTCTTTTCTCTGTAATCACTCTTTGTCTTAGTAACCAAGGAAAAGGAAATGGAGAAATTTAAATATATGCAATCATCCTTCTCACCTCTCTCTCCACTTGTTGGTCTTCTGCAATATTTGAATATGCATAGTTGTGGAAAATGTATAAATTGTTCCCTTCATCAACTGGGCTGATTTAATTTGCAAGGCACTTACAGAGGACTGTTCTCTGCTGAAGCAGTGCCTTTAGAGAAATTAATTCTTCTAATCTAATCTAGTGTAACTCATAAATGTGATCCGATTTAGTTTGCAAGTTGTGTGGTATCCAGTAATATGTTCATTTCTCACCCTACCAATGATCAAAAAATGGTTGGTTCCATGTGGCTTGCTTGCACCATTGTAGCATTAATTTGCATCCCAGGAAAAGTTTTGTGTCAGTCCTACATGAATAAGAATATATTTGTTACCAGACTAAAGTGTTGCTCTATTTTTATGGATCCTATTCTGTTAAGTGAAAAGCCAAAGTTATAGAGACCAAATACAATTGTCAGTAAACAGTAGACAGGCTCTCCCCGTGTATTGCAGAAGCACCCACCACTGGAGAATGTAGGTGATAAAATAAGAGAATGTGTAGTTTTCACAGGATTTTTTTGTCATAAAAACTGCTTTCTAAATGAACACCCCACTGTATCTCATCAGTTCTGGAAGAGTTGATGAGAGAGGAACAATTAGGGTGGAAGGATGGTGTGCTAAACACATCATGAGACAAGCCAAGCAGCCCTCCTGCTGGAGGTTCTGTTTATGACTAAGGCAGAGAGGGAGGGAACTATGGACAGCTCTGGCTGCTCCCTCTTCTCTGCTCACTGGTTCAGCCAGGAATCTTTGTCTGGTCAGGAAACCACCAGGGCTAAGATTTCATGTTCATCATCTGTGTGCTTTGCTGTTGAGGAACGCATTTTACACAAGTGTGTCAATACATAAAAGGGAGACAGAGTGTTTGGAAAACAGATCCATTTGCTTCTTTTGATGAGTAGTCTAAAAGAAGACAAGTGGTTCAATAAACAAAATTAATTAGCATGTTTTTAGAAAAAAAAAACTTCCTGGGGAGTTAAAGAAACAAGTCAATGTAAGGTTAGAACAAAAAGATTACAAGAGCAGCCTTGTTGCTCCCCAAGCAAGCAGCGGCTGGCTGTGACAGACATCCCTTCTCTGCACAGCTGGCTGTCAGGAGTTGGTGCACCCAGCAGACAGTTCATACAGGCTGCATTGGACACCTTCCTTGCTTTGAAATGAGTTGCCTTTGGGAGCTGCCTGGCTTTCATGATAAAGAGAATCTAAGCAACAAAGTTAGGATTAACTCAAAGACAGCTGAAGTGAAGTGAGAAATACACTGTCTCAAGATAGTACACAGTGATAAGGGCAGGCTTTATAAAACTTGGAACAACTTCTGGCCATTTTCCAGGCTAAGGCCTTGGCATGTACGGATGATAAATCCCAGTGAAGCCAGTGGAACTTTAAATTGTCTTAAAAGAGTATTTGCACTCTCACACACAAATGCACCCATATATTTGTATGGTCTCCAAAAATCTGCATGACACAGGGCAATATTTTTGTTTTAAAAGGACTCAGTATTTCAGGATTTCAAGTTTCCTAATGAACTAGAAATAAGCATGGTTGATTGTATACAGTAAAATGTCAAAAAATAGAGGAATTGAGCAAACTGGGACCTGTACTGGAACCAGTACTAGCTACAACTGCTTTATAGGCATATGTAAATTGAACACTAACCAGATTTTCAGACAATAAAAATGATGAGGGATTGCAAATGCACTGGAGGATAGATAAGAAAAAAAAATTATCTAAGGAGTCTAGTGGCATGTGCAAACAACAGTAGGATAAGATTTAATTTAGATAGATGCGAAGTAATTCAGCTACAGAATGCTAATACTGAGCTGAAGAAATAAATGCATGATTGTAAAGAACAGCACTGTGACAGAGGTCCTTGGGTGATAAAAGATGACAAATTAAAAGAAAGGACAAAATGTGATGCTGTTCCAAATAAATAATTTGCTGTTTGTTTTATGCTTGCATAAGAACGTAGAACAGTAATTATATTTCTTCTTCCCTCCCCACTGTCTCACTACATGAGAAAGTAGTGAAGGAAATAAGAGTTAAATATGACTTAAAATAAATTACAAAGAATTCAATGAACGATAATAACAATATGGAAAAGCAAATTGCAGGCCACAACTACAAAGAGAAATTGGAGGAACCTATGTTGTACAATTTACAGAAAAGATGAAAAAGAAGATGAAAATATTTATTATACAACAGAATAGAGGTCAAGGAGTTATTCTGTATGGTAAAGGACAGCTGGGAGTAACTTGAACATTGAAAAGGGAAAGTTACTTTTGACAGCAAAGGGAAAAAAATTAACCTGCCAACAACAGGGTTGATGAGACAGTAGAACATTTTCTAAAAAACTTCTCAGAGACCCCATCGCCTAGACTGCAGGTGGTTATGAGAGGACATTTAATGAGTTCATTATATGGAAGATGATTGTATGTTAGTGCTGAGGGTTGAAATGAGACTCAGTAACCTAGGATATGTGTGCATTCCATTTCTTGCTGATTCTGAGTAGAAAAAAATCATATTTTCATTCCTCAGCTGTAAAGCCCAAAGAAATCTGAATTCATTCTTTGCAATTGTTATGGGTCTCAACACTGCATCTGTCAGCCGGCTGTCTCAGACCTGGGAGGTAAGACCCATCTTTATATCTTTCAGACACTGTCAAAACCATTTTGCACAAATGCTGTATACTGGTGAATTACCTTTTCTTTCTGATTAATATTTTTTCATGCTGAAATCAAACATGGAGGAAATGTTGGTGGAGAAAATTCTTTGTGACCTGAAACCTTAGATACGCTGGTATTAAAAAAAACCAAACACTTAAATGTGTCCTTCCAGAGTTTTAAATAAGAACAAAGCATGGAGATCTTATCCCCTTAAAACAAAATAAATTATTCTAGGATTTTAAGTAGATGTCAGAACAGAAGGTCTTATAAAGGTGGCTCCAAACAAGCAATACCTTATTCTGGAATAATTTAATTAAAAAGACAAAACAACAAAGTAGAAATAAACCTTCTTTAGTTGTCTTTCATCAGGGTTTTTTTGCAGCTGCTCATCTTGAACAACAAAGTTAGGAAATGAGCCATGAATAAGGAGCATATTGGGGAACAGAGATTATTTGCTTGAAAAGCTACTGGTTGCTACAGAGTATGAATGTGTTTAAAGGAGGGTCCCCCTGGGATCTGTATTTCTGTTGTGATTTTTTTGATTCCATCCAAATGGCATCCATGTTGAGTTACAGTATCTGCAAGTTTACTGTATCTGCTGATGACCCAAATACTGGGGAAGGATAAATTGACCTGGGTGGGTTGAAGCCTTATCCCTCCTTCATGCCCTTAACACCACAGGTGGGCAGGACTCCAAAAATACCAATCTGTAATACAGTGACAGAGAAGGGCTGTGATCTCCTGCCTTGGAGATACGTTTGAGCACCAACAGCTGGGACCAGAGGGCCACTAGAGACTGACAAACCTGTCTGACACTGTCCAGAGCAAAGTCTGCCCCCCCAGCTAGAACCACACATATGGAAACATCACTTGTATGTCTGAGGCTTTGACACACACAGAAACAGGGACAGTGACTGTTTACAGGGATTCAGATATGCAAGGAAGAGCTGACTTAAATAAGAGATAAAATAAAAGTTTTAGAAAAACTACATACATGAGGACAGTGATACAGGACCCTTGCCTCTGATATCTCTGAAACACCTCTCTGGGGAGCATTTGCCTTGGCGTCCTGCTAAGTTGCCTTCATTCCATTTCTCTGGTAGGAGAGTGGAAGAGACCAAGTATGATCTGAAAGGCAGTGATGCAGATCTCTCCTGCACAGAGCCATGCAGAACTCTGCTCTGTGCTGAGGCCTCTGGAGATCATGCACTGCCCCGGGACTTCTCTCAGGAAGAGCAGAATGTGTTGCTTGTCAGAACAAAGAATGCCTCTGCATATGTACCACTGTAAATATGTCACGTTTCTGTGTGTAAAATATTTATCAAGTCACATCCTTTCTTTTTTTTATTTGTAAAACTTCATTGCACTGGAAGTTTCAAAAGCAGAAGGTTATTTGCATTAGTAATGTGACTTCTAGAAAGTAGAGCAATGTTTTTAAATTAATTATAATTACTTACACATGTAAATGAAACAACCTAAATTTAAGCAGCCATTTAGACTAAATCATATTGACTCTGCGCTTGATTTCTTGAACAAGTAGTATGCTCCCAAGTATATTCTACTTTTTTTCCTACAGTATCCACTGTTTTAATGAGCCTCGCTTTCCTCGATTTAAGATAGAAAAAAAATGCAATTGCAGTTCCATGTTCAATCATTTTAGCATTTTAATTGTACACATCCATTTAATCTAATTGTTCTAAATCTCTTTTCCCTTGGTAATGTCACTGTGGCTGTCAGGATCTAAGGACAAAGACAAGACAGGATTTGTACTAAGAGGGGATCTGTTTTACTAGACTAACTATTATGGCTGGAAAAAATAGACAGGCTTTAAGGTCCACACACCATCCTTCAAGTTTGAAATACCAGCATGAAAATTTAAATTGCAAACAATTGCTTTGAGTGTAGTGATGTGAATCCATTAAAGCATTTTAGAGACAAAGAAAGTGGATGTTTGTGGAGTAGAGCAGGTATTGACATGAGGGGCAAGACAGTAGTTTGTGCCTGGGCTCCCTTAGAAAGTCTTTTATGCACCTCTCTGTGGGATTAGGAGCAGATACCAGAGACAGAGTAATCATTTCATTAAGGAAATGTCTCACTTTGGCACCAGTATGTGCCAGTGTTAACCCTGATCAGCACTGGCATGATGTACAAAGCAGCACTGAGTGTGAGACCTGTCAATTTCTAGAACCCATGTTCTGGGGCAAGATTGATTACAAGAAATTATTTAACATGAATGTGATCAGTTTCTGAATTCTCAGTTACTGCATCTAGCTTGATATGGATGTTTAGTCATGGAAGCTGGAGAAGAAAGTAAAACTAGCTGCTAACAAGCAGTTTCCATGCTAGAAGGATGCGGGTCCCCAGGATGAGGCTGCAGGGCCCAGTTCCTTGCTGGCCTTGCCCAGAACATGGTCTGTAATGAGGGCCCTGGGAGCTGAGGAGCTGGGGTTAAGTGCCTGTTGGTGCTTTCAGCAGCAGGCATTTCACCCAGAGCAGTCTCATGGAAAAGAAAATGCCTCAGCATTTTTCTGCCTAAATCAAATTCTCTCTTTTTTTTTTTTTTTTTTTTTTTTTTTTTTTTTTTTTTTCTTTCCCTCTCTGTTTTCCAACACTTCAGAAAATTCCTGGGAAGTTCAAGAAGCTTTTCACTGAACTTGAAAGCTTGACGGTAAGTATGATGTTGGCAGCAGAAGAACATTGCTAGATTTACCTGCCTTCCTTCTTCCTAATTTGTTTGGAGTCTGCCTGTTATTGTCTGGAGTTGGACTTGTCATGTCAGATCTGTGATTTGCTGAAGGCCACGTGGCTCTCCAGAGCTCCAGGGTGGTCTGCAAACATGAAAAGGAGAGAGGCTCTGTGCCTGACAGAGGGAGGAAGGATCAATTTGGGAGCTGTTCCTTTTCCCTGGTACCTAATCAACCTTTATCTGAAGCAATATGCTGCAGATCAGGAGAAAAAGAGACCAGCTCAAGTTTTAAAAAAACAAATGTCGAAATCTGAGGCTGAAGGGTCTTTGTCAGCATTATCAAAGCAGAATAAACAAATGTTTCCTCTGGCTGTCACGGAAGTGGGTGCATGGTAAGATCACTGCCTGGCACGGGGAACAGGAGATGCAGCCTTTACCAGCTGTCATGCTTCTGTACTTGGAGTTCATTATAAATGAATGTGTTTTAAAGATTCTGTGTGAGCTGGTGTTTACATTGGAAATTGAGATGACTTTTTGAACTGCCTACACAATGCCACAGAAACATGCTACCTTATTTTCTTTGAAAGTCTCCAGCATGCTCCATGGATCTTAAAGCAGTTTTTGTTGGTATTTTTTGTTGCTGTTTGGTGATGTTTGTTTTGGTTTTTTTAAAGAAGTTAATCAGCAATACATTCGGGGATACATTTTCTGCTATATAGTAAGGGATTTTGCTAATAGAAATTTGTGGGGAAATTAAAGAGCAGTCCAAGTGAATCTATTCTGCAGTTTCCTCTCAATTTAGCACTGCTTCATCTAGAGGAACATAATTGCTTTTGTTCCTTTCACTGTTTACGTTCCTGTTCAGTTTAGCATGTCAGCTGGCTTAGAAAACCTTTAGCTACCTTGCATCCCAAAGAAACCTTTTATATCTAAATCATGTTCAGATCATAAGCCTGTAATGGATTTAGAATTGCTCTTTTTATAGCCTATTGATTTTTCTGTCTATTACTCAAATGGTTTTGTAGGATCCTTCTCTGAATCACAAAGCTTACAGAGATGCATTCAAGAAAATGAAATCTCCGAAAATCCCCTTCATGCCCTTACTTCTGAAAGGTAAGGTAAAAGCTTGGCTGCTCTTCACTGTTGTTAATTAAAACAAGTGATTTTAACCACCTTCTGTAAGGTGATTTTTTCTTTGGATGCTCTTAAGATGAGTATGTGACAGATATAGTGGTATTGACAAGGCACTTGGTCTGGATAATAAAAAACTCTCTTTCAAGACAGTGGGAAGATCCCAATTTTCACATGGGTCTTAAAACTTCATGGTGTCCTGTCAAGTGTAGATAGAGCTGTGTGCTTTGGCTTTGGCCACATCCCCTTCAGTTGGGAAGTGTGACCCTGCAGGCCCCTGAGCCAGTGGCCATGGTCATTCTGCTGCTCTGAGGTGCCTGCTGGGAGATGCCTCCCTCCTAGAGGAGGGGATTTCCAAGTCTCTTATAGGTCTGAAAGAGATAAATAAAATCTTACTATCTAAAATAATTTTTTTAAAGTCTTAAAATAAAGTACAACTACTTGCTAATGCAATGAGCTGGGCAACTAATTAAGTGGCATGTACTTAAAATATTCCATTGTCTTGGAGTCATTAATTATTAATTGCCTAGTCTTTGAACATGGCAAATTCACTTGTTTATTCCTGTGTTCTGAAAGTGTTCTCTTTAGGCTGTTTATTCCAACCTGCTGCTGTGAAATGTGTGAAGGCAGTTCTCCAGATCAGTTGGTGACAGTTTGGGGGCCACCAGACACTTCCCCTCTTTGCACACATCAAAGGAGTTTGCAATAATTCAGATGGATACAATTATCAAGGCTTCAAAATCAAAATTTTCAAAGTGTTCTGGAGTACCTCTTGCCTGCAAACAAAAGCAGCAGACACAAGTCACTTGTAGCAATGATGTTTGCACAGCATTACAATTTGGTGTGTAAGAACGTGCACCTAGACAGCATTTGTATCTTTAACTTGAATTGGAGATAGCAAGCAGACTTTGAAATTAATGCAGTAATGTCCTTCAGTACAGTGGTCCATAAGGAGATGCTGCCAAGGTTGTTAATTCCCAGAATATTGCACAATGCAATGGAATTTATTCCATATCAAGCATATTTGTATTAAGGTCATTTCCAAGACCAGTAGAATAGGAATGGGTAACATAGAAATCATTAATAACATGGCAAATTGGTGTATTTCATCACAATAGGAACAAAAGTAGTTTCAATTAAAAAAAAAAAAAGAAAAATCTTAAATTATGAAAAATAACTTCAGAGTGTCCTCTTAAAAGTTAATTAAATTTAAATGCAGAGCTCTCACAGCACACAGACACAGCTTTTGAGAATCAGGCAGATTTTTCAAATATGTAATAAAATACTGTGATATACCCTTATAACCTAGTTCAGATGCAATTTTCTGCTCCACTGAATTTATCTAGACTCTTAGTTGTTGGCTGCAAAGCAAATTTCTGTTCCTTCTGCCCTCAGAGATACACACATTGCTGTCAATGACTTAAAAAGCTGTGTGAAAATTTCTGCTTCCAGTATAGGTTTTTCATTAGAAGTGATGGACAGTTTTTAAGTGCACTGGTACAGACACAAGCACTGCCTGTGTCCTGAAGTTGCGTCCTTTCTGTGTCCCTTTCCCTGGGTGCCCCAAGCAGCCCAGCAGAGGAGGTGCAGAGGGTCCCTCCTTTCCCTCTGCTTTTTGGGATGCAGCCCGGGGCTAGGGGAGGTGCTGCTGGAGGTTTTGGCAGCATGTGCTGTGCTTTCTGCATGTCCGGGCTGGCATCCTGTCTGTCCCAGCCCAACCCTAGGGGCACAGGGGCTCTCCATCGCCCCCCGGGAGAGTCCCAGCCCCGGGTTTCCAGCCGCATTTGAAGCCGTTTAGCATTTCAATTCCAAGCAATTACAAAATGCCCCTCAGGCACAGAGTGAGCCTTTGAAATCCAAGGAAATAAATCAGCTTGGCTGCTTTGAGAGAAGGTGAAGGTAGAGGTGGATGGGGGGCCGTGTGTGACAAAGCTTCTCTGCAGGTTTCCTCTCCTGAAATGCCCCATAACCGCGGGGTCCGTGTGGGTATCACAGGGAGTCCTAGAGGTGAGGACGTGCTGAGGGCACAGTTTGGCTGCTGGGCTGGAGGCTGACACCTCTGCTGGGAGGGACTCTTGTCCCATTCACTGTGTGCTGTTCTCCCGCTGGCATCCACGGCTGGGACTGTTCGGGAGTAATGCTATTGGAATGCCATCTCATTCCTCCAGCGATTTCTGCTCATGGATCTCCTGGGTACCCTCCCATGCAGGAGAGCTGGTCAGGGCTGTGGTGCTGCTGCCTGTGCTGTCAGTAACCTGCAGGGTGCACTATTGAAGTCAGAGCCTCCACTTCCTCAGGGAATCTATTCATATTCTTGGTACTTCATGTCCAAGATAGGTCTCACTTCTGACCTAATACGCATTAGAAAAACAGAAAAAATGGCCTTGAGCTACTGTTTTAATTGTATCCTAACTTGGCAACGTTTATTTTGCTTGATATTCCCTCCCCCCAGTTCATTACACTGTGTTCAGTTCTCTTCCTGGGGCCAAATACAGACCTTTTCCTCTGACCTTTTTGTTGCCTTTGCAAATTCCCTCCAACAACACTACATAAAAGCGTTTTTCCCCAGGCATGATGCTTATTTCAAGGCTTTGTACTTTGTACTTTGGTGTCTGTGATTAACCTCTCTGGCTGTCCGCTGCTGGGGACTTGTCTTTGGGGAGGACTTTACAGTCCTTTGTCCCACAGAGGGAGATGAAGGGGTGTCAGAGCCATCTCTAGAACCTGGTGGTTCTGCCCCCGTGGGGCTCTGGGCTCAGGGACAGACCTGTCCCAGCCTGGGCCATGCAAGGCCATCCCTCTGGGTGCCCTCCCCTGCTCCCAGCCATCTTCTGTACATTATACATCCCAGAAGTAGCACAGATCAGGTTTAATAAGAAATCCTTGCCCCCACTTAAAAATAGTCTTCTTCTTAACAATGTGTAAATATCGTTGTTATCTAATAATCTCTGCATGTCATCATTAGGCCAGGCTTTTTTTTTCACTGTTACAAGATATTGTCTCAATCCTTAATGGGATACTTACTTTTTTTTTTCTTTCTTTTTGTTGCTGTTTAGTAATTTTATTTATTTGCATTAAAAAAGAGGTTGTGAATAGTAATTGTTTTTCCTTTTTTTTCCCCCAGATGTAACATTCATCCATGAAGGAAATAAAACGTTTCTGGATAACCTTGTTAATTTTGAAAAGCTGGTAAGCTAATTTTATCCTTCCTGTTTTTCAAAACATTTATGTTCTCTTCTTCCCTTTGCTTTCCTTATCTTGTAACACTGTAAGGTTTTCTTTTGGCCTAACCCACGAGGAAATAATCAGGGGTAGAAAAGAGCAAGCAGGATGAAACAGACAAGTCTCTTTCCCCTGCTCTTTTCCTCTGCTTCTCTCTCTTCTTCTTTTCTCCTCTACTTCTGTATAAAATGGCTGAACCAATAATGGCCATCATCACTGCTACACAGTCCACTCTTCATTTATACCCAGTGAGATCAATTCCTTTGCATCACCTGGTGGGCTGCTTCATATTAGTTAAATTCTCCTGCTTCAGCTTTCTCTGAATTATGTTTCCTTTTTGTTTTTCCCCTCAGTTTTCTCTAGTTTATCATCCGCAAGTGGTATTGTAATTTTAGGGATCTTAAATGAAAGTTAAACTTTTTGATCTATGTTAAATGAGGAAGAAAATAATGTTTGAAGTACAAATTAAACTAACTGTAAATATCAGTAGTGTATTTTTTATGCATAAGGACACTTGATGATGTCTTTTTGGACACATTCACTCTAGGCATCATATGGCATCTACTCTGGCATGGAATTACTGAGAGAGGTTTGAGTTGCCTAATTTGTGTTGGTTTTTGGTGGTTTGTTTGGTTTTTGTTGTTGCTTTGTGGTTGGTTGGTTTTGTTCAGTTTGGGGGTTTTCTCTGGTAACATTTTCATGAACTTGGTCTGTTCAACCTAGAGAAGAGCTCATTACAGTCTAGAGCTTCCTCCTGAGGGGAAGAGGAGGGGCAGGCACTGATCCCTTCTCTGTGGTGACCAGGACAGAACTCGAGGAATGGCCTGAAGTTGTGTCAGGGGAGGTTTAGGTTGGATATCAGGAAAAGGTTCTTCACCCAGAGAGTGTTTGGGCACTGGAACGGGCTCCCACATGGAAGTGGTCATGGCACAAGCCTGACAGAGTTCAAGAAGAGTTTGGACAATGCTCTCAGGCACGTGATGGGATTCATGGGCATGGTGCTGTGCAGGGCCAGGAACTGGACTCAATGATCCTTGTGGATTCCTTCCAGCTCAGCTTAGTCTGTGATTCTATGGCACTAAAAGCCAAAGTCTATATATCTGAACAGTGGTGGAGTAGAGAAGCTTGGAATTTTTTTTTTCTTGGCCTATAGTATTTGACCAAGAAACCAAAATGTTCTTTGCAATTGTCCAGGTGTGCCATGGAACTCTTATTGCAGATGGCTCTGGTTGGTGAATTGTGCCCAACTATTTTCTCCATGTGTTTACACTTGGTTGGGAATGAACACACAACCATGGAATTATTAATGAACCTGATGTTGAACATATTTTCACATTCTATCATAATATAGGTTGTCTTTCAACTTGTAAGCAGATGTAGGCTCTCACTTTTGAACCTGAGCTCCTTTTTTTCATGTTTCTATTTGATTTCTGTACCTTTTCTTGTTGCAGAGTTTACAAGAATACTAATTTGCATTTAATGAAAGGTTTTCTTGTTCCAAGTCCATTAACTGTTTGACCTTTAGGTGTTTTCATAAAACTCATTAGCATGTTCTTCTTCATTGCCTCTTGGAAGTACATCCAATTAACATGTAAATTAAACTAGCCCTTGATGCACCATAATTGTTATTAAAATCCTTCCACTGGCCCATATATTTATTTAGTGAATATGTAGAATCTAATTCTTGTCCAGCCTTAGCAGGCTGTGTTTGTTTGTTTGTTTGTTGTGTAATCGTGTATATGTTTAATGCATGCTGGGCTTCCTGGGGTAAGAATCCCTTTCCTTTCTGTCTCCATTGTGTTTCCAGAGGCAGTGGGAGCTGTGCTAATTGACTTCAGTGAGCCAGGATCTCACCTTTTCCATTCAAATGGATAATGGGCATTTTAAATGGCAAGGGGGGAGAGGCTGAGGTGATGGCTGTGGGGTGAGAGTTGTTCTGATTGACGCTTCCTCCAAATTGTCATTCAGATCACGCTCTCAGAAACATGCTGTCTCATGCAGCCCTGTGCATATGAATGCAGGCAATAGTGCAAGCTTAGGAAGTGGGGGCTTAGGAGAGATTTAAATTTCAGTGTAGTGGAAACTCGGGCTGCACACTGGTATTGCCCTGGCTCAGTTGGATTGAGTCAGTGGCCATGAACTCACAGGATGCAGTACGCATGATCACCTATTCATCAGTCGTGTTTCTTTTCTAATTGTAAGGGCTTTGTCCTGAAGAACAATGTCCTCCTCGGTGCTCTGTACTGAAGTGCTGAGCACTTTCTGGCCTTAGCTGAGAAAAATTAGGATTGACATTGACTCCTGCTCGATTTGGATTAAGCCACTGAACCTCACCTGCAAATTTGCTGTTGCAGAAAAAGAAGAAAGGAATTATTCTACCATAGCAGATTACTGCTTTGGGGAAGGAACTTACTGTCATAAATGACTAGAATTTCCACTTATGAATTTCAAAGCAAAGATGGTTTCTTGTGTCTCCGTTTGGATTACTATTTTGAAATATTTCATTTCTACATTAAACATCCCACCTGAAGGAGGACTTGTCAGTCTGAACCATTATTTTTTCCAAGTGTATTAGTTTCTTTTATTAAAGATCCTTCTCCCTACAATCCCTGCTTCTTTTATATTCTTAGATCTCAGCAATCCTACCATGACTGGATTTTATTTGACATGAAATTATAGCAGTGGATACAAAGTTAACTCAAAATGTAAAGAAGGAAATTTGCCAAGAGAAGGAAAAGAAGTGATCTGTTGTTTCAGGAATGTTACCTAGCTTTAGCAAAGGTGAAGGGGTTGCAGTGGTTTATTTAATTGCATTTTGTGTAAAATCTAGTCTATTATAATGTTAGATCAATATTTAGTATTATACTTACTTCTTCAACTAAATCTGAAGGAATAAATGAAAATATAGCCTTACATGGTCACATCTCAAGGAATTTCCGTGGTATTTTCTTAGCTGTTTCACTCAAATGTGGCTTCTTCAGGTTTTTCTCTCCAGCCTTCAGCTATGTCTTAGCAATGACATGTCTTAGCCACACTCCAGCAAACTCTATTACAGGTCAATGGCCATTACCCTTTTCGATAACACCTGCTTACCCAGAGCCTTCAGCTGTAAGGACTGTGTATGTGCAGCTGTGGGTTAACCCACCCCCCCAAATATCTGTGCAACCCCAAGCCCGAGGCTCTGCTGTCCTCAGTGAAAAAAGTGCTAATGATCCCGGGGGCTGAAAAGCCACAGAAATGTGTGTTACTTATCACACTAACAAGTATTCAAGCACCTGTTTAAGCAGACAGGAGATAGCATTTGCTTTGCAGATACATTGGCTGTAATGCTTCTGCATTACTTTTGGGTCCCAGAGAATTGAAACCAGAGAGAAATTCATAATTAGAACACTAAGGGCAGAGGATCTGCAATTCTGCTTTAAATGTTGCACTAAGAGGTTCTTCCCTCACCAGAGCATCACCTACAGAAGCCAGCCCTGGGACGAACCCTCACAGTGACTGACTTCAAAGGAGAGACAGTAAAGAGTTACAGTGTATGGGATGGGTGGGTTTTTCTGACTTGTAAAATCCAAATGCAGAGAGTGTTGGCTGGGAAACATCACAGCAGCAGCACTGGTGGAAGTTTCAGTACTGCCAGTACTCACATTATTGATCGTGAAATCTAGATCGTCTCATTAGAACTTCATTATAATCAGTGCAAGGACATCAGCACAAGAGATTGTGTAATTTCATGGCAAATGAAGCACAGCGGGTAACAAGAAAAATTATTTTGATTTACTGATGAAAGAAATATGAAGTTTCCATTAAATGTGCTCTCATGATAAGCTTTTCTGTGGAGGAGCCTTGTAAGCCACTCCCAGGATGTTGAGAGATGAGCTTTTCTGCATCAGTCTGGTCTTAAACGTACTCTGTTCAAGACAATTAATGCTTTCCACCTCTAAAAATTTTTGAGGGACATGTAAAATGAGCATCAGCTGTTTGCATGAGCTTTCAGATCATTCCTGCTAACTGCAATTTGCTTCTTTTATTTACTAGATTTGGTGAGGAATTGCCTCAGAAACAGTAAAATTTTTAAAAAGTAATGGCTTAAGAACTTTGTGGGTAGTATCTTGTAAAAATAAGCTCCCTCTACTGATTTGTAGTGAATAATCCCAATTTTTGTATAAATTGATGACCAGAGCCTGAATGAGAAACCAAATTTAAACCTTTTGTTTCCTCTGCTTAATGTAAGTGAACATCCAATATCCCTGTAAGCACTATCTTTTGTTAAAGCAGCATACCTACAGGACAGTTTTACTTGGTACATACCTGTGGAGCTGCCAGGGTGCTTGCTCTGCAGCATTTGGGCCGTGGGCTCTTTTATTTTGTGCTGGTCAGGCTGAGAGAACTGCCTGGCTGAGAGTGATGCCTGAGTGTGGTGGCATTACACAAGTGAACACTAAGGGGTGCAGTCTGTGCCACAGAGAGGCTTACAGTCCAATTATACAGATGTGGAGGCAGGAGGAGAGGCTGCAGACTACATAGTACCTTAGATAATGCACTAAAGCTGGGGTTGAACACCAAAGCGCTCACCCAGTCCACAGGCCTTCCTTGCTGTAGGTTTTCAGTTTAATAAAAGTTGCTGTAATAAAAATGAGCAATTGTTTGGTTATTTTTCATTACCACTTTCCATAGGTTCCTAGGGAGTTGTTCTCATTTAATCTGTGTGATATCAATAAGACATCCTGACTAACCCTGTTTCATCAAATGGTATCACTAAGATACCAAAGAGCAAAGATTCTCCTGCTGTCTTCATTTTCTACCTTACCACAGTTGCTTTTTTCTGTTCAGTGTAGGGCAAGGAGATTTTTCAGGCTTTTCTGATGACAGAATCTCTCCTAGGTCTTTGCACTGATGTTTATTGTTTTGTCTTTGCAGCACATGATTGCAGATACTGTTCGGTCATTGAGACATTGCAGAAATAACCAATTTGGTGAGTAGACAAAATTTCCTATTTCTTTTGCCTTTGTACATCCTTGAGGGTTTGTTGAGTTTTTGGTTTGGTGTTTTTTCCCCGTTTTCTTTCCAGTTGCTCAGGTTTAATACAGAATGTGGTCAAAACCTATTTAACCAATGGTCAAGAGAAGGCATCATTTTTGGAAGATCAACACAGCAAAACCCACAGTTTTAGCTTTAGTTTACAAAATGTTTCTAGGAACGGCTTCCAAATTTTAGTAAATTACTTTCCTGCAAACATTGCCATCTCTTCCAAAGCCTGTGTAAGATCTGTGCCAGCTGCACTCAGCAATGGAGGCCCCTGGTGTATGCTGCTGTTTCTGCCTTTCCCAGCTATCAAGGAGTTAGCTCAGTCTCCTGCCAGTCCCAGTGTTTTGGTAAGGAATTCACAGCTGCCTTGGCTTCCAGCAGCTAAAGGATGGTACTCATCCCCACAGCTTCTCACTCAGCTCTTCACCAAGAGCAATTGTGTGTTTGTCTGGGCTTCTCAAGGACGTTTCACAAAACTCTACAAGTCTCGAAGGTATGAGGATCCAGTGGGTTTTGTGAAAGTGGTTGAGTAGGAAGAAATGAGGGGCTTGTTTCCTCTTCTAGGGGAAGCTGCAAATATAGCTGTGCCTGCTTTAGACACTGGAGGATCAATGCTGGAGGCAAGGACTGTGAGTGCCTCAGCTGCACAGAGGACTTTTTTTGTTGCTTTTTTAAAAATATTTTTTTTTGTTGTTCTTTCTGCCTTATTAGCCACTAGAGAATCCAACCCTGAGGGACCATGCCAGAAAACTTCAGCTCTCTTTGTTCTGCTGCTTAGAGGAGAAACCTTGCTTTTCTCCTTCTCAGTGTTCTTATTCTCTGCAGAGATGTTAAATACAGGAAGGGGACAGAAGAACTACTTTAGGAAGCAGTTAGTTTTTAAGCCAAACCCACTAAATATGTCATTTATTGAGGCCACTAAAACCTCTTTTTCAAAGAGAAGTTCAGAACAGTGCTGCAGCCTTGGGGAAAATAGAGTTGAATAATAACTTTTTTCCACTGACTTTTCAGCAGCTGTCAGCATTGACTCCAACAAAAAGAACAATAATCATAATTTTAATTATAAATACAGATACCTTGGAGAATAATAGGTACTTTTAAGAGTTCTGTTAAACATTTGCTCTATAGAATTACTACATGTCTATACAGTATTACCTTTATACAATGACTGCTCAGTATTATGGTTCTTCAGTAATTTTTCTAAAAAGAGATATATAAAATATATAGATATAAATGTATGTAAATGTATGTAAGAGACAAAGCAGGGGAGAAGGAGCAAGATGTGCCTTCTTTTAATTCAGATATAGAAGGAAATATTGATTAATCCAAACCATACCTCTGTAAATTAAAAGGTCTCCTATTTGGCATTATGAAAAGTAACATTGTTTCCTTTCAGTGATGTGAGGGCTTTTTGCATTTTCCCTGCCCATCTTTCACTTGTTTTTGCCTTTTTTATTTTTCCAAGTGATTTTGTAAATCTTGCAGCATAAATCCAAGGTTAATAACTGAGATTTATCATATAATCTGGTAGTTTGAAGTAGGCAATTGTTATTTTATTTTAGCACAGACTTGATTTATTATGAAGCTGGCATTTAAAAAGCAGCTTATACAGACATCCCTGTAGGCACTTTTTTTTCCCTAAAATTCGTTTAGGCATGAAATGAATTCACTGAATATTTATTGAGACTTTATGGACAGTTTCCTTTTCTAGTGGGCTTATTTTGCTCTCAGGAATGTGAATCTTTCTACTGCATCAGTTCCCAGATTGGCCTAAGAGCAGCAGGCATCTCACTCTAGGAAGAAATTCAAACAAAACTAAGCAAGGAATATTATTATTGTTTATGAACTGTATCATGTATATTAAGCTTGCTGGCCAAATTGTTTCTGGATTAGAAACTGGTTAGATTCCAAGTAAAACAGAAATGCCTGTTTAAAGCAAATAACATTTATATCCTAAATCCTGAAAACAAATAATAGCATTTCCAAAGTGAGGAAGAACAGCTTGAAAAAACAACATAATTCAAGCTTTTGTTATTCGAGGTGTTAATGAGAAATACAAATGTTTTTCACTATGAGCAGCACAGCTGCTGGGATCCTGTTCCCTCAGAACAGAAAGGTCAGCTCTGTAGCCTGACAGAAATTTATCACATTATCCTGTTCTCTCCAGCACTGCTCAAGTGAGATGGCTGCTCTGCAAGAGCTCTTTAGGGCAGCTGCCCAGGAGCCCCATCAGCAGCCACAGGCAGAGCTGGCTGCATTCACATCCCGTGTTACACACACAGCACCACACACCTGTCTTCAGAAACAAGGGGTTGGTGATTCCTGGAAACTTGCTCATACAGCTGGAGAGTGTGGAGAAAAGGATGATAATGAAACAAAGGAGAGGGAAGAAGTGTATGAGTTAAGCTGATTGGTTCAGGGAGTTTTGAAGGTTTTTTTTTTTTTTTCAGTTTAAGGTAATATTGAGGACATGGATATGAATTGAGCTTTCCAGCTTTGCTCATCTGCCAGAAGTCAGCAATGTTGCTTTCTCTGCCTGTCTTGAAGGATCTTGGGCTTGGCTTTATTTTATCTGTCTCTGCTGGTACCAGCCATGCTGGATGGTTTCACAGGAAGGTCCCACAAGCCCATTTTGAGGATAAAGCTTGTACCAGAGAACAGCTGCTATTCAGGCCACCCTTCAGACTGCCTGTTACACAGCTAATTCCTCTTGCTGCATAAACTCCCATGAAATGGCAGCGTGACTTTTGTCTCTGTTACAAGATCAGAAATCAAAAGCCTAACAGATCAAAACACAGGGGCCTGTCAGAGCAGCTTTGAAGAGGTTTCATATCCATCTGCTGTGCTGTCACCTTTCACTGGCTCTGAAGAAAATCATCCAGGGCCTGCTGTCTTGTGGACTGGGTTAAAAATTTTAAAGAGTTGCAGGCTGGGATACCCACCCCTGCTCAAGGTCCCATTGTGCTGCCAGAGCAGCACAAAGGAACCCTTGAAGCACCCTTACAGGGGATGGACTGCCTCTACTGCCAGTAGAATTAAATCTTCCTCTTGGGAAGAGTCAGCTTCTTGTCATCCTCATGTCGCCCTCCTTTATGCATGCTGGCTGCCCAGAATTGCCTTTTTTTTTCTTCTTCTTCTCTCCTGTTCTCTATCTAGCTGTTACCTCATTCATTGCACTTGAGCAGCAAGTCCTTTGGGTTACTGGCTGTCTTTCCTTTGGCTGTCTAGCACCCGGCACGTGGCACAGCAGTGACTTTGTGACAGAGGACAGAGGAGCAGCAGGCAAGGCGCAGCTTTCTGATCCATCCCCTTTCTCCTGTCTTGCAGGCAATGAAGTTCCTTCGAAAGAGCACCACGAGCTGAAGCCGTACGTCCACCACCTGCATGTCATCGACAACCAGCAAGCTCTGTTTGAGCTCTCTCACAGGATAGAGCCGCGAGCGTGAGCGTGCACAGCTTCATGTAACCTTGTAACTGCAGCACTTTGAATTAAGTGAATGTTGATGCCAAGCATGTTGCTTCCCTATAGGAGAACGGTTTACTGAGTTTTATCAGTAGCTCACACAACGTGCGCAGGAAAATCAGGCAAGAGCCAGCAAAGGAGCTGCTCGCAGGATTGCAGGGCAAGCTTGGTGCCATTCCCGCTGCTCCCTGGGACCTGAGGCAGCAGAGCAGTGTCCTTTGAGCTCAGCAGCTTGGTTTCTGTGAAAATATTGTTTGGTCCTGTGTAGCTTTCAATGCAGATTCTGCCAGTATTAGAAGGAAAGGAATAGTCGTGTCACAGCAGCAAAACATTTCAGCGAGCAACATGCCGCAAGGGGGTTGATTCCCAGTTCACCACAGTATGTACCTCACTAATTCAAGGCTGCCAAAGTATTGTTGCCAAAAATAATGTGCAATCTGTGCAGCTCCCATGAGTCCACTGGAGCATAGCATTTGAGATGTGTGAGCAACCTGGAGCAGGAATCTAACAAGGCAGTGCAACCAGATGAAACTCAAGAATGTGTTGTGATGTGGAGGTCAGCAGTAAACAGTTCACTCTGTTATGGCTCCTGTAAAAATATGCTTTCTAAAACATACTGTAGGAGCCAATACACTTCTGTTGCAATTTATGGACACAATTGTTTGTATACTGAAAACATATTATTTTCTTCCTTTTCAGTTATCTCAGATTTAGCACTGGCTCCTGCAGTTAATGTGTTATAAATTATTATAGCAGGAACTTTGTTTTCTGCTTGGATTACACCTTTTTTTGTATCTATTCACAGGCAAATGCCTAGATCCATCTACATTTCTAATTCCCCCCATTGGAAATACCATTTCAGGAAGTAAAATTTCACCTAACTTGCACATGCTTTTAGTTTGTAAAGCTCAGAAAGGTGCCCCTTACAGGGTACCAGTGTAATTACCTGCAGACACACCAGGCTCTCAGCATCAGAGTGCCTTAACTGCTTTTGTCCCTTTCACAGCCCTCCCCATGACAATTCTCATGTAGGTAAAAGTACTGCATCTGGGCCTGTGCTGAGGCAGCATTTCTAAAGTAATGTCTACATCTGACCTACATCTCAAACACCACCATCACCTGGTTTCCAGTGCTAAGGAGCAGCCCTGAGATGATCCAGTGAATCCCACAGGAATGTGCAGAGGGTGCTCCTTGGCATGTCTTTGTGCACTGACTCACAGTGCCAGTGAAGGTCTCTTTACAGAGCAGGGAGGACACATTGCATTGCTTACCCATCTCTGTTGTATGTCTTCCACGTGAGGAAGACTTCCAAGAAAATGCTCCTTTACTAAAATGTGGGAATACTGAAGTAGCATGCTCTTCCTAATTGTGTTATCTCTGGTTTAAAGTGATTTAAAAAAAAAAAAGCAGCTTTAACAGTAGTCTGTGGGGGAATCTGTAGAATGCATTCAGTTTTCCCATCTGTGAAATATTGTATAGATCTATTGTAAAGGAAACAGATGTTTCAGAAATGTATTTGCTTGTACTTTGTTATTATCAAATACTATATGATTTTTTTTTAAGAAAAAAGAAATTTCTTTTTACCCAGTAAAAAGAAAAAAAAATAAACTCTTGCTGGCCATGGAGTAAAAATTTCCTATGTTCTTCTGTAGATGTGACTGCACATATTGTAAATAACTTTTTTGTGCAAACAGACCAAAACTGTTCAAATGAAGATACTAGCTGTGGTGGGCTCCTTTTTGCAGTGTAAGAACAAAAACCAGATACAATTTGCTGCTTGTGTTTCTGCAGTTCTTCCTAGGGCTACAGCACTTAGAATTCCCAACATAGCTGCATTACCTGGATGCTTTCCTGGGTTTTGAGCTCCCTCTTGTGAATTTTTTTTTACTGTGGCATTATTTTTAGGAACCTGTATGTAGACCAGCCTGCATGCTTCAGCTTGTGAGGTGTAACACTCTAGTCCACAAAGTTGTTCTGGAAATCTGTGGGAGAGGGAGCATTCAGAGGTATTCAGGGTGAGAAGGTGGGGCTCTTTCTCAGTTCACTGCATTTGGCTCTGTGATACTTTTGGTGGCTACTGTGGGTGAAGCAGCAGCTGAGTTGGAGAAGAATAAAAGACAAGAAAATGAAAGAAGGAAAGAAAAAAAAAAAGAAAAAAAAAAAGAAAGATGACTCTGTGCTGAGGGTCTGATTGGAAAGCCTGATAGACTTACCTGGAACTCTCCTCATTCTGCCAACTCAAAATGAAGTAAAGGGATGGGTTAACTCATCCCAATAGGCTTTGAGCCAGCTGAGGTGTTGGCTTTCTGCACATCTGTAATTTCACACTAAATCAGGTGTTGTCTGTCACTTGCAGCTGGCATAAAATCAGTCTGAAGGCACACAGCCAGCCTTTACCTTGTTATCTCTGCAGTGACTAATTAGACAACTTGTCACAGCTTTGCAAACTAGTTTTTGTAATGCCCTGTATAACTCAGATTCAAGTTTCAGGTGTGAGGATCCAACATGGCTGCATCAATTAAGTGTTGAGAATTGGGCCTTAGGACTGTTACTATAAAGGAAAAGTAAATAGCCCAAACCTGTGGCTAATATGTCTAATTAAAAAAAGGCCCTTCTATGTCTTCATTCCACTGGTGAAGTATTGCAGAGCTTTGCTGCAGACTGGCAAGCAGTTTGAAGATGTGGAAGTTAGGAGGAGAACTAGAAGTAAACCCTGTATTAGGGAAGGGCAGCACTATACAGCCTCTCCCAGGGTCCAGCACTGGTGATATTGTGTGATTTTTTAACATCCTTCAATAGTGCAATTAGGTTATGTGGTATAAAATCTATAAATCTTGTAAATTCCATTTATCGCAATCACATCTGGGGTTAAATACTCTGCACACTTTTTTTTTTCGTACCTAAGAGGAGTAATTAGATAGAACAAAGGAAAGAGCTGTGTGACTTTGGACCTCTTTGAAGTGGGATTTTGTTGCAACAAATTTAGATGTTTCTCTAACACAGCTTTTTGGTTCCAACATCATCTTGAATAGCAATAAATTTCATTTGCATAGCAGTGGCAAAAGAAAGGGTGTTATCAGAAATAAGACCTGTTCTGCTGTAAAAATTTCAAAGGAAGATGTAAATACTAAACATTTAAGCAGAGTAATATTTATTTGCATAGCCTATTTATTGTCATCTTATACACTGTTAAAGACTGGGATGAAGTCAATGAGCTGAGTAAGAACACCTGCCTGTTCCCTCTTGAGTGCCATAACCGTGTCAGCTTGCATTAAAAGTAATAAAACAGAAACCCCCAAATCAAGGTATTTACCTAACTTCTCAGGGACTACAGCTAGTAGTTATCCACCATCATGAGACCTGGTATGTATGAAATAATCTGATTTACCAGAATCAATGTTGCCAATGTTTTCCTTTGCATATTTCATGCTTGTTTGCCTCTGTACATATTATTGTGTCGTGTATTTATGAGCGCTAGTAAGCAATAATTTATATGTTAAAATGGCCAAGCAATACAAGGTTAAAACTTGTAGAAGCAACTGTTATGTTTATCTTGCATTTTCCAGTGTTTTTTAATATTGCTTTTCAAAATATAAAAACTACCTTAATGAAGTCTGAGCTCTGTGCCTTTATGCCTACCACACATGCTTATTGTTCCAATGTGGAATATTTTACTTCCAGTCCTCCAGTTCCACAGACTCTCACTGCATTTGTGAGATGGATGCAGGCTCACACAGGGGCTCAGGAGCCTGACCTCTTTCAGAGCTGCTCATCTGTCTCTGGTCAGTGGGACTTGCTGGTACCAATGTTTCAAAAGCAGGAATGATGTTAATGGGGCCTCAGCTGTGCCCTGTCATCACAGCTCAGCCAAAGAGGGGCCTCGAGCCACCATGAGAAGTCCCTGTGGGAGAGGGGAGGAGTAAATCCATCTTCATATCCTCTGGAGTCTGCTTATTGGCACTTGATCCTCTTACTGAGGACAGCAAATGCTTTCCCCTGTCATCAGTCATCCCTGATGCTGCTGTTCCCTCTCCTTCCTCTGGGCTGCTCTGCAGCAGGCAGGCACAGCTCAGCATGGGCTGCAAGGGCACTGTAAAGCAGCTGAGGCTTGCTCTGTCCTTCTTTCCTTTCCACTTGCAAACCCCAGGAACCAGCAAGCCAAACCTGGATATTTCAGACAGAAATAATACTTGGTACTTACAACATGATGGCTGTTCAGAGTGCTTTACAAATAGGCAGTACTTAATTAATTAATACTTACTACTTAAGACTCTGAGTGTCTGCATCTCAAGCAGTCTTAAGCCTGACCTTGAAAGTGTTTGTGCCACTGTTAATATACAGATAGGTTGAATTCTAACCTTAATATTTAAAATAAGCCTGAATTGTTGACACTAATCCATAATGATTAAAGGTTTAAAGATACATTACAGACAGACATACTTTTCCAGATCCAATTGCACAATCTGAAGAATTTATGGTCTCAGTGGTTTATCACTGTCCCTCCATTGGTATCACTGCTCTCCATGGTGCAGCCCAGAAGACTGGGAGAGAACCTGCAGACCTGTTGCAGTAATTAGGCCACACGTGGCTGCATGCCAGCAGCTAACTTTGCAGGAAGGGCTCTCCTTCCCTCCACTGCCCTTGCTGGGAGACTTTCACAAGAGTGATGATATCTTTCAGATGATTTGCAAATGGCAGGGTGTGGAGCTGAGGGCAGCTGCCTCACAGCTCCAGTTGTGCTAGAAGAGCCATGAGAAGAGGCTGCTGGGCTGCAGATATGTCTCTTGAGACCATCTTGCTAAATTGTTCTAATAAGGGCTCTTCTATCTCTCTCCAACAAAAAGAGCTTGACTGGTGAAGGCCTGCAATTTAAGCTGCTCAAGGGACTCTGTGAATGTTAACTGAAGTAATCAGAGGGGTCTGTGAAGAGCCATTCCTAAGGGAGCTGTGTGAGCCCAGAGGCAGCAGGCGGGGGCAGTTTGCTGGGGGCCAGCACAGCCCTTCGTGCAGAGCAGCACTGACCTGCATGGGGACTGCTGCTCTACCCCAGGTAGGGATGATTTCCTCTTCTCAGGAAGAAAAACAATGCTCCCAAAACCAAACCCCCCAAATATTTGCAGCGTTTCACATCCCAGCAGACTTTCATGCCACCCAGAGCCTCTGCCCTGGAGTCCTGCTGTCTGCTGCTATGGGATGGCAACTGAGATGTAACAGCAAAACCCAGTGAAGGTAAGTCTTCCATCCCTGCAATGGCCACCATTTCACACTGGAGACTTGTGGGAGGGCACCTTACACTCATGGGTACAGTAATACTGTGAAGTACTTGCAGTTGTATCAGAGTTCAAAGAATTGAGCAGCGTCCATAAAGTCTGGAGGACTGAGGAGGCCTGCAAGGATGGGCCAAACAAACAAACAGTTGTTGAAAGGGATGTGTTCTCCTGCATTCCCTCTTGTCTGGAAGCTGGCCTGTTGATGGCCCTGAGATTGACTCAGCTGGTTAGAGCATGGTGCTAACAATGCTCAGGCTGTGGGTTTGAGCCCAGTAGGGGCCAATCATCTAAGAGATAAATTTTGATCATCCTTCTGGGTCCCTTCTAACTCAGAATGTTCTATGATTTCATAAGACCCCTGTTAACACCCTTGAGCAGCATCTGCCACAGAACCTTTAAAAGTATGACAGTGCTACAGTCTGCATAATTTTAATTTTCACTGCCCATTGCAGTGGTAAGCAGTTGCAGCTGGCGGTCTCCCCAGGAGGTTTGTACTACCACTTACTTGCAGAGATGCAAATCCATGCATTCAGGGAACTGTCTGGACTTCAGCATGGCTTTTTCATCTGTTTCTCATGCCAGGGAGAGAAAGTGGCATTGGCAGGAAAATCCACAAACGCCAGAGATTTATGTCCAAAAAGGAGACAGAGGAGTCCTGCAACTTTATTCAAATAAAGGGAGAGAGTCCAGTGAGGCACACGCCCATGAGGTTTTCTCTCTCGGGGTTTTGGAGGGCACAGTCTCCTTTTATCCCAAACTCCCCACTGCATGTTGCCCTGCTCCTTTCCCCACTGGCTGAGGTACCAGGAAGGTACAGCCTTCTTGAACCTCCTACCATGTATCCTCCCTTGAATCTATTATTTTACCCCTAAGCTCAGAAACTCAGCCTTGTGCTGACCCTTGATTGTTTCAGGAACCAAGCTGTCTGGGCTCTGCAACAAACCTGCTGCCCAAAGTTAGTAGCGACATTAAGACCCTTTTCAAAGACATTAACATCCACACCTTCACCCCTCAAATTGTTTGTAAAGACATTACCTTTCCTATCAGCATGATCTGGAAAGCCCTGAACAGTGCTGCTGACCTTTTCCAGGTTCGATTTCTCCAGGGGAAATCTCAGGGTAGAGGCAATCCTCCCCATTAAGAGAAACACAACCATTCTAGAGAAACCAGGCAGCCAAAACCAAGGGAAAAACTCATTTTAGGGTTAGGAAAGAGAAGAGCCATTTGGGAGGTCACCCAAATGCAGCAGATGAGAAGGAAGCTCTTCGTTTTTTATTCTCTCTATGGGTCTGATTGATTGCTCTGGGATTTTTGGCTGGTGAAGTTGTTACTTTGCAGGGAGAGGGGGACAGTGCTGGGTTTGCTTGTAAGCAGAGCTGATTCCTAATAAAAGGTGTTTTGTGGGCTGCCTTTAGTGCTTTTTACTGTCCTAGTACCAGTAGCTCCTATGGCTAAGGTTTCACCTTTCACCTCCATGGTAAGGAGTCAGAGTAGACCTGGGGGTGCTAAGGAATAGTGAATCAACATAGTTGAGAATAAAATTTGATTGGAAAACCAAACTTTACCCTGAAAATGTGATTCAGTTGTATAAGTTTAGAGAAATGCATGAGCAAGACATGAAGATGCCTTTAAGCAGAATCAGCTAAACCACACTTAAGGACAGAAACTGGGCTGGGCAGCCTGCCTTGAGTAGATAGGTCTTAAAAATGGTTTTTGCAAGGAGATGGGCTATAAATTTCTTGGCCTTTCAAATATGTTTTCTTGCAGAAAGTTGTCAGGGCTTTTAAAACTTGCAGCATTTTGTTCTGCTCTCCTGCTGTTGCTAACACCAGTTGAAGTCCTTTTCTGTCTGCAGCAGCGAAAGAGTGACAGCTAGTGCTTGAGATAAGGTTATAAAGAAAAAAAAAGGAAAGGGAAAGTCTTGCCACTGTCCCAGCTGAGTGTGGGGCTGCCTTTGTAGGAAATGAGTGAGATGAGAGTGCTACTTAGCAGGGAAAAATGGCACTGGCAGAACTTGTCTGTTTGACCTAAGTGGTGAAGTGTCCCTTGAGAGAAGTACTGCCAGCCCTGACAGATGGCTTGAAAGCAAAGAGCTGGGGATTGCTGGAAGGGAATTTACTAGCAAATGTAAACAGGGGTGTTCCAGACCTAGAAATGAAAAAGGAATGTGAGCATCAAGCCCCAGATCAAGCACCTCCTTGGTAAGTTATGGAGGCTCCTGACAAATATTTGTGAGAGCTCTCTGGAATGCTAGTCAGAGGGTTTGCTGCTTCATGAGCAGTGAAGTTGTTACTGAGGTCACTGGGCTTGCCCCCATCAAGTGTGGCTGTTGGTGGGGGTGACTGTGGAACACTCCAGTGTCTGCTGAGAAAGCCAGCTCAGCAGCTCCAGGTGACAATTCTTAGGCCATAAAGCCTTCAAAAGTTTGAAGTCTTCAAGTTATGTGAAGCAGCTTGGAAAAACTTTAATCAAAACAGCTGCTGTCATAAGTCTGTGTCCCTGTCATTCAGAAAGACTGTGTGAAATCAAGCTGAACTTCTTTTGATTTCCACTGGGTTTTAAAAACCCAGGATACCCCAATGTCTGCTGTCAGACTGAGTCTCTGGCTACACTACAAAACAGAATATGGTCTCTCAATGCAATCTGAAATACTTTAAAGCAGCAAATAACCCTGAGCTGCTTTATCTGCTACTGATGCTGGG
Organism: Melospiza melodia melodia; assembly: GCF_035770615.1. Classification (NCBI taxonomy): domain Eukaryota; kingdom Metazoa; phylum Chordata; class Aves; order Passeriformes; family Passerellidae; genus Melospiza; species Melospiza melodia. The sequence continues at coordinate 32,304,517 of NC_086194.1, read as the reverse complement.
CTTCATACAAGGCCAATCCCTCTTATTACAGTGCAGTGCCAGAAGAGGACCAGGCAGAGCTGCTGGGTGTTTGGTGCCCTGTCACACTCACAGGGATGAAAATTGTTGTGGCTGACCCCAGCTGCCAGCACTGAATTTGGCTCAAGGCTACAGCTACATGCTCCAGCTTCAGGGCACGTTGTTGGTTGGAGGTCACTTTTTAACCCAAATAAGTGATGATGTGATAGTAGGAGCTAGAAGAGGGGCATAAGACAGGGTGAACAAGTCCAGCACAGCAGAGGTAGAACAGGGGAGTACTGTTAAGGGAAAATAACATGCAAATCTGAAGAAAACTCGCACATGTCTGAAATTCATTTGCTGCTTGTTTGCTGCTTAGTTGATGAAGTTTACCTAATTTTAAGTGATGTAATTTACTTTGCTTTTAAATTGGAGTTTCTACTGAAGAGTATAAAGTAGTTTAGTCAATCAAATTTAATTCTGTGCATTTTGCAAACTTGATTGATTGCTCAGAGCAGTTTATATGACTCCAGGGAACCTGGTCCAGCTTTGTACACATGCAAACGAGGAAAGACTTCAGCTAAATGTTAAGGTTTTCAGAGGACATTGAGAAATAGTAGTACAATGAAGGTTGGTACAATTTCCCAGAAATAAGCAGACAAGAAACTACTGGAGCCACATGTTACTGTAAGGCAGACAGGGTTCTTATTGGGGGCATCTCTGAAAGGAGTACATCAGCATCCTGACCAAGCAAAGAATTTGGTTGACTTGTGGTTGGCTGGTGTCAGCCAGAACAAACTTTTCCTGCAGTTAACCTGCTTTGAACAGTATCTTCCTTTTCAAAAACTCAGAATACCATTGACATCTAGTGGTGAAATCCTGTGCCCAGAGAGTCAGTTTATTGCATCAAAACTGCTGGCATGACCTTGAGGGACTGCAGGACAATGCAAAGTGAGAGGCTCCTCTGTCATCTCCGTGGTCCACTGACCCCATTTTATTAGATTTGTTGACTCAGATTCCCATTTAAGTGGACTGATGGGATTATCTGTTCAGCTTTTTTTGTTCATGTTCTGTCCTGGGTTTAACTTTCAGGCTTTATGATGAGAGTGCACATTCACTTAGGAGAGATGCTAATGGCAGTAAAGACTGCTGCCTTCTCATCTGTCAGTAGTCCCTGGAGTCAGCATCTCATCCAAAGCTGTTGGCTGTAGTGAGAATGTGAGAAGTAGCTACTCACTTTTCATAGTTTAGGAGGGTTTACTAAACCTTATCAAAAATACAACAGAAGACTGAATAAAAAAACAGGTTACGGGTGCAGGGAGCAAAAGATTTTCCCTGCCATGTGCTCAGCCCCCTCACAACGGAGGTTTTCCCTTTTTAACCCTTTAACCCCTCACAAAGCTCTGTCCATCAACCCCTTCTTCACTGTCCAGTGGTGGAGATCTCTTCCTCAAATCCTGATTGGAGGTCAGATGTCACCGTAGTGACAAGCTGACTCTCCCAGATATACCAACCCCAGCTGTCCCTAGATAAACACGTGAGGGGGTAAAACATAACTATAAATCTATAAAACTTAACCTATATACATGATATTTTTCTGTTAATTGTGAGAGTCAATCATCACATTACTCATCTATCACAAGAGCATTTGGTCTGGGGCAGCTTCTCCAAACACGCTGCAAAGTTGTCTGAGTGTGTTTGACAAAAGCGAGCAAATCCTGCTGGGTTAATGGCGTGAGGCTGAATCCACTGTTTAGCCAAAGGATGGATTTTGCAAGCTCAAGGAGGGGTTTTTTTCTGAAGGCACTGTCGTACAAGTGCTCCTGGCAGGCTGGGGCTAGAGTGTGGCTCTGTTCTCTGTCTCAGTGGTACCCCCAAGGAGCACAGCTGCAGCTGCCACTTGGTACCATAGGGAAGCTGCAAACAGATAACACAGGAGCATTTTGTTGTCATACACAAGGCAAGCCTCCCCTGCATAGTAAACCTCAAATTTCGGCTACACACACAGCATGGGTATTTGTCTTTACCCTACCATTGATGCAGCTCACTGGGGGTTTCCCCAGACTTGCTGTGATACTGCAGCTGTGGTCGCAGTGACAGCCTGGGGTCCATCACAGCACTGCTGACACTTGCTCTTTTGTGGACTGGGGAAGAAGAGTGCTCCTGGACAGCAGCAAGCAGTACTGTCAATAGGACTTATTCATTTAGGGCCACTCAGAGGGCTTTGAAGGCAAACAGAAAATGCTCAGCAGTTTAAGGCACCAGGAGACAGAGAGGAGTTGCTGTTTTAAGGAGAAGAAACTTCAGAGAGGCAAAGAGCCGTGGCCAAGGTCAAATGGCACTGGAGCACCACCCAGATTGAGCCTCACCCATCCTTGGGCACTTCCAAACCATTGGTGCTTCCCCTGCAGCTGCTCCCTAAACCAGAGCCAGTGAAGGTGAAAGAGGCAAGGGCCTGATGGAGACAACTGGAAGATGAAGGGTGGCAGGGCACAGCCTCCTCCTGGGTGGCTGCCCCAGTCTCTCTGTCTCCAGAGAAATGCTCAGTTTTCTGCTTGGTGTTGTTTACGCTCTCTATTCTGTGGACTTCAAGGCATTTACTACTTTGTTTTGAGGAAATCAGTGTGACTTGGAAAACCCCCCTCTTCTTTAGCAGGGAGCCCATCCCAGATGGTGAACTTTCTACAGCTGCTTCTCCTCTGCCTTGTCTGCCCCCTGTGCTGGCTGACTGGCTAGATGAGCCTGCTCTGGGGAAATGAGGTGGTTTTATGGGTAGGCAAGGTGACTCGCATGGAGATAGAGGATGCACTCCACAGCTGCAAGCATGGAGGAGGCATTTTGGAAGCTGAGGAAAGGTGCTGCACCTTTCTTAGACTCCTTGGAGCCACCTGCTTCAGCAGACACAGACCCTCCTCTTCCTGGGGCTGTTCCCACTGTGGGGCCTCCTCACTGGCCACAGGTAGGCACATTTCCAGTCTGATCCTTTGCATCTTCCTCAACGGCTTGCTACTGACAGTGGTTTATTCCCTGGGTTCTCTTATTTTGCCAAAATACCAACCAGCTCTTAATAATTTGGGCTCTAGTAGCATTTAGTTTATTTGGTTTAGTTTCTTCTATTAATCACTTAATTGAAAGAAGGGGGGCTACTTTTTTTTCTTAGTTTGTAGAATCTCAGGCTGAATGCCAACAAATCAATACTATGGCCAAAAAACCAGGTAACTTGACCTAGAAAATTATGTCCTGTCTTGTGCACAGGGCTGCACCATCAGTTGATTGACAGATTAGGGAACTATGCCACTCAATTTTTCTTTTGAGCTGTGCTCTCCTTTCATACCAGCAGTCACTTCTGGAGTCATAGAAAGTACTTGTGAGAGAAGGAACTTACAAGTAATACAATTGAGGGGAAAAAACTGGTTTTAACCTAGTTTCCAAAGAAAAATGACAATTTTGTCCTTTTTTTTGCCCTTTCTTATCCCTTATAGATTTCTAGGTACTTGAGACATATTTGACCAAACCTGAAGAGTTTGAAAAGGTTCAGAAATAAATATACGTCTGTGAGGGAAATCCAAAGGCAGCTGGAAGAGATGAGGGGAGGTTAAACAGGAGGTTGCAGCACAGCTCCTCATCCCTGTGGTGCTCTGTGGCCAGCAGGAACCCAACTCTTCCCTGATTCCTGTCAGTTCTTGCCCAGTGGGAATTTTGCTGGTCATAGGAATCAATGTGGGGGCACATTTGAGCAAGGCACCATTGGTGAACCTTGCTTTTCAGCCCTGGAGGTTTAGTGTCTAGCAAGGCACTGATCCAGGGCCATAATCTAGTTCCTGCTTTTACCACTCTGGGCAAGTCTTCTGATGTTCTTTTGGTTCACATCATTGTCCTTTCCTCCAGTTTTTTCCCCATTCCTGCCCTTTTGTACCCCCTGCAAAGAGGGTGAAGTGTCTCAGGCAGGAGAGAGACCATTTGTGAGCTCTGTACATGACAATAATATCCAAATGTTCCTGCTACCCCATTCCCAAGTGATCACTACCAGTAAAACAGCAATATTTTAAAAATATATTTAATGGGAAGCAGGAGTAATTTTTGCTTTCTTTTCCCCTGTTTTTTAAATCCTCAGCCACAATATGGAGAAGAGAGCAGTTCAGGTCAACATAAACTGAATATCTGTCTTATTTCCATCTTAAATATTTTATGGTCGAAAGACTATGTTTGACTATCTTACAGCATCTTTTCTGAAGCTCACTTAAGGAGTGTAAGCAAAGTGCTTTAGGAAAAAGGAGCTGTGGTGATCCTAAATGTTGTTTGGCCAAGCAAGACAATTTGAATATGTCATAATGGCACCAACCTGAGGCAGAAAGCTGATAATAGTACAAGTGTACTTTATAACAAAGACATATTGACTTGTCTTTTAATCTACAAAGAGGTGTTTCCATGGAGCAAAGATCAAGTTTCCTGTCTTGATTTCAAATATATAACATGCAAGTGATCTTAAGTAATATAAACTGAAGCTTCTGTAGTGGTTGTTTTAGGGTTTTTAATTTGCTTGTTGTTATTATTTTGTTCTGTTTGGTTGGGTGTTTTTATTTTGGTGTGGTTAGGGGATTTTTTTTTTTTTAATAAAAAGGAACAAAAAGGCAGGGAATATCCCATCTCGGCTCAGTGCTGGTGAGTGAAAGAGGAGTCTCACAATGCCATCTAGGGGCTCCTTTGCTTGAGAGAGGACTACCTATGTTTAAATCCCACTAGCTGAGAGCTGGCAATGCATTTTAACTGCTCTGACCTGGGCAAGGGCAGTTCCAGACACTGATTATGCCTGTTCCAAACGTTGATGATATCTGTTCAGCCCCTCTCACATGGGAGAGAGCCTTACAGTATTATAAAGATACTCTGTCATAAGTTTTTGGCACTTATGCCAAATCTGTGGGAGATGTCAGGTAAATCCTGCATTTGAAAACCACATGGATCAGTATTCACTATTTCAAAAATCTGGCTGCAGACAAGGAAAAACTAATTTTAGTTCTGGCAGGGAACTGAATGAGATTTTTCTTTACTCAGTAGCAGAGTCTTGAGTGACCCATTTCTGTTCAGCAAAGATGGTTTTGACCTTGCTCTGCTCTTGCTTCTGTGGCATGGCTTCACATTTGTTTCGCTGAAAGCCTGTTTGGAGTGAAAAATCCTTTGTGGTTGAGGTAGCTATCTATGGCAGGATTTGATTTGGGAAAATGGCATCATCATAGCAGCTCAATTGAAGCAAAAGTGCTGGAGCAAAAGTACCAGACACAGCCACAGCAGTGCTCGTAGCAGGGATGATGCAGGTTATGGTGGTTAAGCTGCAAGTGTGTAACATCACAGTAAGGCACGGGCATTTGGCATCCAGGGTCATTCCTCAGCACCCACAGCAGAAGCTATTTTAGGCTTTTTTTATTTTTATCCATCAGTGACTTCCTCTGCTTTAATTCTGTGGGTAAGATGTCAGGCAGCCTTCAGAAAGGCACAATCCTTGGGGCATTTGTGATAACCTGTGTGACACTGCTGAATAGGTGCAACCAGCAGGTTCCTCATGGCTGGGACCATGTTTGGTCCTGGGAACTTCTGTATTCCCAGTGTTGTGTCAAACATTACCAAGCACAGGAATGTTGGACATGGCAAAAGAGTGCAGGTAACATTCTATAACCACTGTCACACCCTCTCCAACCTGCTTTTTATTGACACTTAGTTAAAACAGAGATTTTCCTTTATTACCAGTGATTTAAGGTTAGATTCTGTGAGATTACACATACACATACTTGATTAATCCTCCTTGAAAGGAAATGGAGGACTAGCCTGTGATATTTGCCTATATGTATAGTTAAATTCTCTTTCAGGAAATATTTAACCTTTAGCTTAATATGGGGTAGACTGTAGCTGACAGAAAATGAGAAAGAATTAATGTTCTGCAGTGACTTGCAGCATCCTGGACACTAGAGAGAAATTTGTTAAATGGAACAGCACAACAATGACACCTTCTGTAAAACTCTAGAAATGTCATGTCTTACTGCTTGTGCTTCTTCCCTCAGAAATTCCTAACCTATACCTGGCAGAGGGCTGAAATAGGCATCTCTAGAGAGGAGTCCTTTCCCTAGCCAGCTGTGCACATGCATCCCAGGCTGTCATGTCTCAAGCCATGAAAACCATTTTGGCAATCCTGTTCCTTGTTTGTTTAGGGTTTTTTTCCTGTCCAAAAGCATGCTTGCCCAAATGAGTGAGAAATTGAATTCCTTACCTGAATAAGTCGTCAAGATCACGGCAGCATGAATGAGGGGCTCAGCCCAAGGTTATTAGTACCTCTAAGCCACATATTAAAAATATTCCACTGCATTGTATTTTCTAAAAGGAGAGAGCACAAGAGGGAGCCAGACTCTGCATCCTGCTAAAGGCTCTTGGCTGTGTGGTGGGAAGCAGTAAGGGGAGCCTGGGAATTGGTCCTGTGCTCCAAGCTTTGTCCATATTTGTTCAGTGGCTCTTCTACTAGGTCCTGTGGACACCAGGTCAGACTTCCAGGACTCCCCAGCCCCAGGAGATGCCCAAGGACTTGGACCACAAAGTCAAATCTCATATCTTTCCCTCTGACATCAAAGGAAGTGGAAGAGCATCCCATTCAGGCCAGGGAGGATGTGAAGAGGTGTAAGATATGGTTTTGCTTTCCTTTCCAGTGAGGAGGAAACACAGCACAAACCTCCTGTTTCATCTCTCCAGCCACGGCATTCCCATGCTGCAGGTGCTGGTGAGGAGCTCTGGCACTGCTGGAGCAGGTTTATTCACTCTCTGACAGGGGCACAGCTCCTCTGGGGGCTGTGAGGGGCAGTGGCACTTGCTCTCCAGCAGGGAGCCTGAATGTGGGACACGGGGGTCAGGAACCTGACCCTCAGCCTCCTGTCAGCACGTGTGGTCAGCGCCCACACTGCTGGGGAGATCCCTCCCCAGTGTTGCAGCTGACAGCCAGCACTGACTTTGGAAACAAGCTCTAACTTCAAAGCATCTGGGACTTTTACTGGCTCTGATTTTAGCTGGAAATCACTCTTTTAGGGTATGACAGAGTTGGGAGCTGAATTTCTGCCCCCTGAACCCCAGATCAGGGTCTTCACTAGAGATCAGCCCTCCAGTTGCCACATATATCCTAAATTCTCTGTGCTTCCTCTTCCTCTAGAGGCATCATGCAAAATCTTTATCCACCATTTTGCTGGGTTACTGAAAATGGCATGGAGCTCTGTTTAATCTCTGTTTAAGCTTGGAAAATCATCCAGATTCCTTCCCATTTGGTGCAGTAATTATCAGATATCATGATGTTAACCCAAGGTTTCAATGTTGGAGCAGATACCCGCAGGATGTTACAGACTGAACACACACCAGGATACAGCACAGGGTGCAATGGGAATATGGCCTGTACAACTCAGTGAACACAACCTGTACCATGCAGCTCTTCCAGCACACAGGCATCAGAGTGTCAGGGACAGCTCTGCTCTGGTAACACCATTTCTTCTATGTGAAACTTGTCAAAAGATTTAGATTAGAACCCTTAATACTTCTTGCAAGTCAGTAAGTGCTTCCTTATTTTTAAGAGAGCAAAACTAAGAACCTGGGCTCTGCTCCATATAATACATCCTCAGGAATTATTTTTTTCCCTGTGTAATTCTACTGACTACAGCAGTGCTAGTTCAGATAATTTTTTCAGATAATACTCCTGCAAGTGACAGACTGCACAATTAAAATGTAGATTACTTCACAATTTTATTCATATGTATTGGAATTCTGAAGGCTTTGTACCATTGTGCCCCAGGTAAACAGGTGTCCCCTTGCACATTAGCTGGGTTTTACCTCTGTTTCAGTGATCTGCACCCCCTTGAGTGTATCTGGTATTATAATAATTCAGCTGAAAGAAAATTGAGAAGAAAGCATTGTTTGAATGGTATTTTTCATGTTAATGTATTAGATGCAGTGTCAGGAGTATCAGGAGCAAGTTACTGCTGTGGCTACTGCCTGAAATTTTACATGGTGTTAGCTTTGAGCACCAACGCGTATAAATTTGTGTAGGTGGGTTAGGTGTTTGTTGATCAAGTCTCTGTTGGCATCAGTGACACATTTGTGTTTCAGTGCCTTTTGGATTTCATGCTTTCACTGCTGAAATTTAGTTTTTGAAGCTCAAGACTCTTCCCAGCAGCCCACACCTTGTTGGTCCATCCGCTCCTCCAAGGTTACTTGCCACCCTTGAGCCAGAAATGACACAAATTCACTTGAAGGCTGGTTTGCAGGAGAAGAGTGTTTAATATGAAAAATCCTCTCTTTTACAGACAGATTTGACACATTCTACTTGATTGGCTAACTAACAAAAACATCTTTCTCACAAACAGTCCTTGAGAAGAATAGAAAAACAGAGTAGGGAAACACCACCTGCAGTTTGTTTGTACTAACAAGTACCATAGTTTTATTACAACTCCCTAAAAAGTCTCACAAGTCCACTGTGAGAAAAGGAAGCCTGTTTTCTTGCTTTCTGACCTGGCTGTTGCGTGCACAGTTACTGGTCTCCCACAGGGGGTTGTGGATGCCCAGCCAGCCCTAAGGACAGGCAGGGCCCTGGGCAGCAGGTCCCACGTCTGTTTGGCACCTTCTGTTCATTTTGTTTTGGTGCAGCGGTGGCCTTGCTTGAGAAGCATTGACAATGTTTGCCTGCCAGCTTCCTGGCAAGGATAACATCCCATTTGAGGTTAGCAATACCTATAACATTCTGAATTTTGCTGGAGATGTGTTGTATTTACATCTGTATTTACATCTAGGCATGAATATGTCCCTCTCCTGATCTGGCACACACAGAGGCACTCGCACATCTCTCCCAGAGGGAGGGGGAGCTGTTCAGAGCAGCCCAGCTGGGAGGGTGCTGGGGCCTTTGTTGGTGCTCCCCAGGGTGCCTCATCCCTCAGCAGGGGTGGGCATCCACTCAGCCACACAACCACAGAGCACTGTGTCACCCAAAAAAGAGCATTAATTAAAGGGTGTCAGGAGAGGAGAAAAGGAAAGGGTATTTTTGTGGGGAGGAGGAAAGCAAGGACAATATATTTTCTTTAAAGAGCAGAAAATAAGGAGAAATATTGCTGTCATCTCTAAATTTTGCAGAGAATTTCCCTTCTGGTATTGCATACCAAACCTTCTGCCCATTTCCATGCAATTTGGCAGGACAATGTTTGCAGACAGCACTGGAATTTGAACTGCTTCTTTTGGTTTATTTTCTGTACTTGATACAGCACAAACCCTGCTATGTGCTTTCAGATCCAACCTGCTGCTCTCTAAAAATGTCACACACCAGCAGTAGGGAAATTCTGCAGTATTTAGGTAAAATTATGTCTATTTTCAGTAGAAGTGATGAATGCCAAATATAATGCCAAACCTGTATAAATGTGCTATATATATGTGTGTGTATATACATCTTTAGGAGAAAAAAAATAATCAAACTAAACAAGTGCTTTCTTTTTGTGAAAGGCCAGGAACTGCACAGCACAGCAAGTTTGCTAAAGACTACTGTCAATTCTATAAATTAGATTATCTACTAGTAAATCAGAAAGTCAAAACTACTGGGATTAATGACACCTCTGAACAGTGGCAAATACAAGTGCTTGCTGCACAAAATTACTTAATTGGGGCTGTGCTTATCTCATCCAAGCAATGGGAGAAAAATACATGGATGCCCTTCTGGATGCCCTTCCCCTGCCTTTGGGGAAGGAGGGCAGCAGTGAAAGTTTGTTTTCCTCTTACAGGTTATTCTTTTCCTTCCCCATCTTTGTGGTGATGCCTCTCACACCTCCCTGAAGCAGCAGGTTTTTGCAAAGTGATTTCAAGATGTTCTGTGGGAGTGCAGCAGGATCACAACCAGTTCTGCATTTTTTAAAAACTTTTCAGATTAGTTTCTTGTTCCTGCTTCCAAGACTTTCATTTTAACAAAATGCCTGCAGTGCTGACTGCTGGGGTTACAGCTGGGCAGCAGAGCTGCCTTTTGCCTGCAGTTTCTGCACGAGGACACGGTTTTCTTAATAAACATGGCTGCAAATGCCAGTGATGCCAATAAGGCTAAAGTTAGTTTTACATTAGCAAAATTCAATTTTTTAAGTAAATTTCACTTCTTTCCATTTCTCCTCAGACCACCATTATAGAAACACTGAGTTGCTGAATACTAATTTCTTTGTTAAACGCTGTTCTGTGAACAGTGAAATTAATGAAAGCTGGTTTACAGTTAATTAAATTGGCAATTTCCATGTTAATTTCTCTATCTTCAATCCTTTCATGTCCACTACAACAGAGACTGTATCTTTCCCCCACATCCCATTTTACTCTCAACCTCCCTCTCCTCCTTCCTTGGCCCTGATTCTCCCCATGCCAGCTTTCCCCAGGGCTCAGCACCCTCAGATCATCAGGTTATGCCCTTCATGGCTCATCCCTAGGTGGGCACAGGTTGTCTGGTTTGACTCTGGCTAGGAAAAGCCCAATGGAAAATGGGCAGATTTCACTCAACAGATTTTCAGGGAAAGAGGGAAGATGATAACCTGGGACAGTTCCTTCTCTTCAGCTGCAACTTTTCAGAAAATGTATGATAAATCTATTTCATAAATATATATATATATATATTTCAAATTTAATTGCAGTTGGCTGTAGAACTCCAGAGATAAAATTGGGGAATAGAGCAGTAGCTGAAAGTTTCAATTGCATCAGTCTTCCTTTGTTAGAAAACTAGACTAAAATGGCTTGGGAAACCTGAGCCCCACAGATACCTGGGCACAAGAAGAGAATTTGGAGATCTGCTGGTGTCATAATGACTGAATAAAATAGATGAGTAAGCTGGGAGGAGTTGCCAATATAAGACATTGGTAACAAGGAAAGCTTAAGGGAAACAGGTTTCCTGAAAAAAGCCCGATGGGAGTGTAAAGTAGCATCATAAGGAATGGGAGAGGAACTCAGTCTACATTCATCTGTCCAGAAATGCACATCTTTTTTACATCCATTTGGAGTTGTGTTTAAGATTGAAATGACCTCACACACACTTTAAATTTTAGTACTTTCCCAATAGTAGTACAAACCAGGGGGCAGTTTCTAGGCAAGATAATAAATACACTTGTATTTGCAAATTAATTTTTATACATTTCTAAAAGCTTTTGGAGATTTTTAAATTGCATGTAATCCTGTGCAAGGAAACTGAATTGATAAAACTCCACATAACCTTCAGGGAAGTCGGGGTAGTAAGTCTGAAGAAGGGAAGGCTCTGGGGAGACTTTATAGAAGTTTTCATTACCCATAGGTAATGAAAAGTGGAGAGGGATTTTTTACAAGGGCATGGAGTGATCATACAAGGGGTAATGGCTTCAAACTGAAACAGGGAAGGTTTGGATAAGATATTAGAAGAAGTTCTCCACTGTGAGGGTGGAGAACTGACACAGATTGCTCAGAGTTGTGTGTGGCCCATCCCTGGCAGTGTTCAAAGCCAGGCTGGATGGAGCTTTGAGCAGCCTGGGGGTTTGGAACTAGGCAATCGTTATAAGGTCCCTTCCAGCCCAAACAATTCTAGAATTCTATGATTCTGTATGTGTATTTGGGGAGCTGTATTTTTCTCCTCAAATGGCAGCCCTGATGAAAGCATTTTGCTGGGGTATGGCATTGAACATTTTGTTGGAGTTTGAAAATTCGACAGTGAGACACCTGGCACAGCAAGAGAGTGGAAAGATTATGTGAGCTGCACATCAAACAGGGACAGGGTCTTCCTGGCATTTATGTCTGTGCTAAAATATTTCTGCTTTCCTCTTTTGTTTTCTCCCCTGTGAAGTACTTGAGCTCAGGGGACCTTCCTTGGTTGGGAATTTGGGTCATGATGGCTGGCTGAGGTGCGTTCAAACAAAAATCTGGGCTTTTTGAGCTCTGGGAATAAAAATGTGCAGCATTTCTGTATCTTTTTGGTGATAGAGCCGCAAGGTATGAGCAGAGCAGAATTCATGGTGGGACAAGTAAAAAAATGAAGATGGGGCTGTGTTGGATATTGACAGACACATGAAGTGCCACTTGCCTTGAAACCCGTTTCCTTTGCAGGAACACAGGCTGTTTCCTATGCAGCCTCTGATCAAATTGGGCAATCAGGTAAAAATAAATTATGTTTTCATCTTTGTTTCCACTGACAATTTGAGGGCATTTTTGTAAAATCCTTCTTAGCTGTGCTTACAAGTCCCATCTCTTAAAGATTTTGGGGAAGACACCTTTTCATCCAGCAATTTTTTGGCTGTCTGGAGGAAGCACATGCCCTGTTCAACATTCCCTGTGACCACACTCTGAGGAGGATGTCCTCTGTGTTAATGGGCTAATTTTCATCCTTGAACCTTCAGACACATATTGACAGCACACACTGAGAGGAGAATCAAATAACCTGTTACTTCTTCTCTTATCTGTTTACCGGATTAGTGCTGTAATAACTCTGACAAACTGTACCATAGCAGCTCTGCATTCAAAGACTCCTAAAAACCTCCGCGGGGACTGAAAGGTTTCATAAGAGTTAGAAACAAGCAATATGGCATTCCCAGTCCCAGGTGTACTCTGATTTGTTCTTTTTACAATCTTCTTGCTCATGACCTCAGTTTTGTACAGCACACTCCAGGGATGCTTGTACAAAACCAGCCATAAGTAAAGACAGCTGTATATTTCATTAAAGTAGATGAAAGGGCTGAAGGTGTAATGCCAAATGGACAGGAGCAGTGGGACTGAAAAGCTAAAAGTTTTTCTACTAAAGCAGCAATTTATCACTTGCTTACACAACTTGATGTAAGTAGGGCTTTTGCCAAAAATATTTCTTTAAATCCTAAAACCCCCAAACGTTTCATATCATATATGTTTGGAAGTAATAAAAACATGCAAAAGAGTGTAGCAGACCTCTTTATGCACTTAATTATGTAGCTAATGCAAGTTTCCTTAATTTTCAAATCTCATCTGCATAGATACAGAGATCACAGAACAATTTTGAGGCTTGTTCTTTAACCAAGGGAAATAATAACTACAAAGGGAATAATTAAACCACAAAAAGTATTTACAAATAAGATAGCATCTGACAGAAAGCCATGGGGGGCATCTTCCATTGTAATTCTTCTTTTTAATGGTGGTATTTAAAAGAAAATAGAGAAAGAAACAAAAGTCAACTAGGAAATATCTGAGTATTGATTTTTAGTTTGAAATGCTGGTTTTAAAGGTTTTAAAAGTTATTTTTACTTCGTGTTGTCCTATTTTATCACTTTCTATTCTATAAAAGATTCAAAAGGTTCTTCAGAGATGTGTAAAAGGTACATCCTTGTGTCCTACAACTTGCAATCTGTACTAGATAGCAATAAATAAGTAGATAAATATATATGCAGATAAGCACTAAATTATATTGAATGGTATGTGGCCATCTATGAAATCCCACATTTGTTGCAATTGGGATATTCATGCCTTACTTTTCTCTGAAGAAAAAGGATCTGAATGAGACATCCTGTGTCAAAAGCTTCTGGGCCTGATAAAGAAAAAATGTGTTAGAAACAGGCAATGGGTATTATTCCTCCCTCTTGCAATGACTTCAACAATGAACAGCAACTCTGGGAAAACAAACAAACAAAAACCATAAGCAACCATTAGAGAAATGTTTGACTCCTGAAAGGCATCTTTATAAAGTTACCATGTGGAAACTGTACAACTAGAGTGACATCAATACATAGAATCAAGGCAGAACCCCCTGTCTTTAGCTCACATGGGGTCTTCTGAGGTCATAGAGGGTGGTTGCCTAAACAGCCCTTTAAAGCAGAGTAAGTTTTTGAAGATATTTGTCAAATTGATTTAAGATTCATTAGTGGTCCAAATCTCATTACAGCATTGCAATTTTTAGTTTTTCCAACGGCAAAATCCATACCCTAAATATGCTGAGCTTGCATTTCCAGCTTTTAGATCTTACTATTTCTTTGCTACTTTGTTGCTACAGGATATTGAACATATTCATGAGAGAGAAATCCATGTCTGATTGTTAAATGCATAAAAACATGAGGCACTAAAAAATCCCTGAACTGAAAAGGGGTTTGGGGCAGGAGACTATAGAGAGAAGTATAAATTTGCTCTGTCCTCATAACCTCTTTTCCAGATGTCCATGTCTGCTACTTTTGGAGAGGTGATATTTGTCTGAACTGATGTTTGTTTTGATCTGTTCTGGCTGTTCTTACAGCTCTCCTATAGAGATTTACACAGCTTATTAAGTAACACCTTAGGTTTTTATCTGCTCTGTGAATATCTAGATTGTGCTCTATGGCAGGTTTGACTGCAGGGCACTTGTTTGATCATTTAATCAACATGGATCTTAAATTGTAAAAGAGTTGTAGGTGTCAGTAAGAATAGAAAATCTAACTTTTCTCTACAGTTCTGTGACAGATCTTTTTTGGAATTTGGACAGGTCACATTAGTCTTTTGCCAATGGTAGTATGCTGTGAAGATATCTACATTTCCACTGTCCACCAGGACTCCAAGGTTTTACTGTAAGTTAGTGTTTTGTTGGGCCATATCCCTATTCATAAAGACATGCTGCAGGTTTTATTTCCAGATTTATAAATACAAATGTGTATATTCCTTGCTTGTGCCTGTTCCACAAACCACCCTAGTGCTCTGTCTCCATGAGCTCAACTTTGCACTCTAGTTTGTCTCAGAAGGATGCTGTGGAAGGTGGTCATCCACTGTGAAGTGCAAAAACTGCCACCTGCTCCCCCCGTGTGTTTTCACTGTTGGAGGATGAATCTGTGAGCACTCCTCCTCCTCAGCCTCTGAACTGCCAGTGACTCAGAAACCCACAAAGCTGCTTTGACAAAGAAGGTCAAAAGGGGGTACCCTCTGACTGTTCGATCCTCATTAAGAATTTGCTTTGCATTCTAACTATGCAAATATTTCCACAATGTTTCAGAAATACCTGTGGAGTGACATATATGCTGGAAGATGAATGAGTCCTGTTCTTTCTTATCTAGGCTCCTGTCAATGGTACATGAACAACTAAAGAAATTCATCTTGTGTCTTCTCATTAGCTATGATTGTAACCCCTCCAAGACTTGATTTGGGTTAAGTAAATGTATCTATATTCTACCTTTTACCATGCTCTTGTGTTTTCATGGTTTATTTGCCTTTAAAAAATAGATTGGTTTGAGTTATTTTTATTCTTGGGGTTTCTTCAGCTCTGAAAAGTAGTTTTGAGTAAAGGATGGGAGGACCATACTTAGGACAGACAGGTCTTCATGTTCATGCTGAAGAAGTTAATATATAAAGCTCAAAATTATTTTTTTGTTACCTTCTTGGTGAGATATGGATGGTATTGTAACTCTGAACTAGCATATAACCACACCAAAGAAGCCCAGCTCATCTAGACACTTAGGAAATGGTTTTAGCTACTTAGGGCCTTAATTTATTATTAGCAAAATTTTAATGATAGCAGATGGCATTATTTGTGTACATTCGGCCTTACTGGGGTTAATTTTTATATCTTTTTTTTTTAATGTAAGTGTTAAATACATTCAATATTAAATATTTTAATGGTGGCGTTGCTGAAAAAAGTATCTCATTAAAATCAATGAAAAGCATTTTGGGCACAGAGAAAAAAAATATGTAAGTTCTACTTTTGCATATGTATGTCTTCCCACTATAGCTATCAGAGATAATTTTGCTTAGATCCGCATCAAATATGCATCTTTGGGGAACTTTTAGTTAAAGAGCTGTGTATTCTGTCTTGACAAGCACTGGGTATATTATGTATGTTTTGGGTTTGGCAATCCAGTAGTCATTCCTGTGATCCATACAAACAAAGTACCCAAACCAATAAGGTAACTAAACCTTCAATTACTGTAATGTATGTACAGAGCATTTCTCCTCCTCCCTACTTCCCTTCGCCCAAACCATCCCTCGTTCCCCTGGGCATCATCTGGTTGCTAAAGCATTGAATCCATCACAGTGCACTTAAACGGCTGCGGGAAATTTGTTTTACAAGGCTGGTTTTAACTGAACTACCTGCTGTGCACCACATTGCTACTGTTTGTGAAATGAATGATGGGAAAAGCAAGTCTGTGATTTCATTTGTTCAGACCGATTAGTCACACGTTGCATATGGTATCATTTGCTTGTCACTTAATGACTGACCAGCCTGCCTGAATCATTAGTGCGGCAGCGCAATGAAAGGAAGACATAAACATAATGATGAGCTCAAGGAAGTGGAGTGCTGTTTTACCTAAAAGAAATGGTGCGCAGAAATCCAGCACAGCTGCAGGTGCTCCGACGACAATGTGGGAAGCAGTTAGCTTCCAATTTAGCAGAAAATTAAGAGCGAAAAAACTGTTATTTGTGAGAGAAGATACTCATGGCAAGCAATCATCCATGCTCTATACCCACAAGATGAGCATTCAGCTGTCTTTGTCGTGACTTAAAACAATTGGTATCTTGGGCAGCATTCAACACCAGATTGGTGCTTATTATCTGCAGTTTATTCTTTCTTGGGATATTTTGTAAAACCCCCCCTTTATTTTATGGTTAATTTGCTTGCTTGAATGTAAAGCCATTTAAGCTGAAAAATCTGGATTGGGGTTCATCATTGTGCCAGTGCTCTGAGCTGTGTGATGCAACATAATTGGCAATTTTAAAATTCATAATCCATTTTGTTTCATGCATACACACACGCACACACGCACACACACACACACACACACATCCCCTGCCATCCCCTCTCTGCAAACCAGTAAAAAAGCATGATTAGAGCATGTGGATTCCTTCAGCGAAATATGAGGAATCAACAAGAGGCAAGTTTTTATAAAGTTAAATAATGGATTTCTACTAGTCAGGAGAATATGATCCCCAAAGGAGAAGTATGGAAGTATAAATGGATGTGAAATATCCTCATTCTTAGCAAGGGAAGGCTTCTGCCAGGATTAGCAGAACTTCACATTGCACAAAAATACTGGAAAATCTGAAATTTTTATGTATGTAATTTTTAATGATGTTGGTAGCAGGATACTGAGAAAACATTGTAGGGTGGGAGGGACTGGAACTTGGAATTCAAAAGGAAAATGCAATAATTTCTTAAATGCATGGCTGTTTATACCAATGCACATTGCTATTTGTTCAGAAGAACTTAAAATTTACTTTTTCTAATTGATGATGAAAGGCAAACCGGGAAAATTCAGGCTCTGACTCCTTCTATAAAAGCATTTTGTTTTTCTCTCCTGTTTTATGTCTTGTCTTTGTTCCTGGAAAAGCTTTCACTTCTCTGGAGTTTCTTACAGGCCTTGGAAGCCAAGGGATTTTCTATGTCTCACCCACTTACCATAACGTATGGTGCTGGCAGGGTTGATTATTTTTTTAAGGTTTATTGCTTCAAGAGTAACTTGAGTTACATCAAATTCTGTCTTGCCTGAGATTGTGATTTTAGTACTTCCTTGTGCTCCATTTTTGTTTTCACCAGCTGGCCACAGCCAACACTCAGCTCCACTCTATTTCCCTCTGGCTAATGGCCAGCTACCTTGCCTGCCAACTCTGCTTGCGATCCTCTGGTTCCTCTCCACCCATTTCCAACACTCTTGTCAGTTTGCATCCTCTACTTCATTAAGCATATCCTCTGGTTTTTCAGAAATGAAGTATTCTTTATCATGCTGGGATAGAAGTGTTCTGAGTTCACAAACCCCAGAGTACCAGAGCTGCAGGATTTGCCATGTTGCACCTGCATGGCAGGAAATGAGGCTGAACTGTTCTAGCAGGACTCTATTCACCCTAAAGTGAAAACCTTTATATCTGAGGAAGTTAATTTCATCAGCAATTGATAATGGCATTATCAACTTTGAGTGAAAAATTTTTGCTGGGTATTTTATTGCCCTTGTTTGAAGACTTAAAGTATTTCTCTGTTCTATTTGGTTCAAATTCACTACATGCTCTGAATTGCTCAGTTTTCTGGCAATCCACCGGTGTGTTTTCCAGTGGGAATGTGCTGCAGCCTTAAGCCAAGTGACTTCATGTGAAACATGGCTACAGTCACTAGTTCATAGAAACACAGAATCATGGCATTAGCTGAGTTGGACAGGACCCACAAGGATCATTAAGACCAGCTCCTGGCCCTGCACAGCACCATCCCCAAGAGTCACACTGTGTGCTTGAGAGCGTTGTCCAAACACTTCTTGAACTCTGTCAGGTTGGTGCTGTGACCACTTCCCTGGGAAGTGTGTTCTATTGCCCAACCTCCTTCTGGGTGAAAAACCTTTTCCTGATATCCAGCCTAAACCTCCCCTGACACAGCTTTGGGCCATTCCTTGTTGCTGGTCACCACAGAGAAGAGATCAGCATCTGCCCCCCTCTCCCCTCACAAGGAAGTTGTAACTGCAGTGAGGTCTCACCTCAGTCTCCTCTTCTCCAGGCTGATCAGCCCAAGTGTCCTCAGCTGCTCCTCACACAGCTTCCCCTCAAGGCCTTTCACCATCCTCACTGCCCTCCTTGGGTACTCTCTAAGAATTTTCTTACATTGTGGGCCCAAAACTGCCCCCAGCACTCGAGGTGAGGCTGCCCCAGCTCAGAGCAGAATGGACAACCCCCTCCCTTGCCCAGCTGGTGATTCTGTGCCTCATGCACCCCAGGACAGGGTTGGCCCTCTGGCTGCCAGGGCACTGCTGAGTCAGATTCAGCTTGCCATTGCCCAGGACCCCCAGGTCCCTTTCCATGGCACTGCTCTCCAGCTTGTCGTTCCCCAGTCTATACACACATGCAGGGTTGCCCCATCCCAGGTGCAGAATCCAGCATTTCCCTTGTTGAACTTCATGTGGTTGGGGATTGCCCAGGCCTCTCACTTGTTGAGGTCTCTCTGCTTATGATTGGTTTGATCTCCAAATGGCAGTGGAGCAGCATCTCACCAGAACAGCGATGATTGAGACAAGAAAAGTTCAGCTATTCAAATTTAATGAAGAATTTACAATAGTGTTAAAAATCTGTCTTTGAGACAAGCATTCATAAGTACTGCAAGGTGAACTCTGTGAAGTCTGGGTAACTGAACAGTTGTTTAACCCAAATGTTAAAATTGTGGAAGTTATAAAATATTTAATAGATGTTGGCTCATACTGAGTTTGTGAGTTCCATGCATTCAGATGGTGAAGTGCAGTCTGTGCATCCTAATTGATGGCAACAGCCTCACATTGACAGCTGCCTATGGATAATGACTCATATTTAAGAAATGTGTTCATAGTTGATTTATTTACTCATTGAAATGAGACTATCTTTTGCTTTATTTTTTTTTTAAACAGTTTATTTAAAAAAGTAAAGCAAAAGAAACATTGGAGAATTTAGAGAGTATCATTAAAATCCTCATGACAGAACTGTCTGGCTTGCTCCATCACTTATTCTGGTCACCAAAATTCATGCAAGAATCAAGCAAAGCTACCTGCAAACCTCCCCCTAGGGAAAAAAAAAAGGAGGTGGGGTGTAAAGAAGTCATGGAGAAAAAGAAAGTTCAAAGAAAACTATTTTTATATTTTTGTTTCAAAATTTATTTGCACATAAATCTGAATTTAATTCAAAGTAAGTCAGTACACCATCCCCATCTTCCAAGTCTAATGGTATTAAACGCTCAACAAATTTCAAAATATTTCTGTTTAACTTCTTTTTACTTTTCTAACCAAGGAACAACGAATGACATTATTTTCCCCTAACACCAAGTAGAAGCAAAATAGCTTCAGACCAACTTTAAGTATATTGCATTTCACTCCATATTCCATCCCCCTCTTGCACATACACAAGTAAAACCACTGTGTACCTTCAGAACCTTGTTTTTCTTTTATTTATTCGATTTCAGAAACAAAAAAGTCATATGGAGATTAACACTATGAGCCAGCATGGGGACCAAACAAAAACTAGAAAAAAGCAATTATGCTGCTGCTGCTGGCATTCCTGTACAATGCTCAAATTGCAAGGCTGTCAGTGCTTCCTGCCATATTTTGATTTTTTATAAGACACTTTTGCCTTCAGCTAAAAGCATTCGAGTATTTTGCAGCTATTCCATATTCTGTACTCTTGTAATTCAAATATTTTTTTAAAAATGAGGTATTTTAATAAACCTCTTGACCATTTAAAGTACTATACAATATGAAATCATTACAGACATTATTTCTATATCCAGCAAAAATTTATAGCTACATGGATATATCCTACTGTAGGTAACTCAGGGAGTCCACCAGGCACTGGATGAATGTCAGCATCACCGAAGCTATTCCCTCCACAACTCCATAAGATTGCCCAGAGAAATTGTGGAGGCTCCATTCCTGTCAGAGTTCAAGGCCAGGCTGGATGGGGCTCTGAGTAACCTGGTCTGGTGGAAGGTGTCCTTGCCCATGTCAGGGGTGTGGAACAAATGATCCTTAAGGTCTCTCCCAACGCAAACCATTCTATGATTCTATGATAACATAAGAAAGTCCTCAAGAATTGTGCAGTCTGGTCAGTAGAGAACTTGCATGGCACAAACTGTTTGTGATCAAGGTATTGGGAGGCAACTGAGTGCTCTTGGAGCCCAGATGTCCATCCAGTACTGTCCAGAGGACCCAAGTAGTCATCAAGGTCATAGTGACCATTAATTGTGTCTCTTATTAGCTCAGGAAGCTAAAGAAAGAACAAGAAAAAGCTGGGAGGTGACAAAGGATTGTCTAGCAGAGTGTGGTTGTCCATCCATATGGCTGGAACCAAAACAGGAAGAAATACGAAATTTGTCTGGGACGCTGGAATACTCTTTCAGATACCTGAAGGAAGTTCTCTGAATCTGATAAAACACATCATTGATGTTCCTCCTTTGACCACATCAGTGTAGATGTCACAGCCGCTCACTCATTTATTTTGTGAATCCAGTCTTTCTTTTCTTTTAGGAGCACAGAAGGAACTTTTGTGAAGAGCCAAAAGGAATGTTTACAGTCAGGTGAATTTTCGGTTTAAGTGAGAAGAAAACAAAAAGTTTGATCCAAGCAAAGGTAATCTATTTTAACAGTCCAAATCCTGCATTTTTTCAGCTGAATTAGTTTCCTTTTCTTCTCTCTACAATGTCTCCAGGACTTCCCCTACACATCCACCATGGGGAAAACTAAATTGGCATAGTGGCAGAAAAGTAAGGATGGCAATCCCCTCGTGCTGCAGAGTGAGAGCATCCACAGCCTCCTCTGCAACCAGTCTCTCCATTCTCACAGGCAGAGTTTCAGGGAAGGAATTGAGAGGAAAAAGTTGCTTTTGCTGTGGCAATGAAAAGTCAAGCAAGTCTCCAGGAAAGAATAGTAGTTCCAAGAGGGGATTTTCCAACAGAGTAAATTGTTTGTGGGAGTCCCAAGGTTTCATTGTAATTGGCCCCAAGGCAGCAGTCTTCCCGGTGGATTGCTGTTGTGAGTCAGCCTAGCAGGAAAGCAAGCCTTGCAAGGAGGCAAGCAGTCATTAAACTCCTTAACTCTCACTCATAATTCAGAACTATTCTGATTTAACAAGACTTTCTTCTGTAGCTGTCTAAATTCTCACCTTTAAGAGTTTATTGAAAAAAATGTTCCTCCCTCCTCCTCCTCACTAAGATCATTTTAAAGTAACAAAATATCAGAGAAAAAAGCCTTTATTCTTCTGTCATATGGCTGGCTTGTGCAGTGCCAATACTGATATTGACTCAGAAAGCACATTATACAGTGTTGCTAAAATATTTGAAATTACGTGGATTATGTAAATTTTGTTAGTGAAAAATTCAGTGTAAATTTTGGCTTTCTCTCTGTTTTTAACTTTCATGTCAGATGCCAAAGTGGAAGAAGAAAAGCAAATTAACTAATCTCTTACATGAAATTGATTTACCTTACCTCCTTGTTACATACAGTTATAGCTATAATTACTTATCTATCCCTTATAACCATATTGTTTATCTATTGGTGAGTCTGTCTGTCTATCTATCTGTCATGTACTTATATACCTACCACTACACCACCTCACTGGTGGAGCTCTGCAAAAATCAGTGCTGTTTCAGCTTGCTGTCAACAGGCAGCCTGCGTGGCTTACTATGGAAAAACAAATCTGACAGTAATTACATGAAAGAAACAATGTGCAACAACTCTCTCCTTACGCAGAGACTTTGGTTACAAAAACATATACAGCAGAAATATAAAGAATTAGACATGACTGATGAATTAAATCACTGGAAAGTGAGTTTTCCTCCATTTGACTAGATGGAAACACCTGAAAATTGCACTGAACTGAAAGAAGAATTAGTAAATATGCTAAAACTTCTGAGGACAGCAAAGGGAGAAAATGCCTGTGAAGTAATAGTGGAAGTGACATTTTGAAATTGATATTGTTACATCAAACATGATATGTCTTGTAACAGATGGCTTGCCAACTATATTTGATGTGAATGTAGGGTTAATTACAGTATTTGAAAAAGCATTTGGACACCCATTTTTGGTATTTCAATATGATGGGCATCAGCAAACACCAAGGATGAAAATAATTGACCAAAGCTTGAAGAAATGCGAAAATTGCAACAAAACCAGTAAACTTCAATATCTCATGTGCACTGAGCAATCAAAATTTCCAAATATATTGGAAATAATCAATTTATTCTGATTGGTGAAGCATAACAATACATAGCTATTTAGCTACTGGTGGGCAGCTTAATTTGTCATCTAGTTTTTGGAGAAGGAGAGTTTGCACTTGACCTCCAAAGACCAGAATAATTCACAACTGACTCATGGCAAAGGCTTGTGACCTAATGGTTTTGTTTATTTTGGTTTGCATTTGAAACATTCTGAATTTCTTGAGGAAATATGAATTTCTGGGTACTTTTCTATACCCAACTTCATTTAAGAATCACAGAGTTTTTCAGGACAGTGTTATCATTAAAGAAAATTAAATCAAAATATAGTAGATTCTTTAACTCACCTTTTGCAATTTATTGAATTATTTTTGAAAGCAAATACTCTATTTTATTGCAAATCTAAACATAATTGATTAAAAAAATTTCCGAGCTCCTTTCTACTGAACACCTACAAGATATAGATATCTTCAATTTTAAGTCAAATTCAGTTTGGCAAACAAAATTGTCAAATTCAGTAAATAAAAATGAGGGATCTGTGAACTTGGTTAGGAATTCTTAAATTTGAAGATACAGCATTTAATAGGGTCAATCTTGCAAATAGAATTCAGGGCCCAAAACCACTTGACTACTTGCTTAAAGACAACAAGGTGCTATAAATACATATTCCAGTATTTGTATAGTAACATATCCATGAGTTCTTTTCACCTATGCAGTATATGAAATTTGACACCAGAAACTTCTGCAATTGAAATGTGTGCTCCACATGCTGCACTGAAAACAAGTCAAGACCAAATGAACAATTGCATTGCTTCTTACAGTGATGTGAAATGGAAAAATATTCTCTCCTGGGGGTATTATTGGTTTCACAGCGTCTCTGCATGAGTGCACAAACTGCAAAAGTGAAGCAGTTGCCATCTGTCAGGAACAAAACCGGTTACACCAGTAGCATCTGTAGGTGAACCTGCACTCCGAAGAGACACGCTGAGCCCTGATGTGGGGTTCAGAAATGTACCAGTGCCTTATGTTCTCCTGCCAGCTGCTGCCCCTGTTGGCCAGGCCAGGCTCTCCTCCCAGTTGGTTGGTGGCTGGCTCCAGCCCATTGCCCAGCTCTCACCCAGCAGTCACGAGGGAGAAAGACCTTTCAACTGAAGTTCACCAAAGTCCCCTGAAGGGACTTCCATCTCAGGAAGGATTTCCAGATCCCACAGTGCAGCAGAGGAAGCCAGGATGCTGCACAGAGCAGACATGGGGAAGTCAATGCCAATTCACCTACACTATACAGCTGAGCACAGTAATTACAGACATGGTGTGCAGCATGCTTGTTTATTTGCTGCTTTATATCACACACTGTGTAATAGCCTGCAGGAATTCATTCTGCCCCTAATTCAGTCTTAATTAAAATTATGCCTTTATCTGGGAAAAAAAGCCAAAAAAGTTGAGAAGGGTGGGTGGAATAAATGAGTAACAGAGTACATTAAGCCATTGCCTCAACTAGTATCAAGCTCCCTTGTGCATCTAAAACTTTTGAATGGCAGTAAGAGAAAATTGAATTTAGTAGGATGTAGTGAGTGCCCTGTAAAATCTATGTATTGGATAAGTGGGTCCTAGTTATTCTAAATGAGCTACAGCTGCGAAGTCCTTAGCTGGGCAGCAGCTGTGGCTCATGAAGATAACTGGGATAAAAAGGGGTGGGTCGAGAGCCCTGGTGGTGCCTCTGTGAAACCATGAGGAGCTGCACTACAGAA
The DNA here is from genome assembly GCF_035770615.1 of Melospiza melodia melodia. NCBI lineage: Eukaryota > Metazoa > Chordata > Aves > Passeriformes > Passerellidae > Melospiza > Melospiza melodia. The sequence continues at coordinate 32,280,160 of NC_086194.1, read as the reverse complement.
AACAGCGACATGGTAGAAAACCAGCTAGAAGGTAAGGACTTTAGGAATACAATAACAACAGTATGGGACTCTAGAAATATGAAATACAGCAAGTGGTGACCCCAATGTGATGGAGGTATGCAGCCCGAGAACTGTGGATGGCCATTGAGCCAGGACTGTGGGAAAGGCAGCCAAGAGCTGCAGAAGAACATAGCTATTGAATCAAGGAGCTCTGGCAGCCAGGAGCTGTGAGAAATATGGCCTTTGAGCAAGAAGCTGTGTGTGTGTGTTGTACGAGGCCTTTGAGTCTCGGGATAAAACATGTATTGTAAAGGAAACGTATATATTGTACTTGAATATCTCTATTGCATTTGAATATATCTGTTAGTAATAGAAAAAGGGGGAAATGTAGTGAGTGCCCTGTAAAATCTATGTATTGGATAAGTGGGTCCTAGTTGCTCTAAATGAGCCACGGGTGTGAAGTCCTTAGTTGGGCAGCAGCTGTGGCTCATGAAGATAACTGGGATAAAAAGGGGTGGGTCGAGAGCCCTGGTGGAGCCCCTGTGAAACCATGAGGAACTGCACTACAGAGAACAGCGACATGGTAGAAAACCAGCTAGAAGGTATGGACTTTAGGAATATAATAACAACAGTATGGGACTCTAGAAATATAAAATACAATAAGATAACAACAGTAGGAGTTTGCTCTGGCTATAGTGTTGAATCAGTCTGACTCTCAGCTTAATTAAGTAAAGCTCGTGACAACAGAGCATGGGTGGGCAAAGGTGTGAGTGCATGGACCTCTCCATGTCTTATGACCAAGTCTCATTCCAAACAATTGGCTATTTCTTACATCTTAAGGATGTAACTACTAATCTTTCAGATCATACAGAAAATGGATTTACAGAAAAAAATCAGGCAGTGAAGAAGAAGTCACAGACATTAAACATACCTGCTAATCTCTTCCTGGTAGGTGACAATGAATAAATCAAGTGAGGCAGCCCAGATTTGGACTGACAAGATGGAGCAATCTCAAATGTCCTATTCATTCATGGCACTGAAGTCAACCAAGGCTTTATCTTGGATAGAGTTTTGGTTCTTAAATGACAAAATACATCCAAATTATATGATTGCTTAGAAAGTAAAATAGGATATGTATTTTATAGCCCCACCTCTTCCACATTAGGGGAAAAAATACCTAGTATATGATCAAGCAAATATTTTTATATCATTGGTGATGCAGCATAGGCTACTCTACATCTGAGCAGTGGTTTTGTTTCCATGCAAGGAAATGGAGGAAGCCAACACTTGTTTAACTTGGTGGGCAATGACAAAAAGACACTGCGGGAAGACACTTGGCTAGATTTTTTTTTTTCTGGAAAAGTAAGTGAATATGAAATCTTTTTTATCCTGAAATCTCTACTTTATTTGGTCTGTAGTTCCAGGTAGAAGAAAGTGTTGTATTATGGAAAGAGCATTGTGCCCTGCACTCTGCTCTGCAGTTCTTGGGACAACAGTTGTAGTCCCAGTTGTATCTATGGGACAGAGCATCTTTGCTGTGACTGGTGGGCATGTGTACACATGGCTTTGTGACTCCAGCTGGTGCTGGGGACAGGGGCAGCACTGGCCAGCCACTTAATTCTTACATAAAGCAAGACATCTTTGAAAATCTCTATCTCCAAGTACTTTGCTTTTCCAGTGGTCTTTATCTTATTTCCTTTCTGTCACTGTTTTTTTCCCCATTAACAGTGGCACATAGCCTGTCATTATGTTTTGAGGCCATTAAAGCATTTTCAGCAGTACTAGGTAAATCTACCTATGATCAGTGACTTTAATGACTAGAAAAATGGTTTCTAGGGAAACGTCTGTTCAAAGGAGAGAAAAATAACATGCAGCTCATTAGAAAGGTTCGCAGCATACCTGCAGAAGGTGAGGTGCATTTCCCTTGCCAACTTCCTCCACCTGGGGGTAAGAGGAAGCCTTTCCAAAGGCTGTGCATGGTTTGAGAGTCTAACCCCCCAGAGTCATGCTTCATGATGGATGTTTAAAGAGGTGCCATCATGAACATAATCCTCAATACAAGTATTTTCAACAATTATGAAATAGAGAGAAAAACAGCACATGTACCCCATTTACAAAAAATTTTACAGCGGGTTCAATAACTAACTCCAGACTTTTTTATTAGTTCCTATTTGGAAGGGTAAGCATCTTTGCAAAGCAATAGGACAACGTTTTTCCCTCCTGCTTCCTTCTCAGGTTACTCACCACCCTTTTCCCCAGTCAAATAGCTTTCACGGTGTATCACTGTGTCACCAAGGCAAGGCAACAGGACTCTGCCAAAACTCTGCTGGCTAAAAGTAAGCGGAGCATTTTCTTCCATCTGCAATCAATTCTTTGTAGCAATGATGTAGCCTGTATGTGGGGCAAATAAATATACAGCCCCTGTAACATCTCCTCCTGTCCACATGGTACCAACAGCCTTCCTCAGGAGCTCTTACTACCAAGTGGAAACAATAGATGAGGATGGACTTGTGGCTGAGAAAGTGGGGTCTACTAACAAGCAGAGGTTAGTCCCTAGCAATGCCATTATTTTTCACAAGTTCTAGTTCAAGTGCTCAGCTGAGCAGGACAGGAATTGCAGCAAATCCTGGGCTTCAGCACAAGGCTCTCCCCAGACCTGCCTCATCAGCAATGGAGAGGCAGCCTCCCCAGGCAGAAGCATGATCATAACACCTCCTGGCTTCTGGATTTGAAGATCAAGGAGACCTTCAGCCATGTGAACAGTGATGCTGCAGGGCTGGCCCAGGCCCAGCAGGCCTGGAAAAGGGCAGAGCTTGAACCCACTGAAAGCCACAAGGGCTGCAGTTTGCCAGAAGGTGGCAGAAATCAATGACCACAAGTCAGTGACCCACAGCATGTACTCCCACCCCATCCCAGAATGCTGAAAGCCCTGGGATTCTTCAGCCAAGTTTAGATGGCTGAGTTAAGGATTGCTAAGCAATCCCCACTCTAGCTTGAGAGAGATTAAATTATGTTCCTCACTTTATTTGAATGTATTTAATGTTTATTTCTATATGTGCATGAGTACTTAATTTGGCATAATTATTGAGATGAATTGCAGCTAACATTACAAGAAAATTGTAACTTGTCATAAAACAAGTGGGTCATATTATAACAGAGCTGCTACCACACAGAAATACTCGGCTACAATAGCTTAATAACACAAATAAATCCACACTCCCCAACATCATACTTCTTTGGGGAGTTGATTAATTATTAGGAAGTAAAATGGCTAACAAAATAGCATATATAAAAATATCTTCTCAAATGAATAAGATTGTAAATTTTAACTCTATTTCATGACAGCAAGTGTAAGCAAGAATTACACACAATGCAATGAGCTGAATGAATTAATATGCCTAGGGTTTTTGTTGCTAGAAATAGTTTGCTCTGTATTATAATCAGTCATTGTAACTGATCTCAGCTGCAGTTTAGCTTTCTTCTCGCAGTTTATAGGTGGTAGACAAACGTTTGTGCCAAAGAGGCCTTCCAACAATGTTCATCTTCGTAGCCTTTCCTACATTTGTGAGGCCTGACCTTCAGCATGCAGGTCCTTTCAATACATTAGAAAGATAGAGTTGCTGCTTTCACCTCTTGTCCTTTTCTGCCTGCTGCAACCCGGTCCTTGCTGTCCTTAGCCCCTATGGTCCTCCACAGTTTAGCCACCCAGGTACATCCTTCTCATAAAGTTAAGAAACCAAGAATGTTGAAGACAGAGGCAAAGAATGTGTTAAGCATCTCTGAATTGTTCATGGCCATGTTTGTGATGTGACCCTCCTCATCCTGTACTGCTATATTTACACTGCCTATTGACATCAGTATATTTGAAAAAAATCATTTTATTGTCCCGCACAGTTCTGTCCAGCTTCAATCCCAGTTGATCTTTGGCCATATGAATTTTCTCCCTACAATGGCAAACAACATTTCTGTTTTTTTTTCATGTCAACTACCTTGCTTCCAGTGGGCATACACCTTCCTTTCTTACCTTTTTCCAAGAGAAGATTCCTGTTCAGTCAAGCCAGCCTTTTGTCTCACCTGCTTGACTTCTGACATTTGGGAATTGTTTGCTCCTGTGCCCTTTGGAGGTAATGTTTAAAAATTGACCAGCACTGATGGTCCCCAGCACCCCCAGGGGAACTTACTAATTCCCTGAGCAGCCTGAAGTCAGCTCTCCTCATGTCCAGAGTTGAGGGTTTGCTGGCACTTTTCCTCTTATCAACAGAGATTTTAAACTTCATCTCTTCCTGACTCTGAATACAAGTTTTGTCATCAAATGTTAAAAAAATATTTCTCAGCTACCAAAAATCATGTACTTGGCTTAAAAGGCATGAATTTAGAAACAAAGTATCTTTTGGGCTCTTGCATTTTCTTTCTGCTTGAAAAATGTGTGTTTAATTTACTCACAGCTTCAATCTTTTCTATGCAGAAAGGAGGGCAAAAGTTTACTTTTTTTGTTTAAATAAATGTTTTGCAGTGCAGTAACATTAAGCTATTGTGATACCACATGAAGCAGTTTTCTGTTGTGGAGTAAACTCTGAAATCCCCACAAAGACAACACACAAAGTAATGGAACATGCAGAAGTAATGTATTATAACTTTGCTGTCACCACTACAACTGTAGGCATACTGCTACTTTTGATTTTTGTTTTTTTGTGGGCTCATTTTCACCATCAGTGAGAGGGTCAAGCACACCAGAACTCTGCTTTTTTCCAGAACACTTACGAAGTTTCCCACACTTTTACCAGAAAAATGGTTGCATGATATAGAGCAGCTACCCAAATTTGCCACCCCAGGCTTTACTGCTGGGTGCTGCTCTCTGTCTACTCTCTGTTTACCATGGCTGTGCCTCTGAACTCTCTGCAGACAGGGCTGCCATGGACTCATTAGACCTGGACATTTGTCCAAGCTGTGAAGGATGCCAGTGCTCTGCTTTGGCACTCTATTGCATGGGCATCTGGTCCTAGTGCTGCTAAGTGGCTGATTTCAACAAGCCAGTCATGTGTCTCCACATCACTCATTTATTCCAGGAGTGGAGAAGGATAAAAAAAGCATTTTATGACAGAAAAAATACTATTATGGGAAACAGTCTCCTCATTCAGATGCCCTTGTGTTAATGTATGAGAGCCAGTGATGCTATTAAAAAGATATTTTAAATTAGCTACATTTTATTTCCTGCACCTCCAATGTCAGCTTTTTTGTCTCTATATATGTAGCCAAAGTCACTGGAAATCCCATTTTATGGATGCATTTCCACCTTCATTCTGTTACTGCCTGAAAAATACATCTGAACTCAATGTTACCTTTATGTTGTGGACGTAGATACAAGTTTAATGCTGTGTGAATCAATCTTCTAACAGGTTTAAGGAAATGGCTGCTTTGGCTGACTCTTACTCCCACAACTTGTGACCTTGCTGTCCCAGCTAGCCTGGGGACACAGAGATGCCCAGTAGGACTTGTCCCAAAGTGTTTTCAGGTTTAATAGACAAGGCAGGGGGGTAGTAACATGGACCCTGTTTTCAATGTCAGGGCTGATTTCCATCAGGCAAAACTGGAGCTTAAACCACACCCCCTACTTCTAAGACTGGATCCCTGATTTTGTACTATCATACTAATGAGATCTCTAAAATTATCAGTCCGTTGTTGACAGGAAGAAAAACACATAGTGTCATAAAAGATCAACTCCACCAATCCTAGTGGGGATTTGATGCTTCCAAGGCAAACCAAAAGAGACACGAAACAACAACCCAGCTTAGGCAATACACATTGATAAGGATTTCTTCTATATTTAGCCTTTTGGAATCTGAGAATTACTTCATCATGCATTTTACCCTCATGTAATGAGAAAGAAAGGCATCACAGATGACATCAGGATGAATTTGACTTCTTCTGTATTTAATTTTTTAAATTTTGTTTTACTTTTTATTTATTTGTATTCTTTTACTTATACATTTTGGGGCCCACTGGATATTCAGGTACTCACACTGAAACAAAATATTAGTATATTAAAAGTCTTGCATTGTAAAACAAAGCTTCACTGATGCTTGTTTTCAAAACAGGGCTGATCTTTTTGACAACAAGTAAACAGTGATAATTCAGCAAATTGAAACCAGATGACCCCATGGAAAAACACAGTCCTTCATGAATTAGGATAGTTCCTCTAGAGTACACAGCACTACACTGGCTACAGCAACAGATCCCAAAATATAGAGAGCCCTCTGCCACATTTTTCCTACATGAGAAAAAAAATTAAGAAAAGGCACTTCAAAAAATATGTGATCCTCAAGGCAGACAACTCAGTGATGCTGCCAGCTTGGCTGGAGCAGTGAATCGATCCATGTGAAATGTTGCCCTAACACAAAGGACTGCCAGCACCCCTTTGCCAACATCTTAAGTGCCTCTGCATCTTGCTGTTCTGAAGGGCTCTGCCCAAGCCAAATTCAAGGTCATGGAGTTTCATCTTCAAGGCACTTCTTATCTTGGATGTCACTCCAAAGGTCAGGACTCTCTTTGGCAACTCCTGAGAGCCAAATAACAGTTTTTCTATAAGGCTGAAGTTTGCAGTACAGAGAGTGGGATAAATCTTTCTCAGCCTCAGGTGTAAAGGCATGTAAGGACCTCCTAAACCAACACAAAGTGTTGAATTGTAAAGTTGTTGAGTGAGGTTTAAAAAAACAAGTAAAGGCATATAACAGTCATTTGTCACACTGAGGTTTCAAACTTCACAGAAATGTCCTTGAGTAAGGGATTAATGGATCTTTGTAAGAACCTGCAAAACACAGACTTTGGATACTTGCATGGGCTGAAGCATCATGAAATTGACTGCTCCCATGTCTCAGGTAACTCATGCTTAAAGAAATTGATTATACTTTCTGGAGCATTGGTGGACTTAAAGAACTTCAGATGGGAATTCAAGTAAAATAAGGTACAATTGTATGGTACAATCTGCTCTGTACCATCAGTCATAAAAAAGAATGTAAGTTAAATCCAGGCAACTGCACTGTGAGAACATCCAAATAAAATATTTTGGTCATATTCTCTGAGAGAAAAGGATATAAAATCACCTTCTGCTAAAGCAGCAGCAGCAGCTTTGGTTATAATAAGGGACACAGAACTGTTTTAAGCTCAAAGAAAATTTGTGGTAATGTGATGTGATTTGAGGAGTCTATGTTTGTGGAGTTATGCAATTTGTGGTAATATGATGTGATTTGAGGAGAATATACCATACCTATAAACTAGGTAAGCTTTTGCCAGAAAGATCCTGGTAAAAATCAACAACTCGTTTTTAATGCAAGAACACTGATGTATACACATAACTATAGCAGGTGAGGTGAGGTAACCATGAATGTCCACAGCTTTTCTGGTGCAAGGAGAGAAGTTTCACATGCCAGTATTCCCATGCAAGCAAACAGTTTTGGTAATACAAGAGTATGTGCAAGCCAGTCAGGAACTAATGATTTTGTTGGACAAAACCAAACCCCAAACCTTTAGCTGGCCTTTTGCCTCTGGCTCTCTACACTACTGTTTGCTCCCTGCCATTACCCTGAGCTGCCTTTCCCTTGTATCACAGCCCTGCTATGCATCAAAAAGATGAGCTGATCACCCTTCACTGAGTTTTCATAGCTCCAGGTGTCTGTCAGACATGCTCTGGCTGCAGCTGAGCAGGGTAAAGAGGCCTGAGCTTAAGAAAAAAAGCCCAGGAGTCCTTTGAAGCCCTCTGCTCTCAGAAGCTGTTCAACTGAAACAGGATGTCTGGTCTCAGAGCATGCCAGCAGTACTGATTGCTGTCTGGTTTTCAAAGCTTACTCTAAAACTGTGCTGAGATGCTGAGCCAAAGACAGGAGAAGACTCTGTCCCCAGTAATGAAGAGCTAAATGGCAGAAAAGTGAGAGATATGCTTTCCATGGTGAGGAGAGAAGGATTAAAGAAAAATTCTACCCTGATTTTAAAAATGCTTCTGACTCCAAATGATTTTTATTCATGCTAACTAATGCATGCCTGACCTACACTTTTTATTCCTTTTAGCTGACAATAGCTTACTCATGGGTGCAGAAATGCTTATGTTAACTTTAGGGAAATCCAGCCTAGGTCCAACCAGACCCATCAGCCTATGTCTGAAACTGCTATGCAAATGCCATGGTGCTACTGCTGAAGCCAGTAGTCACCTGCAGCTGTGTGGCATCAAGCCCAAGGTAAGAAGCTTTGGCAGTGCCTGAGCCTGGCAGGGCAGCTCAGTGTAGACTCAGCACCAGCTGGGCTGAAGCCACATGTCTGTCACCAATCTGTCACCGCTCTTCAGTCCTGCTTCTGAGAATGGCCTTTAGCCTGGGGTCAGTGCAGGGGGTATGCACCTCAGCAGGTCCTGGGTTGCTGCTCATGCTGTGCCTCCTGAGCTAAAAAGCATGAGCTGTGTAGGAAAGGATGAGGGCGTCACCCAAGCTGCCACCCTTTCCCAGAGAGGTAGCAGCATCTATACCCAAGCAAGCTGATATGCTGCTCTCTGGGATGCTTAGACTGATTCCTAATTAGCACCAATCCTCCTACCATTCTTTTTCCTCCTTCTGCTTATTGGTTGCTCAAATAACTGAGTCTTTGCTGAAGCCAGGTTTGAAAAGTTAGTGCCAACCTGGTTTTGCTTTGAGCATCAATGAACAAATGTATAATGTAATTACTTAAGACTGGCCGGGTGCCATTAGTCACACACAGCAGCATGATTCTCTGGCACCCTGCAGAACTGGCACTGGTGACTGGAAAAAATAATGAAGACATTTATATTTTTATTAAGGAAAGATCAGCTGAATAACATCCTGGTGATATAATAAAATGCCTTGACTTTCAGAGAAATTCAGAAAGGTCTAGACTCTAATGAAAAAGAGTTAAAGCACATTTGCATTCAGCAACTGCAATGATACTGAAGCAAGGAAACAGAAGCTGTCTAGACCTTTATCATATGTTTTTTTCTCTCCCTGTCCTTTTTCAATATTTCTTCCTTGCTTGTCCCAGATGCTACCTGCAGCAAGAGTGTAGTATTCCTGGTTTTCCTTTGGTCACTTACAGTGCTGAATTCTTCATTACATTCCAATATCTAATGCAGTATATGACACACAAAGCACAAAGCTAAGGACTGTTCTGAGCCATGGTAATCTAACTGAAAGTATTCAGAGCATTCTGGATCAGGTTTTTAAAAAATTCTCATTTGAGGTAAAATCAGTTCAAAAAACCACTCCAAGGCTTTTATTGGAGTGGAATGAAGTGTAGTCTCAAATGAGCTGCAACTACCCTCAGCAGAGTCAAGAGTCAGATTTATGAAACCCTCATCAGAAAGAATCCCCTGGGTTTTCCAAGGCTGAAGGGTTGGGACTTCAGCTGCTGCTTTCCCCAAGCAGGGCACTGCTTGCATCTGGACCTGTGTTAGCTGTTGGTTACCTCACCTCTCCCTTCCTAGGGAAGAGAGGGATGGTGACACTGGTGGGTTCCACTTTATGCCACTGAAACTTTATCTTTTCCCCAAAGTGTGTGGGTGTGTGTGGATGTGAGCTTCTCTGGCACCTCTGCCCAAGGAGATGCATCCTGCATTTCACTTTCTTCCTAAAGGCCCCAGTCTTGGTACACACCTTGGATTCAGAGATCCTATGGTTTTGGCAGTGTGTGGGCTGGGGCATCACCTCCCTGAATCCATTATTCTTCTTGACAAGGTGGCTGTAAGGCATGTAGTGAGAAAAAAGGTCAGGCTGAGGGAACGAAATGGAGGGAAAGCAGGGAATGGTAACCAACAAGCTTTGTATTTTTGTTATGTTGCACAGCTGTTCTCTTTGTCTTCCTAATGCTGTTGAACTTTTTAAACTGTAAATTCTTTAATAAGCAGAACTTATTTTCATTCTCTGTGTGTAAAGGGGATTCATAGAATATCTAAATAGCATGTATGATAGAGGAACATGAAGAGTCTTTAAGAGTGTACAGTCTTCCCTGCCTTGACATTATCCACATCTATGTAAAACAGGATGATCTCCATTCCTTGTCTTAAACGGTAGATTTTTCTACACATTTTGTTCCAGCATTCACCTTAGACATCCCTGCATTTGCATGTACAAACATTTTGCAGATTACAAAATGACAACTTCCAGTTTTTAAAATCTTTCATGGGAAATAAAAGTTCCCTATGCTGTCTATCAGTGCAAAAGCTCTATGCCTTGGACCTCAAAAAATAAAATAATTCTTGATATTTAAAATCTGAAAAGTGAATGAGGAAAATCTAATTCAGGACAGATAGGAAGAAAGGGTTAATTGACATGAAGACCAGCACAATCCCGACCATATTGATTGCAGTAAGGTTTTCATTAGCAAACAATTAGCAACACCCACACTAAATAAAAGGAATTTCTAAACAACAGGTAGTAATAACAAAATACATTCCTTAGCTGAAAGTCCTTAGAAGGTAGAGAAAGATTATCCATAAAGAGAGGATTAGTAAAAAGAGAAACCCCTGATGTAGCAAAGGGAGCCTCAGCAGGCCAGCTGCCTAGATTGAGGTAATAATCCCACCTTTTCTTCAGAGAAATAATAAGAGTAAAAAGAAAGATCAGAACAAATAAAAGAACCCCTTTGCCTGATACAGTGTGCTATGGATAAATGCATGTGCCTTTTAAACAATAATTTCTAACAGGGAAACAAAGAAGAATCAGCAGTAGGGTTCGGTAATATTTAAAGAGACCCAGGAACTGATAATGCCACTTTTATACCTGTGTAACTCCACTGGCTTCTTGTTTTATATCAATCTAAGTAGGAGGAGAATCTGGACGCACACAGTACAGTACAGAGTGCTACAGGACAAATTGTTGTTCACTGTTGTTCTTCTGACTGCTGGGGGGCAAACAGAATGAGCTAATTGGTCTCTTCAGGGGTTTCTGGTTGTTTTTGTTTTTCTGGGTTTTTTGGTTTTTTGGTTTTTTTTTTTTCTTTAGGAATGTTTTAGATCCCGGTTATTTTCTTGCCTTAGTATTAATCATTGCTCCGTCTGGCTAGTGCAGGAAGAGCAGAGTGAAAGTTTGCCTAGTCTGAGCACCCCGGGAAGGTTTCCCATCCCTTCTGGGCAGCATTGCAGTGGCAACAGGTAACGGAGAGGAGGAAAAGCGGTTCAGGGGCCAGAGTCCAGGTACACGGGACTGTTCTGTCGGTCCCACTGTGATGGTTCAGCCAGGATTCCAGCGTGATGAATTAGGCTCCAGCGGTTCGCTCTCCTCTCAGCTTCACAGGGCCCGTTCCAGCAAAGCGCAGGGAGCTGCACCCGCACGCCACAGAGGGGTCGCGATCCGTGTGCCTTTCACCTGGGCACCTCGGATCCCAGGCTTCCCCATGGAAATTCCAGTGAAGATTCGGGCCGGGTTCTCACCCCTAGGCTGACATTTGCCCTGTGCCCCGGGCGGGCCGTGGCCGGGCCCCCCGCAGGCCGGGCACTGTGGCGGCGGGGACATGGCGGCGCCCGCGTCGCTCTCCGACCGCCTCCGTCAGGTGGCGCCATTGCCGCGGCCCCGGCCCGGCCCGGGCGGCCTCCGCTGAGGGCGGGGGAGCCGCCGTCTGCCTTGTCTCGTCCCTGCTCCCGGGACGCTTTGTGCAGGTGTGTGTAAGGACGTAAGCGATGAAGCATAAACCAGCGGCAGCAGCCAAGAAACGGATGAGGGCACCTTTATTTAGGTGTATCGGAGAGGAAGGGTTTATAGGGAAAAGTAGTTTGGATTTGTGCCACGTGGCCTTGACCTGGAAGAGCAGGTTTGCATCTGACATAGGTCACTTGAAAAAGTGTGAGGAGGATTATCTCCAGCTCTATGATATCTTCCAGATAACCCCCAGCTCTATCTGCTGCCGGTGTCAGCTTTCCGTAGTGTCCTCCATCCATCCCGTGGTGGTGTCCGAGGGAGGCAGCAGCAGCTCAGCCGTCCCTGCCTGCTTGGGGCTGTCCCGCTGCTGGAGCTGCCATCCCTCAGCCACACAGCCTGGGTGTGATTCTGCCAGGGCCAGGGCACAGCCATCCCCTCGCCTCTGGTGACTCTCAGGAGCTGTAAGGAGCTGCAGCTACTGCTTTGCCTCATCTGTGGGGAAACAACTCCTGGGCCAAAAGTGGGAAATGCAGAGCCACCAACAAAGCCTCTCAAAGCGTTCACCTGCATGCCAGTGCTGCACTGCACATTGTGGCTTCTGCTTGTAATGCTAACTCTGCACAAGCATGTGGTTGGATTTAGGAAAACATCTGCCAGATTTCTTCAGTTTCTACCATACTGAAATTGCTGGAGATTCTGAGTTTTAAATGCTTTCACAGCTCTAGTCTACAGTGAGGGACTAAATTAACAAAACAAAAGGTGCTAGTCAGGAAAAGTCACCTAGATGCACTTAGTCAATCCCGTGACATGCAGAACTGGAAAACTATGCTCTAGGAATGGGCACTTACTAACAATGAAGTCAAAAGATGTCCCTGTCCTACCACAGAGCTTTGGCCATGGCTCAAAAGAATGTACTGCACAGCCATCAACCTCCATAGCCCCCCTAAGGAGGAGCAGATATTGCTGTGGTAGTGATGCTGTGTTTCAGGACTTTTTGCACACCCAGTGAATCACAAACTTGGCATGCCAAAAAGAGCCCAGGTCTGGGGCCAGCCTGAGATGCTCACCAAAATCTCCTGCAGGTAAAGTGTCTTTTTACACCCCCATTCAAATGCATGGGAGGAGAGGGCATGAGCAACTCTACCCTCGACAAAAGCTTATGCACAAGGCAAAATCTCCTGGAGATTTCCTCCCACTCTGCTCCCTCCTATGGTTCCTCCTGGAGGAGGGGGCAACGAGGCCCATTATTTATTTAACACCAGATTGCTCAAAAAAAGGTTTGAGCTGACTGTATAAAGAAAAGTAGGTTTCATTACCTATAGTGCTTCACATTTCAGAGGAGCTTGTATTGTTACACAGTTTGAATTGTTTGACAATATAATTATTATTATTAGTCCATAATGTACACTAACAGGTCTGGCAGTGAAAGGCTGTAGATTAATGCACAGTAACTATGTTTCTCTGGAGGGGGTTAAACAAAACTGTAACTAGGGTCAAAGCTATGCCTTTGCCTCCATCTGCTAGAAACCAGGCATAGTTGCTTAAATTTTAATTACAAATTAATAAAACAAAGATATGGTACATTTTGCACTGGAGAGCTAAATGCTAATTTTGCAGCTAATCATGAAATATCTAATATTGGAAGGCTTTAATGTTAAAGGTTACTGTAGTTTGCCTTTGAATATATACCTGATAAGAGCCTTGAATTGGAACTGAACTAATAATCAATAAAGAATGGCTTAGCCCAGTGAACTAATTTTTACACCTTCTCTCTTTCCACAGGTTCAGATAATTTCCTGACAAGGGCTGTTAAACCAATATTTTTTTCTTAGTAAAGACTGACAAGTTTCTGGAGCTCTTCTATAGCCACACTAGTTTCTGGGAAGAAGAGATAAGCCCTTTCCTATTTGCCAAACAATGATGGCAAACAAAGCAGCATTCTACAGGAAGCAAAAGGCTTTTTAAAAAAATGTAGTTTATTGGCTTGGCTGAAGGTTGCCTGCTAGACTGAACAAGCAAATACATTTTATTCATATTTCTCTATAAGTCATGTTTCAGTACAAAGTACAGGCGTTAAGGCGCAGGTACAGGACTGGTTTCAGGGTGACTGGTCTGTTTTTTTCACAGTAAAACATTTGTGTGGTTAATAGTGCTGGAGATAGAGCATGCTAATGAGTGCCCTGAAGGTATTCTTCCTACCTGGCCTCCAGTCAGGGAAGCAGCTTACAAAGTGTTTAACTCTTGAGATGCAAAACAACTGATGGCTGTGACTGCAATGCACCATCCCTTCTTCTGGGTCTCAAAAACGTATAAAACATCTCTATTCCTGGAAATAAATTGTACTCTTCAACAAACTAGTGAAACTCAGTGAGAA